>NC_139405.1:97201955-97796955 GCF_905368555.1 Meleagris gallopavo
AATGTTGCAATATAACATTTTAAAGTTTACTGACATTGACAGAAACCACCTTCCTAAATCAAAATTTGGAAGCAGATGTCTGTAAATGTCATTAAATACATAATATAAGAATTGCCACATACTTTACAAATTCACATTCAAAATCACTTTTAAACATTGGAGATAGCAGTTACTGAGTAATGGGTAAAATCAACTCCAGTTTCACCCCAAGAAGCAATGTAATTTATGGAATATTTATGGAATATTATTTGTATGTATTATTTATAGAGGTTTTCAAATATTACTAGCTGTCTTATTAATTTTGGAGGCTATTTTTCTACATATAAAGAGTATTATTACAGCAGAACTCATCACAGCTGGTTCAGTTGCTGTTGCAAACAGTCAGTGTTTTCTTTCAGCCCTGGCCAAATCAGTCAGGAATTGAAACTCATGACTAGGAACTTAAAGCAGTCTCCTTCAGGGCTGGCATATTGCTATGGTGTTCTAGCCAGGTGGAGAACACCTCTCTCTACTGAAGTTAAATGTGCGCTAATTGACCAACTGATGGCCTGGGAGATGTGAATTCTCCTTGGCTATGTCTACAGTAGTTAAAATTGCCTTTTTATATGGAGTGGTTGTGTGATTCTAATATGTATTTGGAGCAATTGTTCCAGTTATCTCAGTCTTTGGAACAGTCACTGGTATGGAGGGAGATAAAATGAGCATAAATGTACAGTGCATCATATTAAGTGAGGTTTTATGCTTCCATAGGGGAACTGCAGTAAAAGAGTTGAAGGTTGTAATCCTATATGTCTGTGCTGGAATGTTTGGCAGCTTACTCGCTCTTCTGAACTGTACATTCTGTTCTATCTATAAGTCTATAATCTTGTGTTCTCTCAATTTATTTATTTTTTCTAATAGTTTTGATTTTTGTATAGGGAAATTTTTGGCTATGAGAGAAGAACTACAATCACACTATCCAGATCCACCTCATGGCAATTTTGATGGATGCAAAAGTCAGCTGGATATTCCCTGCTGGGCTTTGTCCGCAGCAGAGATGTAAATATGATTCCTGCATCTAATTGTAGGCAGTGCTGATGGGACAGAAAGCTTGTACCAGCTGTTCCCTAAATACGCCCTCACACTCTCCTTTATTTTGCTTCCTCCCCCTTTGAAAAGTTCAATCTGAACCCACCTGAAAATTTTCATCTTTCATTGAAAGGCAGAATATTTTCACAGTGTGTATATACATTTAGATAAAAACAGGTAATAGCTTCCTCATAACATAACCTCCCTTCCTCTCACTCTGAAATATATGCATAAATTTTTGTCAAATGAACTCAAAACTCATAAAATTATGACTGTCGAGGAAACTGAAAGGAGAGCATGGGATGAACTGCTAGCATTACAAATGCGCTAAGATCTGACTAGAATTCATTAATAAACAGTAAGACATTAAGAAAGGGAACGATTAACACAGAAACTAAAATAGGAGATCCCAGATGGAGAATGTTGTTAAGTTAAAATTGTGAGAGAAAGTGTGACTTTGAAACCTTCTGGCTTTACTGCTCTTGATTTCTGCCTTTGCAGGTTGATTCTGGTTCATTAACTGTAGATGTTTTGCATATCATTTTCCCAGGCTGTATGTGCATAAGTGAAGAGCAATAATCCAGAGCAATATGGCTTGCTCAGGTTTTGTAAATTCTTTTCTTTGAAGCTTGTAAATTCCTTTGTTTACAGTTATACTAACCTACAAGACACAACATACTTCAGTCTGATTCTGGTGCGGCTTAAACCTGTAAACTAGCTAATGAAAAAACATCTGAGCATAAATTATCTAATAAAACAGCTGTGCTCTTCGTTACATATGCATCCACATGTAGCCTTAGGAGCAAAACACATAACTCTATTAAACTGTTGCTATTATATTTTCTCAAGCTTTAACTTAGTTTTTGAAGCAAAAGCTTCTTGTGAATCATTTTTGTTTTCAGAATTCAGCCTTGTGAGGTATCTTAGTACATGCATTACAAAAAGAGCAAAAAAGAGAAGTACATTGCTTGCAAAGGCACAATCAATTTGTACTTTGCTAAAAAGTGAAGAGTAGAAAAGCGCAATCTTTGTGCACCTAGGGCTCTGTAGGCACTACAATGATTTATGCATCAGAACTTGATTGAAAACTTTTGATAGATTTCTGCTAATTTCATGCTCTAATAGAAGCGCTGATGAATTTTTGGGCTTTTTTTTTTTTCTTTCCTGCCTCTTACAGCTGAAGTCTGTTCTTTTCTTGCTGTTGAACGGCTGCTTTCTTCCCTACATCTTCAGTACACAGTTCTATACATTCCTATGTAATTTCTGTGTTCATGTGTTACGTATTTATGTGCTCAGTATTTATTTGGCCAGGGAATTCTATCACCACTTCTTTCCACCTTTCTTGTGCAAATTTCTGACAGGTTGGCTCATTGAGTTAACATTTTATGTTTGTGAGATATTTTCACCTTCTGTGCCACATTTACTTCAGTGTAGATTTTAGCTGAACATGTACCATCTCTTAAGCAACAGCGATTTCTGCCACTAAAGCAAGGTTATCTCACAAGCTTATCGGTTCTTCTTTGGTTTAGGGAAGAATGTGTCCCTGATAAAATCGTGTTCTCAACCATTTTCACTGTGAGGAAGCTTCCTACCAATAAAATAAATCAACATTAGCAGATGTGTTTAAATAACCTGAACATCTAATTCAATTTAAACTTATTTTTTAGGCTGGGAATAACACAGTTAAACTCACTGAACAGTGTAGTTTCTCAAGTTAGTTACAAATCCCCACATCATTAATTTCTTATTAATCTTATAATTCTTAATGTAGTAAATTTGAGAATGGTGTTAGGTCACTTGTAAAATTTTAAATCTATTACTTCATAACATAAACAATTTATCCAAATGTCAGAGTTAAGATTAATAAACAGTCTGTCCTTGCAGGCTTCTTTTTATTTGATTCTGTAATGATATTTTAAATACTGTAGTTCTATTTGAAACACAGCTATTGTAAATTAAATATTTTTTAGTAAAATTCTGTTTTTATATATCTGAGTGTTTACTGATCAGCATGTTTGTTGATCTGTTCAGAGTCAAACAGATATGGATATAACCTCAGTTTAACTGTGAAGGGATTTCTAGCGATTCCCCAGGAAAGTTAATCTGAATGTGTTTTCTCCAAAAAAATTTGCATATCATTTTTCACACAGATTCTTAAAGTCAGCAATTACTTTGAGAGCAATTCCCAAACAGAATGAAGATGTCATTTTCCTAGAATGTTTTTGGGTTGATATATAGTCTGCTTAAAATTCACAGCCTATGACCTTGGAAGATGAGCTAGAATTTGTAAAATATGTGTTACTAAGTATTGAAGAACTTTTCATGAACTTGTGTAGAGATTTCATGCTTGTTTGTTTGTTTTCCCAGTTAAATAAACAGATAAGCTATAGTTGGCATGGGTGCTTAGAAAGCCACTAGTCTTCAGATCAAGAGACAATGAAAGACGACCTTGCTTACATCTACTAAGACAACAGGGAATCCCTTCCTTAATGGCTCTGTCCACATTTTTTGTCTGTAATTCATGTATTTCTAATAATCTGCAAAGAAATGTCAGCAGGTTCTCTAATGAGCACTTATGGAAAACCACTACACCTTGTAATACCTATGGGCTCTACGCCATTTCTTAATATTAGGCTTTTGGTCTTGATGAAGAAGCTAACCTCATTCCTTCACATAGAAGATAAGTTTGACCAGGTAAAGTATACTGCTAATGCTGTTAAAGCAGTTCTATCTCAAACTCTTGATTTTCTCTACCTAATATTTCCAACCCTTTCTCTTTGCACATATACTTTAAAATAGGCAAGTAGGATTTATTCAGATTTGCAAAGTACAAGTGAAGGTATTTGTGAGGAAAATGAAGATAGATCACTGTAAATGTGTGATTTTAACTGTAATTAAAGCAAACGTTTGCAGAATTGGTCAGGCTCTGTTCTGTGCTCCTTAGTCATAGGTGCCAATGTCTAAGTTGGAAATTAAAATGCTTATGGAAGGTGGCTTTATCTAACTGTCTGGGGAAAAAAAGTGTATCTTTTTACTACTAGGTGATAGACACGGGACTTACAAAACAAGCTGAGTCATTGATTTTAGGAGTAAAACGAGGCATTGTGCTGCTATTGCATTTGTATTATATATTGTACATATTTTTGGACTTTTCCACTAAATTTTCTTTTTAGTGGAAGATACGTGATATTCTTTCAATAATATGGACACTAATTAGCTTGTGTGCTCACATTTTCATATCTGTTTCGGAATTGTTGCCCTCTCTTGAGTCATTGGTGGTATTAACATTCTCTTATTAATATACCCTGCTGTCCTGGTTTTATCAGTATTCTTGCTGTCTGCGTTAGAGTACATAACAAAGATGTGATTTACCTTCAGATAAGATGGATCTGTTTACATGATATTTATATTCATGTCTTGTAAAAGTTATTGCTATTTGCCAAAGACACAGGTGTTATATTTTCTCTGGCTTTTCAGGGGAGCTAAGGCAAAAATTCTAACAACCCATCTTCAAGAACAAAAAATGCTATGATTTTGTCTGCCACACATTCTGTAGCTGCTTTACCTACTGAAACTTCTCTGCCAAAGAGACACAAGAAATCAACAGTTTACAGCTATGTTTATGCACAGACAATATTCCAACTAAATCCAGGTTGTTTAATTAACAACACCTGCTGTCTCCACACTGTGACCTTGTTCTATATTTGTTGAATTCTCATAGGTACTCTGGTTCTGATGGGAACCTGTAACTTAGTTGACATGCCCATGGGCAATTATACAGCTATATTAACAATTCTCCTGTATGACAAAAAAAAAAAAAATTCATTGGCTGTACTATGAGAAAAGAGATTTTTGAATTTAGAAACATCTGATTATAATAAGGCCAATAGGATTACAAATTATGAAAATATATTGTGAAAAGGAGAACTAATAATAGTATCTCTTAACTGTCAGCACATTTAAAGAGACTTTAAATTTTACATTCTTTTTATAGGTTTGGTTTAAGGCTGATTTTGTATTAGGATTTTGTGATCACAACTCATATTTGGTTCAAACTATTGAAGTAACTCCAGTTTAATTTATTCTTAAAATGGAACATCTCTCCTTGCATTGTGGCGGACTGGTAGAATCACTTCCCTTACTTCATGCATCAAAAAAAGACAAGTATAACGTAGCACCTCAGAGGCTGAAATCCCTCCTAAAATATGTAAGAATCTTCAGCTTCAGTAACTCAGATGAATTGTGTTGTGGCGAACCCCTTTAACTTCTGTTGTCTATAAAATCAAGGCACAGATTCAATGGAATGAATTCCACTGTTGCTGTCTGTAGAAAGAGGAAAAATAATTTCCATCCTAACTAAAATACAAAATAATGCTTACGACAGGTACAATACTGTCAGAGATAAGTAGAAAAAAATATTGAGTGTCTTTAGCATTAATAAGTTACTTCCACAGATTGATTTGCTTAGGTATAGGTCTTTAAATTTGTATTGCAATGTATGCTAGTGGTTGGATGGGAGTCTGTGGATCTGCTGACTGAAAAAGTAGAAAAATTCTATGAAATTTCACAATATCCTTAAGGGATTCCATTTTCTTCCATTAAGATGTTTAATTTAATTTAATGCAAATTAAATCTTTTACATTATGTAGGTGAATGTACATCTCCGATGATGTCTGGCAGGAAATCTTTTGGGTATGCCATGAGGTCTGACCTCCCAGGATAAAGACTGTTTTAAATTAACAGCACTGAAAGTCAACTTTTGAAATTAAGAAAAACAAAGTTACAGAAGTCCCTCATCTAATTTTAAGGTGTTTCACCAGTGTGAAACAGAATATAACGTAACTAATAATACAAAGAAAGCATAAAAAACAAATTCCTTCCTCACTCTTCACAATTCACATTAAACTGATATCAAGGTCAAGCCACCATGGGTTTTCTTTACTCATCCAGAAGTTCATTTGTATAAAACATATGTGGTATTTCATGCTAAGTATTCCTAAGAGAATATTTGAGCTAAAACTACTGTAAAAATTAATAAAACTGTATTAACCACAGAATACATAATGAGTGGAAACAAAATGACTCTCAACATACTACTGGAAAAAAAGATAGAAAAGTATATATATATATATATTTACATAAATTGCCAATAAATGTTTCAGAATAAAATTTTGTTTTGAATTATAATCATATTTAATTTTGTCATTATGTTGAATATAGTAGCTTTAATTTCCAACTGGATTCATCAAAAGTGTATGTTGGATCTCATTTATTTTGACATCTTCAAAACTGTCTGCAGTTTTTACTTTGTGACACCTCTTTCAGTATGCCAACTGTATATACTGAGAATGAAACCATCTTCACCTCTTTTCAAGTTTTAAATCCCTTTTTGAACTGTGATCTCTAGGTTTAGAACTCAGAAATAGTATTTCACCTGATTTTCAGAGGAAAGTTTCGTTTAAGCAGACCATATTATTGAAAAATACCTCTTACTGTATCTTTTCCTACATCAGGAATGTGCTTCGGAATGGATACCTGGAGAGATGACAGTATGTACCCAGGGCTGCAAACTTTGACAGAATAAAGTCACACTCAAAGGGGATAATCTGTTGTTAGAGAAAAATAAATCTTATGGCTATCTGCCAGAATTAGAAAACTACTTTCTTATTCTGTAGGATTAGTTTTGACTGACTGTGAATTTTTAAACTGAGTTACCTTGAGGGCAGATCAAGTACAAGTAAAGATGCATTAGTGTTGCTCATTTGGCAACAAATAGAGTTTGGATTTGATTTAATATAGCACTGAACTTCACCTGAATTTTCTGGAACCATGAAGTTCTAAGGAGAAAGATCTTTATTCATCTTCATCCTGTTTAGAACCCTTATTAATATGGAACATCTAGATCTGTAGGGATTAACTTATAGTATACAAAAGTACAACAAAGTCAAGGAAATTTCAAGGAGGTATAAATGTAATGCTCTTGTATGGTAGAAATGCAATGGTATGTATGCTTCTGGTTATCTGTATTGCATCTTTTGGATGCCCCTTTTTTTCAGAATCAATTTCATTTGATTCTGACAAGCATGATTAATGCCCCACTGGGATAATTTTATCCACAAAACCAAGCTAAACCAAATGGAAAAGTTCCATGTGAAGAACTTGAATGATACTGAGTTGAATAGATGAGAATTCTTGTGTTCTTCTGTCTTAATTAAAAGAAAGATCTAGCAGTTGTCACCTGTGACAGGGGGGTTGGAACTAGATAATCCTTAAGGTCCTTTCCAACCCAAGCTTTTCTATGATTCTATCAAAATTTAAATTAAGAAAAAAAGAAAATAGTTGGAATAGTTACAGTTCTGATGAAGTCAGTGAAGTTGTGCCTGCAATTAATTGGGCTTGAAGTGTAGTTACTTTCATTCACCACAGTGGTTACTTTTTTGTTTTGTTTTTGGTTTTGTTTTTAATTTTCTCTTTAGCCATTTCTGATTTTCTTTTTAAACAAACTCTTCTTTTAGGGACATCTACTTGTTCCAGTTGACAGTGTTTCAATAAGGAAGATTTTACTCTATCAGTTTTAAGTTCTGGAATGGAATATTAATATTAACAAATTACAGTTTTCATACGAGGCATAATAATGAAGAAGGATGGTATGAGTAAAAGCAGCACATTCTAACAAACCCTAAGCATAAAAATATTCATACTATAGCTGTAATAAGAGACTGCATATATAGCTGATTCAAGAAGATATGACCAATTAGTAAGTTTTTGTAATAACAGAGTTCACAAAATAAGGAATCTAGCAAGGCTCTTGGGCCTGCTTTCAGAAAGAAAGTCATTCTGTGGAGAAAGGAGTACCATATTGTACTGCTTCTTCTTACATAGTTCATAAAATATCATCAATCTCCAGCTGGTGAGGAGCAATGTATATGTACGCATAAAATAAATATGTAAGCTATGCACACAGTAGTGATGATAATAAGGTTATTAGTATTAATGATAAACATCTGCATATTATTGCAATAACCAAATAGCATTTTGATACCTTCAGCTACTGAAATAGATCAGTGTGGAAATGTATAATTTCACTTAAATAAGGTGATAATGAAGTTTCTTGTCATGCATAGGAAATGAGCAGAGAGCTACTTCAGACAGCAGCTTTGCCTGCCCTCCATAGGTAATTGGCTCTGTGAGCTTTATGTGATAAAACAGTAGAACACTTCAGGGTCTACATAAAGGGGTAATGTTAATGAATAGGCAATATCAAATTATTGGCTCTCTAAATCAGACATGAAAATTGCTGTAAAGAAGCTGTAGGAAAAATTTTAACTTACTATATTTTATTTTCTGTTTTCCAAAAATATGCCGTGCTTTGCAGAAGCAATACTAAAACTATGAGTACCATGACCTTAACTTGTTTAGTTTCATTTGTTTAAACAATGGGAAGATCTATATCCCTCTTTGCTGCTTCTCTCTCTTTCTTTTCTCTTTTTTCTTGCTTAATTTGTCACTCATGTTTGCACTGTAAATAAGAACAGTTTTAGACAGTAAGAGTTATAAGCAAACTTGGGTGCGTGCAGTACGTTTTGTTGCTGCAGAAAATTCATGTTTTTTTTTTTAATACTTACCATGGAGCATATGCCATGCATTTTTTTCTACTCTGGCATTTAGAATGTTTAAATGTTGTACTTATTAACTAGTTTGGGGCTATGGATGATACTCATCTGTCAGTGTTGAAATTATTATTATACATCAAGAATTTAGACCATTTTTAATGTAGCATGAATTTGTGGATTTGTTATTAATATCATAAAGAGATGGCATATTATCATAATTATTATACCTGCAGATATGTCTTAATTCTACTCGGAAACTTCAGCTGCAGGCAAATAATTTTAAGTTAGAAAAACTGGTTCATGTGGATTTTTTATCACTGGCATGGAAAGAGTGTCCAATAAAGAAACCTAGAAGCCCTAATTTTCCACGTATATTTAGTGAATGAGAAGGGAGGAAACTAGAAGAAGAAGACAAAAAACTATTTACGTTCTCCCACATTTCCAGCTATAAGACTCCCACTGAAGTTAGTTGGAGTTTAATGTCCATATAGATTATCTGATGAATCTGAGAGCTGAAGCAGAGCACTTTTTGTGACTTTCACAGCTTGTTGTACTGACTTTTCTTCTTTGAGACCTTCTGCTTTGCTTCAGGGAGCACTTTGAATGATTGGTTATAATTTTAAATTCTTGATGTGGCTTGAGCTGTATAATATGCAGTAAGAGAAATCAGCTGAAAAAATGTTGTATAAATCTGAAGGTCTGCAAGAACAACATTCTGAGAATGAACTGTTAGATTCTGGCATTTCCTTCCACATTTCATGCTTTCTCGCTTGTATGTCTGATGGAGGCTAGGCAGAACTTTCTTATAAGTTTAGGAATGCACGAATATGGAGAGTCTGAATGAAAATGAAAGACGTCTTGAAAGTTGGTGTGCAGACTGCATAGGAAGTAATGTACTTTATTGCTGTTCTACTTTCATTCCCTGTCTGTTCCTTTAATTTGGAAAAAAGACCAATGTATTGAGAAATATTTTCTATCTCTACTGAATTTTACAGAACACACTCTTTATTGAAGAAAAACATGTCTATGCATGCTGAAATTAAATAGGAAATAGTAAATTTCTGTTCAGTTTTACCTCTAAAAGGCCAACCTATTTTTATGTAATTTACGTTACCTTCAATAACATATATGGACATTTATTATATATTTTGGATTAATTTATAACACAAAGAGAAAATAAGAACCTAAGTGTATCAAAGACAAAGAGTGATTTCAAGCTCACACTACTGTCAATAGAGAAAAGACTAAAAATATCAAATTTTATCAATAAAATACTCAAATATCTAATAGCCTGCTCCCTTCCAGGAATTTAGGAAGCTTTTAGTGGTTTTTTTAATGATGCTGATTACCATCTATGGTATCATGATAATGATTGAAGCTATCCATAATTACAGGCCACACTTCTGACATATTGCAATTGTTACTGACGTTTTTCTTTCAGTCATGGCTTTATCCTTTGCAAAGGCTGTCATTCAATTGACTTGGTTTCCTTATCACATTTGTATGAAGTTTTGATTATGTGACAATTTCAATCACATCTGACAAAGTATGAAGTAGTCTCCAGTTCCTCTGTGTTTAGGGAAAATAGACACAAATGTGTGTCTCTACCATGGAGTTACTGCATACGTTACTAGATCAATAGACATATGAGTCAAAAGGAAATAATAACAGGAGACAAGACTTCTCAATTTCATAATAAACCTTGGGTTTTAATGGGATCAAAGAAATGTACCTGCCTATACTATGAATTCCTCTCCTTGAACTGAGTGTTAAGGAATTTTTCCTTTTGCTGATTTGAAAATTTAAACGTAAATGTCTTGCTGCAGTTGCTATTTTAATGATAGTAGAATTTGAAGTTAAATAAGGTCTCTGAAATATGATGTATATTCCTAAATATCTGCAAAAACTAAGGCATCAGCGCACCTTCTTCTTTGAAAGATTTGTTGAGAAATTAAGTAATTTGAGAGGTGTGTATACATGCCAGAACTATAGAGTGAAGTATACGCTAGATGGCACTTGAGGCTCCATGTATTCAGGATAGGTTAAATTGCAATAGCTGCAGTTTGGGTTCTTAGCATTTCTTGTAACTGTTTGACAGGATTCATTGGAAGCTCTAAAATAAAAATTAATAATTCTTACAAGTAACAACATAGAAGGGAATAAATATTTAATGTTTTAACACAATAAATCATTTTGGCATTCTACATATGCCTCTGGAGTAGCTCTGTGGCATCCTTCTGAATATCTTTTGGTGCATTCCAGAAAAACTTCTGCTTTAAGAACATTCATAACTGCCCTCAGGCAATTTTCACAAACTTTTCTGTTTAACTCTTGTGTCACATCTTGTTAGCTGGAGGTGATTTAGAAAAAAATAATACAAAAAAAAAAAAAAAAAAAAAAAAAAAAAAACAAAGAAAAAAACAAAACAGCCTTGGATTGTGTACACCGCCTCAGCTATGGCTCTGATAATGTCTATCAGACTGCAAGGTTGGCTTACACTGATGTGCTCTTGGAAATAAACCTTTACCATAGAATCATGGAATCATGGAATCATAAAATCATACAATCACAGAATCATAGAATGGCCTGGGTTGAAAAGAACCTCAGAGATCACCTAGTTTCAACCCCCCTGCTATGTGCAGGGTCACCAACCACCAGACCAGGCTGCCCAGAGCCACATCCAGCCTGGCCTTGAATACCTCCAGGGATTGGGCATCCACAACCTCTCTGGGCATCAAGTTCCAGCCTGTCACCACCCTCTGTGTGAAAAACTTCCTCCTAATATCTAACCTGAACCTCCCCTGCCTCATTTTAAAACCACTCTCCCTTGTCCTATCACTACCTATCCATGGTAAACAGCCATTCCCCCTCCTGTTCATATGCTCCCTTCAAGTACTGGAAGGAAGTCAAGAAAGGTTGCTTTGCTGGCATTAAAAAGTATCTGAATTTAAAATGATCTCACTTTTTTTTTCCCCAGGAAGTCAGAGATATGTTCTTCTTATTATTATTTCTATTGACATTTTTTCTGTTATGGTAGTGCCCAAAGTATGGTAACTGCTTTACTGGAGCAAAGGGTCAGGGTGTTTCCTTCTTATTTGCTCTTGTCCTCTAAATAGCTGGAGCAGAAGTCAGCCACTCCTCTATAAAATTCTAATATATTTAGTATAAAATATAGTAGAAGATAACACCATGCATATGATTGCTTAATCTGAAGAGGGAATATGATGAATAGCAAATCAGAAAGTAGTACTGTTTTTATTTTTCCAGTGAAGGAGGTGCTGTGGATAACAGGCAGAGATTCTCAGGTCAGGTGTCCCATGTCAGGGAGCAGGGGTTGAAGCAAACTTCTTCTGTTCTTCCACTGTTCCTCTTCTAACAGGTTTTGACTTTACTTTTTTATTGGTTCACTTATTTGCATTCTTACCATAGGGATGGCATTTTATGTGTGTGGGATGTACAGCACCTTGTAACAGGATAGAACTTATGCTGCTCTCAAGATTGTGCTGTTTTAGTGACCAGTAATGGACCATTTGTGATTTATGTCTGTACCTTTGAGTGCTGTCCTGTGCCTGTCCTCCGAAGGCCTCTGCTGTACTCCTTAGAACACCTGCCATGAGGGTTTATCGCGTGTACATTTGAAATCAGACAGACCTGTTCACATTAAGACAGACTCATCCTCTGTTTTTCTTTATGATGTGTGTCTCCTTGCACTTTAATCATCCACATGTTTAATGGCATAACAAATTCATTTTCTACTGAACTAGCTCTTAGAAGTGCTAAGCACAATCCTGCAGAAAATTAATGACAGTGTTAAGCACTCAGTGATTCCAAAATATCATATCCCGCATACGATGAGTAGTGCAGAGGCAGTTATGCTTAGTAAGAGGTATAAGAACCCTTCAATGTGAAGAACTGCACTGTAGATGACTCTTAAAACAAAATCTCTTAATGGTGAGTTAGATCAAGCATCCCATGGAGCATTAAATCTCCTTTATTAATAAAGAAATCAATTATTACACTCCAGCAATTTACCATTAACATTCGTTCTGCATCACATAAAATATTGAACAATCATAATTGTAAGCAAAGAATAGAAACAAAGAAGAGCTGTCCTCTAATTCCCAAAGTAGTGTTTTAATTGCATTTCCTACAAAAGAAGTACATTCACATTACTAAAAATTAACATAAATCTCAAGGTCTTTATCTGCTGCCTTAGTTTTAAACTTTTTTATTATTTATTGTTGACATAATTTCACTTTGTTAGGCAAATGTTTTTAAATGCACCTTTTATCCTAGTCTAGACAAGCATTTAGTCAGTATAATAGTCTCCCAATATGTGCCCCATAGCCTCTACCAGGGGGGAGTAATCTGCATGCTGTGCTTTAATCTATAGAGCACATTTCCTCTTGGTAGCATTATGAAGATGAGCAGGTTAATTCTGTGTTCCTCAGAAACAATGGCATCTCATCAAGACACCACAGCTTGCTTTCAGCTTGGGAAAGGGGTAGAGTTCTTAGGAGGCAAAGACAAAATAAAGAACACAATGAGTACACTTTCTGCATCAAAGAGTCGCAGACATAAATAAATGAATGCTTAGAGCAGTTTTAGCTGGTAATTTCTTAAGATGTGCTTTATAAAACACTAACATCAGAAAGGAAAGTGGTGTTTTAATGTATGTTAGTCAATAGCAGACACCTTCAGACTTTTATACAGACCAAACTAGCCCAAGGTTTTGCAAATAAGAAACTGTTGTTTTGGCCAAGCCTGTGCTGATGGTTTCACATCATTACTGTTTCAAATGCATCTGCTTGGCAGTTCTTCATTCTTCCTGATATTCACAATTTCCCATTGTTTAACAGTTACGAAAGATTATGCAATGCTGAATTTTCTATGAATGATTTGTTCGCACCAATATAAAGCTGTCACTTTCTTAAGCACTTTATGGAAAAGAAGTTTGCATTAATGACATTGTCTTTTATTTGTTTAAATCAAATAGTGACAGAATTCTACATAAGTGATCTGTTTCTTTCAGCTAGCAGATGCTCTCTCCTTTACAGGTTGGTTTACATTGGAATCAACAGCAAGAGTTTTGGGTATAGCCTTGGAACTGCTTGTTTTCTTTTGCTGCACTCACATGGACTGATTCTGTAACAAAGTCATTTTTTAGGACCCTCTCTTCCTTGATGCATTCTCAGAAATCGAAGAAACCTCAAATTTTAGGTAGACAAATTGAGTCAGAGTAAGTCTTCCGTGTGTCATGACTTCTCTCTTTCACTCATGCATCAGAAGCAAATAACAGCTCCCAATATGTATTGACAAGAATGAACTTTTCTTGGGACATGGAAAGAAGAACCTTGGAAAGTTTTACATGGTGACATCAGTAGGAGACACTTGATGTAATTAGTAGGTATAGAAAAACAAGTTGAATATTTTTAGTGGAAAATCATACAAAACACATAGAAATATTAAGTTGTGCTTTTAACAGGAGCTTTTCTATACAAAACAATAAATAATATCAGCACAACGTTTGACTCGATGCTTTAGAATTTGAGGTTCAAATTCAGCATTGAGTTCCATCCACTAATATGCAAGGTCTTAATTACAGCAGAAGCCTCTGGGCTCAAACTGAATATGAAACAATTTTTGCCACCACAAAGGGGGAAAAAAGGGGAAAAAAAGAAATTATAAACACCAAATTCACGCAGACATCTGCTTTAAAGCACTTTGCTGTTTTTGCTGGGTTTTTTTTGTTTGGTTGGTTTTTTTTAACAGAAGTGACACACTGTTGAATTGCATAATAATGTAGGGTTTTGTTTACTCTTCCTGTACCAGAGGACTTCCGACAATGAAATGATGTACTCAGAGTAATATGATAATTAAAGTGTTGTAGATTGTAGTACAGGACTACTTGGGTTCTGTGTTATCATATTTTTGTGTTTTAATGCCATGAAATTGCCTGCATGTTTCATGTACGTATATTAAAGAATGGAAAGAGTCTGAGTAAGAGCACTCAAGCTTCTTTGTCTTCTGATGTCGGTGAGCTGCCTAAGGTGAGAGCACAGCCCCAGCGTTTTTACTCTCACAGAGAGAGAAAAAGAGGCTTCTATGAAGGGTGATTCAGTCTCTATGGAAATGACTGTTTCCACTCCATAAAGAAAGAACATGGGGCACTGTGCTCCTGATTTGAACAGCTCAGTGTGAAGAATATTTTTGCAGAGAAGTGACTTTGTTTTGTTTTTATGTTTGTTTCTGATGATTTAGTAAGACCAACTTTCCTTTGTTAATCAAATTATCGGAGATATCTCTCAGATTCACATGAAGATTTTTCCACTATACTGAGTATAGGCACTAGAAAAAGGCTCACACCACAGTTACAACTCCCGTTGTGATCCCCTGCTCACATAAATTGTATATAATGAGAAAGGAGCCATGGAACAAAGAAACATGATAATATCATCAATTTTAGTTTTGGCAAAGGTCTTCATTGCTATCATTGTCCAAGGGGACTATCAATGTTTGAGTATATGTAATTTTGGGATGTGTATTTGAAAGTCTGAATCTGAATACGTTTATATTTCAAAATATTTCTTAGATTGGAAAATAATGAATTTCTTAAAATGCAAAAATCCTAGATGTAGCTAAAAATGTGTGTTGTAAATGGATGCTACTTAACCTCTTGGGGTATATTCTGAAAGTGTAAGGGAACTGTTATGTCACAGTTACCTCACTGTTATGGTATGCTATGAACTGATGATGGAGAGCCTTGTGAAAGAGGTGGCTGACCCAGGAAAAATAGATGCAAACAATTAATCTGTGCTTCCTACAGAGGGCTAGCATCTGGAGGGAGAGTGCCTCCTGGATGAAGACCACTTCTTCGGAAGGAGTGTTGTATAGACAGACACTCTATCTCCCCAAAATTTTTTCCTTCATATGACTACTGATATTCCTAACAGCACTTTGCTTGGTATCACAAAGAACTTATCAGAAAAATTTCACTGCTTTCAAGGACCAATTTTTTTTTTTTTTTTAAACTGATGTCCATTCACTGGTTTTTATTAATATATTTTTGAATTTATGAACTAGAAGCATTACAGAAATGATACCCTAAATACTTTCATTCCATTATCTTGGAAATGAGATTTTTAATATCTAATGTAAAGCTAAGTTATCTTCTGTCATCAGACTCTTAAATATTGGGAGAATAACATGAAAAGTGATAATTTTATAACAAAGTTGCAAGTAAATCAGTAGAGAGTCTGTGAAATACCTCACATAAACAGGATATAAACAAGCATCTCAGGGTTAGTAGAATAGACTGTGGCATTCAATTTTATCACAATGAAGCCAGTCTCTGGTGCAATGGAAAAACACTGCTTAATTAAGAATGTTGAGATAAGCACTTACCTTGTCTTATGGCTGAATTCAGAGTCTCTTTTCATACTATATGAAGGCAATGATGTGTTAATGGGTGTGTAAGAAAGAATGTGGTCAGCAGGTTGAGGGAGGTGATTCTCTCCTATTCTGCCATGGTGAGGCCACAATTAGACTACTGTATCTAGTTCTGGGCTCCCCAGTTTAAAAAAGACAGGGATCTCCTAGAAGGAGTCCAGTGGAAGGCCACAAAAGTGATTAAGGGCCTGGAGCATCTCTCTGAAGGAATGATTAATCTGGGTCTCTTCAGCCTGGGGAAGAATGAGAGGGAATCTGGTAAATGTTAATAAATATCTAAAGGGAGGCGGGAGGCAAATGGATGGAGGCAGGCTCTTCTTGGTGTTGTGTAGCAATAAAACAGGGAGTAATGGCCTAAAACTCAAACATAGGAAGTTCCATACTAACATGTGGAAGAACTTATTTACAGTAAGGGTGATGGAGCACTGAAACAGGTTGCCCAGAGAAGTTGTGGAGTCACCTTCTGTGGAGATTTTCAAGATGCATCTGGACACCTACCTGCCCAATCTACTGTATGGAACCTGTTTTAGCAGGGGGATCAGACTTGGTAATCTCTTGATGTCCCTTCCAACTCCTGCAATTCTCTGATTCTGTAGTGATAACACATTTTCTCCCTAAGCTGCAGCATAAACAGGTATAATCAAGATGTGGTATTGACACTATACTGGCATACTCTCAGGTAACAAAAAAAACAGAGATTAAAAGACTTATTTTTCTATGATTAGGACAAGATGAGCCATCCACATTCAAGGGAAATGCAGTTGAATGGACCTCAGTAATCCCTAAAAGTCCAATCTGGAAATTTTTTCCAGTTCCACACTTATATTCTTTTTGGACAAGAGAGAGTTAACCCAGTAAGTGAGAAAATGTCATCCGCTAACAGTCTTTGTTAGATGTACAGGATGATAGAATGATACATAAAAGTTATTCATTTCCATAGAGATCACCAAACTTCCTCAGTGAGGAATAGCATTTACTCCACAAATTCTAGAGTCTATTTCATTTTGAATTTTCCTTGCTGCATGTCTTTTATGAGTAAGATGAATCAAACACTTGGTGAAGGAAGTTTTGTTTTCTTTTCCATGGGAAATGTTTTAATCCGAGAATGTGTTGAGGGATTTTGTTTATTGAGAGCTATTTTTAAGGACTATAAATCATGGACTGTGATAGGCTAATAATCTTGGGAAAGCAGAAATGAATGTTTTGAAAGAAAGCCATACTTGCCTCTATACAAGGTTAGCAATAAAAAAAAATGGTCAGCAGATATTCTCTTCTCCCATGGGTGTGATTAAAGGGGCACACTAATATCAGTTACGTGATGTTGTCTGTCAGTGGTTGTTCTGGGAATACTTCTCTGAAAAATCCTAACAAAGCATTTGCACTTCCTTACTTTAAGTGAAAATCAGAGGTCCAAGTCCTAAAAGATCTTAGGTACCACAATGAACTATCAGTTCTCTAGTTATGATCTTTAGGTTGTAAATGTGGCTATTTTTTTTCTAGTAAAAAAAGTATAGTGAGAAGTAATCTTGGGATTTCTAAATGCAGCTGTTACAAGAACTTGTCAAAAGATTTTGTGAATAAAACCTTTGAAATCATCATGCCAAAGCAACGTAGTTAGAGGTATCCCTCTGATTTACACTTTTACATTTCCAAATCTATTTGTCTGATTTCTTGAAATATGAATATTTTGTTCTCTTGACATTACAGCACAGGAAGGTGAGATTTTGTAAGCAGCAGTGTTGCGGTCTTATTCTTATTTTCTCTTGCTTTCTTCTTTGATCTTCATGAGTTTCTTCTGCTACAAAATAGAATGCTAATGTAAGGGGGAAGAAAAGGTGGGATTTCTACTGCTCAGCTCCTTTTTTTTTTTTTTTTTTGCAAGAGTGGCAGCAAATTAGGAATGGGGTTTTAAAGAGAGTTTAAGACAAAAAATTCACAATATATTGACTAGTATCGGACAAATTTGAGCTTGACAGATAAATTGACCACTAAACTATACTCCAAATTTGATTTCCTTGAGAATGAAATATCAGCCATCATATATAGAAAGGTTAAAAGAACTGAATTATTTGTGTTGAGGGGAGAAAAGAGTGACAATCATTATATCCTGTTTTATTTTCTCTATGACCCCAGGTCCTGATTTAAGTCCATCAAGATCAGTTTAAGAAGATAGTTTACCCTTCTTATTGATCAAAATTTATTTTGAATTCCTGCTTGAGATGAATGACAATCTCATTTTATTTTATTTCCTTAGTAGTTCTTTAAAGTAAAATGTAAAGTAAATACAGTTGTTGTTGTTGTTCTTGTTGTTTTGTACAGGAGTAACTACAGGATTTTCAGAGGATTGGCATTCCCAAATCTGTCTAGTTATGCTTTTTCAAGTTTTCAGTAAAGTAAAATTTTCTGAGTCTGCTGAATTCCTCAGAAATATTTACTGATTTCCAATTGAGATAAACTATTTCATGCCACGAACTTGACTGTGAGAAATTAAAATAATAAGATCAATGCAATGAATGAAGTGATGGTTTTTAGCCATTCAGGAAGAGCCAGATGAAAGGGGAATCATGTAAGCATCAAGCCATCCCAATGGTCTTCAGAGGTCAACTGTGGTTCCAGAAAAGAGAGCCTGAGGGAAGAGGAAGAAACACTTTTATAATCATATCCTCCTTGTGTGATCAAAGAATGAGGATTTTCTTTTCTCTTGCGCCTTTCTCAACAAACAAACAAACAAACAAGTAAACAAACAAACAAACAAACAAACAAGATTTCCTGCCCTAGCCTTAGCAGACTTATTAGTCTCAAGGGAAAGGCATGAAGTAAATGATTATTTGCAATACAAATAAGGATCTTAGAAAAGGAAATCAAAGTAAGTCTTTATAAGAAAATGATAAACGTATAATAATGTAAAACCAATGATATTAATAGCTTTTTATTATGTTAGGCATTCTAGCTGATCAGAAGAAATTACGTGTGATTAAAGGAAACCTGTCAGAGGATCTAAGCACTGGCATAGCAAATAAAAAGAAAATGAAATGATTATGTGAAAAACACATTTCAGGCTTGATGAGGCTTCTGCAGATTTCTTCTATTACAATTCTTCCAAGTCCATCTTTAGCAATAAAACTTTCATCGAAGGCCCACTTGGGCTTTTTAAAATTCTATAGATATTAACAGATTGACAGAGCTGTGCCTTGTAATAATACATCACATCATCGAAAGACCTCACCGTTATAGTAACAATGTGCAGTAGCAATAATTTGATTTAAAGTGTTGTTTTGCTAAAAAGGTTGATGGCTACCAGCTGCTATACTTTGACTGAAAAGACAATCACAACTCTTATTAAACCTTAAGTATGCCAAGCTGTACCATGAAGACTTGAAGAAATAATAAAACCTTTTAATGGCATAAAAGCATCTGGTGGTGGGAGTGAGGAGGAAGGAGCTCTCCCTGAGGAACTGTGATGCAGAGCAATGTGACCATGTCTGTGAGCATTAGGCAAGAATTAGTTTGTCAGCTGGAAACTGTAGATATGCATTCACTGGAGGTAGAAATCTGGAAATAAGTAATGAGGAAGAAAAAAGACAGAGCTTTGGGGGTAGGCTGCAGTTTGAGGAACTGATGTGGAATATTCAGAATTTCTTGTCTCTGTGCTGTTTCAGAAAAAGTACTTTACATATTTTTAAAAGTAAATAACTTTAAATGAAATAGTGTATATGACTTATGTATGAAATTTTTTTCATTCTAATTGAAATAACCTTTCAAGGCCCCTCATTATAGCAAGTGGTCTTAAGTCAGAGGAGCAATGGCATATTTTTTACTATTGTTTTTACTGTTCATGTAATGCATCAGTACTTAAGGTCTTTATTTCTTTCAATGTGAACTTATATGAATCTAATAAGATTTTTCTTATTGAGACTACTGATACAAAATTATAATAAAGTTTCAGCAGTGTCTTGAAATTTGTTTTATTTAGGATTTAAATAATCTCTCTGCCTACCTTTCCAGAATGAAAAATAATCAAAAGTTTTAGGCATCCGACCTGCTGTTTCTCTTACTTTTTAAACTTTGAAAATTGTTCTTGCCAAGTGAATTGAAGAAGTGAACATGCTTTATAAGATGTCATTCTGTACAGAGATTTACAGCTTTCCATTTCTATTTAGAATTAAAGAATGATGGTGTAGCCCTTTCCTGAAAAGTCCAATAAAACCAAAGTGATGCACACAGTATATAATGAGAACTAAATGGAGCTTTCAAAAACACTAGTGGTTATGCATCTCTGTCAAGCTGTCATTTATCACACAATCAAATTTTAAGCAGGAACCAAGACATAAAACTGCATTACAAAAATACATTCTTGAAGCCTTGCTGAAATGTTTTCAGAAGAAATTTGTCAGAAATGCCATATTTCTTTAGTTTGCTTAATGGAACTGTATAGTTATTACCTAGACAAATATTTATTGAATGAGTATGAAAAGTCACAATTTCTACTGCTTGTATGGATTATAATTAATTTAGACTTGAATATTTGAATTTTGTCTTCCAATAGGTAAGATCTTTTAATAATTATAGTTCAAACTCATTAATATTTTGGATCTCTTAATGCTTGTCTTCTTACGCAGCAGAAAACATTGTTTTCACGTAAATGTGTTGACAAAAGAACTTCTGCAGGCCATATTGTTGAGGCTCCTGCTTGAAGCAGAGCTATCAGCAACAATTGGTCAGCCCTCGGTTTGTTTATGTGAGTTCTGGAAACCTTCAAGGAGGAAGATCCTGCTCCTCCTATGTTTAAAAGTGACACACCACTCTAAAGGTGAAGACACTTTACACAAAATTCAATCAACATTTCCTAAACTGCAACTTGTGGCTGGTACTCTTTGCTCTCATGATTGCTAATTCTGGAAGGAGCTTGCCTCCATCATCTTTGTAATTTCTTTCAAACAGTTGTGTTTCTATGAGGAAGTAAGTCCCTTAGCTCTTCCTTACGCCAATGTGCACTCCCATTTCCGTCAATCTCTCTTCCTATGATTTTGGATACCTTAGTATCCTGATAAATTCTTCTGGACCTTCTCCAACTTTTTCATATGATTCCTGAATCAAAGTAGTACAAGCTGATAGCTTCCTTCAGTCTTCTTACTACCTTTCTTCTAATGTAGGTCAATAAGAGGTTAGCCTTATGGAATAAGAATGCACTGCTTTTTGGCTTATACTAAATGTAGTGTCCACAGTGACCCCTCTATCAGAGTACTCTCCTCAGCCTGCTCTGATGCTTAAATTTCTCCCACCCCAGCTGTAGAAATGGGAGCATTTTCTTGAACCCCTCAAGACTTCTGTTGCCCCAGTTCTCATGTTCAACCATGTCACTCTAAGTGGAAATTCAGCCAGCTATTTTCAACCCTCATTCAGTCCACTTTCTCAAATATTTCATGTGTCTGGTTACCTAAACCACTGATGAACATATTGAAGAAGTCATAATTGGTTTCTGTGGTATCCTGTTCATCCCCAGCCACCAGTCACTAATTGCCATTAGTTCTGCAAGGCATAACACCAGTGAACACTGTGTTTTCTGTCTGATTCCTTTGAGCTTCAGGTAGCTTAAAAGAAAACTTTCTTTCAGTTTCCAATAATAAATTTTTAAAAACCTTTCAAAAGAATATCAGAGGTAGAGTTCCAAGATCCACAAAAGTATTCAGGATTCATTTCTCTTTGAGTTGAAGAATTAGGCTCCATTTCTTTGTGTTTTAGCTCATTTATTATTAGGATATATATATATATATATATATATATATATATATATTTCTTCAAAGAGAATGTAAACTTTAGAGCTGCCAAAATATTCTGGAGACTAGAAGGAAAATCACCAGCAGAGTCAAAACTTTGGGAATATATATATATATATATATATATATATATATATATATAGTTGCTGTCTTTAATTTCTTCTTTCAGAGCTGTTTTCATCACTGCTGCCCACAATTTTTTTTCTGCAATTTAACTTAGTCATCTTTCCTTATGATTTGTCAGACATCTTAATGTATGTTAAATTGCAGGTAAAAAACTGTTGCCACAAAGTTAGATCCCCCACAAGACAAATCAAGGTCATCTTGCACTTTTCATTCTGAAAAGTACACTCATATTTGTTATTTTTAACTAGCATTTTGTATAAATAACAGGCGTTTCACTTGCGTTTACAACATGAATGTTCACGGATAAACGTAAACTGCTTAGATGCAGTAGAACATGATAAAATGCAGCATAATAAGATTTACAGTGATGTCTGTGCTGGGGACCACAGAATGAATATTTTCTGTAAAGCAAGCTGAAAAAAAGAAAAAAGAGGGTAGATTTTATCTACCTTCAAAGCCACTTATCTCCTGGCATTCAAAATGCTGTCAAATTGCATATCTAGATATCTTCTTCCTTGAAGAAGCTGCCTTGCATTGGAGGAGTGTATGAAAAGTGTCAACACCTTGAAGAGCCAAATTGCACACTGGGGCATCTCAGCATCTCTGGAAATTCTGACTTCTGTTGGTGGCTTTCACCAACTTGGAAAATAATATAGAAAAGTTGTAGGCAACTCTTTAAAAACAAAGCAAACAAACCAAAAAAAAAAAAAAAAAGAAAAGAAAAACCTGGGGAATATTTACTAGAATCTTCTATCAGTCTATATCCCCATTTTGTAATTGCTAAAAATAATTCAGAGATTTCCAAGTACCACTGTGGGTCATGAATTAGTCACCTGTAAAAACATACTGTTTAGTAATCAAACTTGCATCATAGGGCAAACATGTTACACCTGAAAATGGCAGTGTAATCTCAGTGAAGTTAACACTGCCTTGATTTTATTCTTTTCATTGCACGGAATGATATTTCTGGAAGCTGGAATAAATAGCAATTCAGAGAGACCTTTAATATGATCTATGCTGCTTAAGATTGCTGTACTATTGGCAAAGGTGAGTATGGGAATGAGCCTTCAGATTTACTGCCACCTAGATTTTCATTTGGCATTTCTGGAGGCAGTGATGTAGTGGGTTCTACTTGTTTTAAAACAACAGGCACTGCTCTCATGCACACCATAGAGATACTTCTTTTTTAACAGCTTAATTGCCATTGTCCAACTTTAACTTTTATTTGTTCGACTTTAAGGAAGGTAGAGTGATGTTAAAATCATAAAGATAGAATGCGGATTGGAAACTAAAAGAATGGGGAAAAAAAAAAAAAAACAAGGCAAAAAAATATTTCTGAAATGGTTGTAGTTTCTTTGGCTTTTCTCATTTCATGTTGTTTGGGGAAAAAAAAAAAAAAAAAAAGAAGAAAAAAAAAAACCTTAAGAAGTTAGTGTATCTATATTGTATCATTTTTGTAGACCATAGCATTGTCTGGCTGGCAAAAAGTCAGCAGAGTTTTTGTAAAAAAGATATAAACTTATAGAAAATGCAAGCAGAGTAACAGCAGCAAATATTGTTAGATTCAGTTCAAAGGTAGAAAATACATGCAGAGCTAGATAAAACCAGATCCAAATATTACTGAAGTTTTCAATTATTTGGAACAAAAAAAATAGGGCCCTCATTCTTTCTGCTGTTTCCGAGTAAGATACAAACCTGTATTGCAGTAAGACTCACTTTCATATCAAAAGTTGAAGCAGATAATAGCCTTGTGCAATTTTTGTTTCTTCCTGCTGTCTTTCAGTCTCAGCAACCTTTCCATTGATAACCAGTGTAATGGAACAAGGCAATACAAAGTATAATATATTAGGTTTGTGCCAAAAGTAACGCCTCCTATTTTATTATATTGACCCACAACATCAGAGGTTGCTGTTGGTATGGCTGTAACTTTCCTGCCAATATTCTGTTACATTTTAATGCTGTGCAACAGATAGAAGCAGAGAGGCAGTCTGACAAACTGTGTTTGTCATAGAAGTACATACAAAATAAAGTCATTAAATACCTCCACATGGGGGAAAAAAAAAAATAAAAAATCACCCATTGACATTAATCAACATATTCTGAACACTGGTGGAGACCAAACAGTGGATGTGAGCACGGTGAGGTGGAGTGTAGTGCATTTCAGCAGTGGCAGCAGTGATGTGAAATATAAGCCACTTTCTGGATATACATACATGGCTGTCACACCACAAAGACCATCTCGATCAGCTCATCTGTGTGAATCAGCTAATGGTGATGAGTCAGCTGAAAAACAATATTTTGTAGCTGAGAATTTCCTCTGTCAAATAATGTCATTGTGCTCTTTATATTTGGTGTAATTACCATGGAAAGAAGTAGGAGGCATCACTTATGGAGTGACCTATGTAGTTACGGCACTGAGAGATGTTCTCTTCCCAGGAACATTAGAAATACAGCTTCCAGATGATTACATGTGTTCTTTTAACTATCTCTAACACTTTTAGTGCTAGAATGTAATTTATCTACACTTCAGTGTCTTGAATCCTATGTCCTGAAGGAATTGCATGTGATATTCTTTGAATGATTGCTTTCTAGGTCTATTGGTTTACCTGCATGTTTCCATGTGCTGTGGATCTCAGCAGGTGGTCTCTTCTGCCATCCTCACACTTTGAATCTCTGTAGACATAGAAAATTTTTAGGGTGACTGAAGGAATACCAGCCACAGTTTTTACAACATTCGGCTGCAGCTTTGCGTGTTTTGTCTTCCTACTTTAGGAAAAATATATTAAACTCTACTAGCCTCAACGATCAAAGGTGTTTCTTGTGCTAACAATCTGTGTGGAGGAATATCAGTTCTGCCCAGAACTATGGAACATGTTCAGTCTTCAATTATTTGTGTCTATAGCAGACAGCTTTCTGAAAGGAACAACTAAGGGGAAAAAAATACCTCTCCATATGGACAAACTATAGAAATGACTGCCAGTAAGGTAACAACTGAACATACATTAATTGAGAGTGCCCAAATAATATTCTTTAAAAGCTACTGACACAGGACAAAGAAAAGTTCCTGTCTGTATGGAAAGCACAAGGGGAATAGACACAAAGATAGTTCACAGAGAATAACAAAGAAAACATGAAAATAAAGGAGGCAAGACATCAAAACCTGTGAAGAATATTTACAAGTATAAACCTTGGATAAGAATATTCAAAGGCAAACCTGTGAGAAAACCTATGGAGAAAACTAATGAAAAATGCCCTATCTCTAGGTTAATTATAGCCTGAAAAACATTATGTCAGAGGATGCAGACAAGAAAAAAGAAGGCAAGCAATTCATCACACTGGGGACAGAAGCAATTAGTTGAAGAATGAGACTTTGCATAAATGTAACTAGGTGAAAAAAAAAAGGTTTGTAAAGTTTGATGTAACACTAGCTATAAAGACAAGTTGGCAGAAGAAAAACAAGTAATTGAAGGCCAGATAGGGAGTAACGTATGGGCAATTTCACTAGCCTGAAACGCTAGCCTTTATATTAAAAAAAATTGTAGTTTTACTGAAGATGTACTATTCTTATGTAGCACAGCAAGAAAAATGCACAGCCTGAAATTTCAAGTGTACCAGAAAACAAAGGAGTCATCACTTTTAAGTAAAACTGCTGCTGTGTTTGTGTGAAGGTCTGTGACACCCTCTAGCCATGTTATATCTAAGGAAGGATGCAATGCTTCAGCAAACAAAGCAACTTCCTTTAAGTGTTCAAAGAGTTTCTGGGGAAAAAAAAAAAAAAAAAGAAAGAAAAAAAAAAGCGAGACCCCAGCCCAAAGCAAATAAAACCAAAAATAACAACAAAATATAAACCAGCAAGCAATGAAACTGGAAAAGAAAATTTCAAATCAGGAGCCCCCTGTTGAATGAACAGCATGACAATCTACAAGAAAGCTCTATTTTCTAAAAATTAAGCAATTTATGTATTAGGTCCCCACTGCCAAGTAATTACAATGTGAAATATTAATTCATTATAATATGTACAGCAGGTGAACATATTTATGTAGTCAATTCTTATTGCCAAAGGTAAATATTGAGTAATAATACTGCATAAAACAAGTAATTAATTGATACTTGACAGGAGCTTTGGAGATTTTCTATAATCAAATGCTGTGAATAGCATTTGCAGTCTATTAAGATAACTGATCTCAAAGTGTGTCAGAAGCCTCACAAATAGGCTGTAAATCAATGTACAATAGATGTTTCAAAAATAAAATGTGTATAACACTACCCTGGAGTGTTGCTATTATATCGGGTAGTGATGAACTATCCCCTAACATATGGAAATATTACAATGTAAATGAAGGATTATTCATACAATATAGTGTTGTGAAATGGGCCTTGGGCCCCTCTTTCTTCAAAGTCTGCTTGGCAGCTTCTGTATCAGGTGCAGTGTTGCCAGCAGAAAAAAAGATAAATGTAAATTAGAAAGATCCGTTCTCTTGTAAAAGGGTTTTAAAACAAAGATATTTGTAGAAAGAAACATGCTTCAGCAGGGGATTCTGAGGATGCTCTACTGCAGAATTTGATGATTGTTTTCCACTCTGCCCCAGACTGTAAAAATATGCAGAGGCCTAAATCTAGCACATGTGGCAAGATAAAGTGCTCCCAGGAGGTAAACGGGCAGGTCCTAGCATCTCCAAGGACAAACCACGCTCTTAAGGATAATTTATAGTGTAAATCTTCATTCAGAAAACATAGCTAAACACTCATCTACCACTGAGTGATAGAGGTTTGTGAAATAAATTGTTCTGCTAAGCTTTGTTAGGGAGAACAACAGCCATCTATCGATTCAACAGGTATAATAGAACAAAGAGATCTGAAGAACCTGACCCAGGAACCAGCCACATGCACTGTGTCAAGAAAGGCACGTAGTGTAAACTAAAGAAGAAATGAAAACTCCATATTTTGTAGCCCCTTTCCCTTTCCCTTTCCTTTTTCCCTCCCCTTCTCCCCCCTCCCCTTCCCTCTGCTCTCCTCCTCTTCTCCTCTTTGTTTTTTTTTTCTTTTTTTCCTTTCACGTGAGCAAGCAAAGCTCCTGTGCAGTGTTCAGTGCACAAAGCACAGGCTGTAGCCTAAATTGGGCAAATGGATGACAAGATTTAGCACAACTCCACTTACAGGTCATCTCCAAAGTGTACTATACAGCAATCAGCAGCTGAAAGAGTATGAAATTTCTTCTTCTTGGATTTGACAAATTATTCTAGAGATGATTTTTCCAGATTCACAATCTGATTTTAAATAACTAATTCCTATTCTGCCTCTCAGATAGATGTATATCCCGGATTTTTTGAGTAACTCAGTTTTCCATGTCTCTTATCAGTGGTTATAATTTATCAGGGAATCTAGGAGGTGAAGAAAAGAAAAAAGCTGCTAGTTAACACACACTTTTCCTTTGCGAATCCAGTTCTGTCTTTCAAAATACTCTTTGTAGAACTTTGTCCAACTTCCTACAAAATTTTATGCCACACAGAGCAGTGATTTATTGGGCACAGTTTTTAGCAGCATTTTCTTAAAGGTTAGGTTGTCTTTTTGTCTGTCATCTTCCAGCTGAGAGCAAAAGGACAGAGGGAGTAGGTTAATACTAAGGGGAAAAAATAGAGAGGAACTTTGAGGGAGTTTGAGGGAACAGAAGTAACATGGATGAAGGAGAGGTCATAAAGGAAAAAGACCTTTTTGCTGCAATTACTGCTGAGTAATAGAACACTAGAATAGAATCTTAGGTGAGATGGAATTGGATGTGAGGGATAGTCTTGGGACTGAAAGCTGATGCTTCAGTCACTCCTGGAAGAGCCCAGAACAATACCCAAGAAACTGCTGATCGTGAGAGGTGTCTGTTTTGGTTGACTGATGGCCAGTGTGTCAGCCAACCTTAAAACAGGGGCCAACTACATCTATAAATAAGAGCTGGGGTGGGAGGAGGAGGGATGTTTGTAGCATCCTTTCCTCTTTTCCTTTTGGTACTATAAATATGGACTGGACAGGAGGGGCCAGCTTGCACTTTTTGTTTTTTAGTGCTTCTATCCCACATCTGCTGCTGCTGCCTTTCTTCCTCATGAGGAACACCTCCCTGATGGAAGGCCTGGCAGTGAATCAAGGACTGGTGATCTAGATATCCCCTTTCATTTCTCCTCTTTTCCTTTCTGTCTCTTTCTCTTTAAATAGTTAAGTGATACAAGGCTTACTTGAATTTCCTATAAAATCTCATAGCTTAGGTTTATGTGGGAGGGCAAATGTCTGAGGGTTAACTGTTTTGTAGAATTCTCCTATTAATGTTGATTTTTTCCTCTTAAGTATGGATCTTGAATATCATTTCACCTTAATTTGACTGGGTGCATTTGTGAAACTGGTAACTCTTCTATCTCTTCTTGGGCAAAATGTGACAAGGGGAAGGAAACCAGGTTTTATTATTACCTCTCTAAAAGCCACTACGGTGCAGCTGCTATTAGCTAACAAACACTGCACTTCCTCACAGCTGCACTCCTCCACATATGCTATGACAGACAGTTTTCAAGAACAAAATTGGATTCTTTTCTATGGCAAGCTTTATATTTCTTTTTAAAAAGTGGAAAAAATACCAAAGATTAAAAAACTTGTGATCTAGGATTTATCACTTGCTGATATAGCATGATTGCCATATTCTGTTCAGATTGGTGCTTGCATTTTTCTTGAAGAAAGGTGTTATGCTTTGATTATTAAAAAAGCCATGGCTATCCCAAATTGCAAACTGATTCAGGAAAAGACAACTCTTTAGGATAAAATTGCCTTTGTATTGTTTAAAGGCTGAAAGATAATCGATTGCTTTGAAACTTGCAGTGTTACATGCATCTGTACTGTTTACTCACAGCAGTACTTTTTCTAATCTTTGTGTGCAGCCATTTTTTCCTTCAAAATATCCTGTTGCTGGATTTGACTCTGATAATTCTTTTTTTTTTCTCAGTACTGATATAATTTTTCACTGTACTTATCAATTTATATTAATCAATGTTTTGATCAGTGTATGATTTGTTCAAAATAATGTGTATGCAGGAGGAATTTCTAGTATCTTATTACACGCTTATCTGATGTGCTGTAGGCTGCCATTAGCTAGTACACAGGACCAGACTGTCAGGCCTTCAGTTTGTGACATTAAAGTCGCATAAGATTTATAATCTACTTAAGAACAAGTTTCTACTTACTGTCTCTACAGTAGTACAGGAACAAATCTTAAGTGTGTAACATTGTGACACCACCACTGTTGCAATAGCTGATCTGGCCAAGAACACTTCTGCAAAGAAAATCTCCTCTCATAGATAAGATTTAAAAGTACACAGGTATCTCTGAAAGTGATTATTTCCATGGAAACTACAACAGATACAAAGAGCAAAATAACACTATTTGATAGAACAAATTCTGAATGACAAAACACTATTTTTTGGCATAGTCACCACGAGTAGCTATGCATTTTCACCAGTGAAGCACCAGAGCTTGCATGCCATGTTTGAAAAAGTCTGCACCAGTGGAGATGACCCACTGTTGCTATTGCCATCACTGAAACCATACCACTCGCTTCCTCACTGTGCTCACATCCACTGTTTGGTCTCCATCAGTGTTCAGCAAGCATCAGTGAATGTCAATGGCTGCAGTTTTTTCCACATGGAGGGTTTCGATTCCACCTCTTTGCTTCCTACACTCCTCCATGTCAAACATCATTTGTCAGACTGCCCTTCTGCTTCTATCTGACATACAGCAACATTATGTAATGGGATACTGGTGGGAAGGTTCAACTTCTACTGCTATACCATCAACATCTGCCTCTGATGTCATGGGCTGATACAATAAACCAGAAGGTACTATTTTCAGGGCAGCCCTTCTATCTCAACAGGATTCTAAAGGCACCTTCAGTGAATGAAGTGCTGCTCTTCTGTGAGATAGAGATTTGCTAAAAATAATTAAAACTGTAGCAGAGAAGACAAAGCAGATTATGAGGAGGTTTTCTCAACAAACAAAATTTGTTGATACACTTTATCATGGTTTTGGGGTTGCAGCTACTTGTAAAAATCCTAGATTGGAAACAGATAGGAGTTCACCAGAGGTGAAAGAAATTTTTCTGTTTCTTTGTTTCATTCTAAAGTTGAAAATACAAGGCCACACTCAGCTAGCAATTATGTTGTGCACTCAGAACTGTAAAAATACATTCTTGAGATAACATGTCCTCCCCCACTTTTATTATTTTTCTCCTTCTTCATGACCATAATTGCTGGCATATTTCAGAACTTCATAGCTGTCATAAATAAAATGCAGGAAATCAGGTTACTGACATCTGTTTTCCAATGGATAAAGCAGGTGAAATTCAATATATTTTCCCACAGAAAAACAAGCACTTTGTTATATTTTAATTTCATCTTATGATACTTAATCTAGCCAATCATCCTTAGCAGGGGCTTGGATTAGATGGTCTCTAGAGGTCCCTGCCAGCCCCTGTGACTGTGTGATACCATTACTATCAAACTACACACTGATTCTTTTTACTTTTTTTTCTTTAATTAGCCTATTCTTCCCATTAAGACTGAATGGATGTTCTGTGCTAATTTTTTTTTTTTTTTTTTATAACACAGTTCATTTAATCTTTTTACCATGCTCCTCCACACAATTCTTTTTAAGTGGTTAATGTTTAAAATAAATAAATAAATAAATAAATAAATAATGGAAAACAAACTTTCTTTTATACAGACATTAGAGTTATCTTATTTTCTGATATGTTGATATAATTGATTAAATAGTTAATTTCTTGTAGTCCATGTATTATTATTATTGAATGTCTTATCATATCATCTCCAAGAAATTGGTAATCAATGTAGTGAATGTTTTGAAAGTTAGTTGGCTATTTTTTCTGCAACTCATGAAAAATAAAAGAAAAAATAATATATATTAAAATATATATATATATTTTGTCTCTATAGATGTATACACATTTGAAGCCACAGATTACAGAGTCCACAAAAGTAAAAATCATAATGAAACCTTTTCATTTGGTATCACTATGAATCACCAAATGTAAGGGTAAATGCATCACAGACATCAGCAGCTCCAAGCTCTGTGTTATATGATGTACTACATTGCTAATGTTGCAAGTACCACAGTGAGTATCTGCTCCATAACCTAATGCAAACATCTGGGTTGCACTGTTCCTGAATGCAAGTGCTCATTTGTGCCAAGAATTTGATGATATAGGTGGCTCTGTTAAGAATAGGATAATTATTTGTTCCCCAAACTGTTTCTTTCTTCCTTGGATTATAAACAAATTGCTCATTTTCATTGTACATAAAGTTATGTTATGTGTTCCTTCTTTTTTCATACAATAAAGTACCCATAAAAGAAAGAGCTTTGGATGAATCATCCTCTCCATTCTCTACTGCAGAACAGGAGCAAACTTAACAAATAATTTTCCAGTTTCTTTTAAAGATATGAAATGGCAAATCCCTTCTCAGCATTTTCAGGTAGGTAATTTCTGAACTTCTGATATTGTTGTAATTAGATAATTTTCCTTCCACTTAAATGTAAATTTATTCTTAATTTTAGCCTGTTACTTTTTATGTTTTCTACTACAAATATGAATAAGAGATAATAATTTCCCCTTTGAAGTTGCTTTTTGTAGATTGTATATAAACTATTAAAGATTCTCTCAAGTATCAGGTTAATGGATAAAGTCAGGCTCATGCTTTCCACTGAAAATTGACATTTGCTGATGAAGATTAGTTCAATTAGAGAAAAAAAAAATGCAGTCAGCTGCAATTATATAATAAGTCATACAGCTCTTTATCTGATAGTGTACAGCTTCATATGCAGTAGATAGACATCTCAAGATAGCTGCAACAGTACTAAGCTAAATGAATAACAGGAACAGCATTGGACCACATAAGTTCTAATTCATGCTGCATCACATTGCACACAGAATACACGTTAACATCAGATTACAAGAAACTGTGTAGTAAGATGCATACTAATACATTTAAAATAATTATGGGATTAAAGTGGAAGAATAAGCATGTTCATAACAGGGGAGTATGGGTACGTTAAACAAGATGTTAGGATTCAGTGGTTTCCAAGTGCTACCTCAGATCTGGAAATAGAAGAGTGGTATTCTCCTAGTTCAGTAACCTCTGTTGTTGTTGTTCTATTATTTTATTGCTGATTGTTGTTGATGTGACCTATTTTGTTTTTATTGCCATAAGATCATCAGTCAATCATAGCTACATGTCTCTCCTGTACTGAGGACTCCAAATCTGAACACAGTACTCCAGGTGAGGTCTCACCAGCACAGAGAAGAGGGACAGGATCACCTGCCTCAACCATGCTTCTTTTGATGCAGCCCAGGATATGGCTGGCTTTTTGGGCTGTGAGGGCTGATTGTTGGATCATGTTCAGCTGCTATCTACAAGTACCCTCAAGTCCTTTTTGGCAAGGTTGTGCTCAATCCTTTTGTCACCCACCCTGATAGTGAGGGTTGCCACAACCCAGGTATAAAACCTTGCACTTGTATTTGTTGAACATCACGATGTTCTCCTGGGCCCACTGCTTGAGTCTGTCTGCATCTCTCTGGATGGCATCCCATCCCTTGGACATGTTGACCACACCACACATCTTTGCATCATCTGAAAACTCACTGAGAGTGCACTTGATCCCATTGTGGATGTCACTGATGAAGATATTAAACCGCACTCATCCCAGTTCTGACCCCTGAGGGACACCACTTGTCACTGATCTCCATCCATCATATTATGATTGGACTTGGTGATCCTAGAGGTCTTTTCCAACCTGAATGATTCTATGATTCTATGATTGATTCTTAATTTTTTTAAATGTGCATCACTGAGAAACAGATCTGTGTACAATGCACATATTATACTCATCAATTATTATTAAGAACATTTTTGTTTTCCGTTTGCAAGTCACGCTGGCAGATTTTCCCAAGTATAAGATACATATTGCTAATTAGAGAGCTCCACTGGGAAGAAAAGTCTTGATTTGAGAACGAACACTTATTATTTAAAGTTGTTCAACTGAAAATTCTTGGACTGGCAGTTATTGCAGATTATGAAAGCACTAGTGAAATGACTGTTTGCTAGAGTAATAAAAAGAAGGAAGGTTTAGATTAATATTTTATCTATTTCATTTCCTTCAGGTAATTTAAGTAATTTTGCATGTCTCTAAAATAGTTCATGGCATGTGTTTACTCTTAAGAACATTGCCAGCAGCAGAAACAGGAATCCTTACTGTTGCACAGTCTCAATTCATTTAAATTTCATAAGGACTTACTGATATTCACCATATCCTCTTCCAAGCAAAAGTCAAACAAATCTTTAATTAAAAAGGGTTCTTATATTTATTATTCTGATGTGGCACCATTATAGAAAGCTTTCCTTCATCATCCCCATTAGGTGGAGTTCAGTTTGTGATGATCAAGAGTAAAGCTTTTGTTTTGCTCAGACTGAAGATGGGGAGTTGATGAAAACTGGTAGTAGAATGCAGAAAAACAAAACAAAAGAAAACAAAACCACAAAAATATAAATAGTTCAACATTCTTTCAAAATGAGATTGTTAATACAACATGCAAAGAAAAAAGAAGAAATAATACAGTTTAGCATATAAAACAGTTTATCTCCCTGTAGCAGTGGGAAACTGCTGTTCAGTAATGCTCAGTAGTGTTCTTTCTACTGAGTGCCCAGAAAGATTTGACCTTGATGACTGCTGGTAACGTTACTTACCATGAAAAGAAGTCTGTTCATTGTTTCTCAGATAAGATACATGGTGAGTTTTGAATTACAAACAAACAAAACACTTTTACGGCTCTGTTGGATTTCAGAAAATGTGTGTAACGCATCTTTTGGGGTCAAATTTTCCTTCTTTGGCTGAGCAGTACAGAAATAGCTGGGGCTGAACATAGGTTCATTCTCTTTTGCGTATTTGGCAATGTGAAAATAGCCACAGTAGGACTTGGAAGAGCACATGTGAGCCAGAATAAATTGCAGATTCATTCAGTCAGCAAAATGTAGCTGTTGTCTTATGTTAAGGGCTGTTACCACACAGATTGTAATCAGCATGTGACAAGAGAAAAAGGATCATTGCTGTTGCCATTTGATGTCCAGACTCTTATATAAAATAAAGAAGAAACTAATATACCTGTAGCATGGAGTGTTTTTGATTCCCTTCTTTCAGTGCTAGGTCTAACTACGATAATGAAGATAATGGAAGAAAGCCTGCATTTCTCCTCTTATTCTGCAAATTATTTTTGGTTTAGTATAGCTGATGTTTACAGGAAAGTATACTGACCTCCCATTGTGGTATGCATAGGTTGCAAATGTAAATGCAACTGCATCAGCTTAGGCAGATCTGGGAACAACATCTGGTATTAGATCCTTCAGTATTTATTTATTAAGTGAAAGATCCTCAAGAGATCAGTAAGAAGAGCAGCACTGTCTCCTTTGTGTGACTTTTTAAAGCTTTGCAGGTGCAAACCAGTGACTTCAACTGTGACTTCTACACTGACAAATAATCCATTTTTATTTCAAAGACCTTTGGCTGCAATGAACATCCCTTTCCACAAGCTTTCATATCCTGTATTATGTCACTAGTTTTTCAAAGGTTTATAAAATAACTCAGCAAACTGCACTGGTCTACTATGATTAGAAAAGATGAGTGACAGAGGGGCAAACTTATGACAGATGAAAAACAAGTATTTAATAAAGTATAAAAAAAAAAAGAAAAAGACATACTGAAAAAAAAAAAAAAAAAAGACAACAGTAAAGACATTAAGAACGTACTGTATTTTCTTGGGTAGCCTGTAGCTTGTTTTTAAAATGAAGCAAAGTATAGTGACCGTAATTCAGTGGCATTACTGCTTTATATGAGAGCTGATTCAAAATTAATGCCTCCCATTTTATGATGTTGGCCCACAGCAGCAGAAACTGATATTTGTGGCATGGCAGTAGAAGTTGAAGCTTCCCACCAACATCCATTATATTTTTTTTGCCAGGTGACAGATGGCAGCAGAGCGGCACTCTGACAGAATGGCATCTGATATAAAAGAGTATATGAAACAAATGCGTGGAATTGATTTTCTCCATGCAGAAAAAACTGCACTCATTGACATTCTTTGATGCTTGATGAACACTTTTGGAGACCAAACAATGATGTGAGCACAATGAGGAGGTGAGTGGTGCAGTTCAGAAGTGGTGACAGTAACATGAAATACACATGAGGTTCTGGACAGCCATGCAGATTTAGATGAGCATGGCATGCAACCTCTTGTTCATGTCTGGTGAAAATGTAAAGCTAATGGTAGCAATTGCTAAAAAGATAATAATGTTTTGTAGCTCAGAATTTGTTATAGAATAGTGTTATTGTGCTTTTTGTATCTGTTACAGAATCACAGGGGTTGGAAGGGACCTCAAAAGATCACAGAGTCCAAACCCTCTGTTAAAGCAGGTACAAACAATATGTTTCACATGTAAGCATCCAGATTAGTCTTGAAAATCTCCATAGAAAGAGACTCCACAAACTCTCTGGACAACTTGTTCCAGCACTGAACATACTCTTACTGTAAATAAGTTCTTCCAGATGTTAGCATGGAACATCCTATGTCTAAGTTTTAGGCCTTTACTACTAGTCCTATCACTACACACCACTGAGAAGAGCCTGCCCCCATCTATCTTCCTCCCACCTTCCTTCAGATATTTATAGATATTTATCAGATCCCCTCTTAGTCTTCTTTTCCCCAGGATGAACAAACCCTAGTTACTCAGCCTTTTCTCATATGGGAGTTGCTCCAGACCCTTCATCATCTTTGTGGCCCTCTGCTGGATTCTTTCTAGAAGATTCCTGACTTTTTCGAACTCGAGAGCCCTGAGCTAGATACAATAATCTAAATGTAGCCTCACCAGGGCAGAGCAGAGGAGGATAACATCCTTCAACCTGCTGGCTATATTCTTTTTAATGCACTCCAGGATACCATTGGCCTTCTTGGCCACAAGGGCACGCTGCTGGCTGGTGGTCAACCTGTTGTCTAATAGGACACTCAGGTCCTTATCCACAGAGCTCCTCACCAGCAGGTCATCCCCTAACCTTGCTGATATATGCGGTTATTCCTCCCAAGGTGCAAGACTCTCTACTTGCTCTTGTTTAACCTCATAAGGTTCCTCTGCCCAGCTCTTCAGTCTGTCCGGGTCTTTTTGAATGGTAGCACATCCTTAAGGTGTGTCAGCCAATCCTCCCAGGTTTGTATCATCAGCAACCTTGCTGAAGGTGGACTTTATCCCTTTATCCAAGTTGCTGATGAAGATGTTGAACAAGACTGGACCCAGCACCAATCCCTGGGGAACACTGTCAGTTACAGGCCAGACTCTGGGCCACTGATGAGCACTCTCTGAGCTCTGCCAGTCAGCCAATTCTCAATCCACTTCAATCCATTGTAATTTCCATGGAAATAAATAAGAGACATTACTTTCAAGGTGACTTACTTAAATCTATTCAGTTGATAAGAGGTGAGACCTACCCAAAGTCCTTGCTACCATACACTGCCTGTCCTTTGTTTCTACTATACACTGCCTGTCTTTTGTTCACTCTAAACTCTACTGTCCCTTAGATCCTTACTCTTTCTATTTTTCCACATAGTTTTTTGAAGATGAATGTCAATCTTTTTTCATTCGTTTGTATTTTAAAAACAGATTTTTACAGGTTTTATAGCAGTGTTATGTAAAGAAGAGAAATTGTATGCCAGTACTCTTTGCTTTCTGCACCTCTTTGTCAAATCGTGGGCATAAGTGCTAGAAATATATATTTTTTCTAATCATTAATACTTTCCAAGTCAATGTTATTATAGGACAAACAAGTTGTAAGATATGAAAGGTGTCAGAGGCCACTGACTCAAGATATTAATAGGGTAATATTATACTGCTATTTTTATCCAGATGGAAGAGTAGGAGGGGTTTTCAAACATAATTCAAAAATATGTTTTCTTCATGTACTTTTGTCTCCCTTGCTTGATCATAGAGCATCTCTGTCTTAAAAGACTCACATATCATTCATCTTGCCTCATTGTAGCTGAAATTGGGCAAAGAACCTTGCGTCATCTGTGGTCAGATACTCATTAGGAAAATTCTGAGCACATATTTTAGGGAGGAATAAAACACACTTATCTCTGTCATGTTAAAAAGCCCTCACTGATTGATACTGCTTACGTTAAAAAGTGGTAGGTAACTGCAAGATGAATTCCATTATTAGTGCACAAAATAAACAAATGGACTATTTCACTGAGATTTCTAAGTAGCTAAAACAATGGATGAATGTGCTGGATGTGGCTCTGGTCTGGTGGTTGGCGACCCTGCACATAGCAGAGGGTGATCACTGTGGTCCTTTTCAACCCAGGTCATTTTATGATTCTATGATTCTATGAATACTGAGTGCCATATGCTTGGAAATTAAATCTTATTATGGAGAAAAGATCAAATTAAATTTGTTTACAGAGCAAGAATGGTAGTTATTCAAAGAACATGTTCTTAAGCACATCTTTATAACTAATTATTGGTAGCCAATATGAAACTTACCCACTAAATTGAGGGGAAGAAGTATTAATCGAAAAAAATCTGGGTTGGCTGCCTTACTGGAAAATTCAGCAGTTTTTTTTTTTTTCCACAATACGTACACTTTTAAGCAGTTATTTTTGACTATTAAAACATAAATTGGTAAGAATAAAACAATTCTATGTAATTTTGTTGAATTTTGTAAAGTATTAGTCATTGGATTATTCTTTTTTGCAAAGTTCAGTTTGCAGGTGAAAGAGAGCAAGATTCTGGTATGTTTATTTTAAATTTTCATAAAAAATGTATCATTAAATTAATCCATGTCCTATAAACAATTTGTCAAGAAAAATATTACAGAAATAATTGCTGCACTACCAGTTTCTAAACATTTGTATGTCTTTTTCAGTTGCTATATTCAATTGCTAATTTATAGTGGTATACATAATGAAAGGTTTGAGTTACATGAGTCCCACTGTGGTTTTTTTATTTGCTGTTTGTGAGCTTTTTGGGAATATTGTTTTTAGCAGAAAATGCATCTAGCTTTTTCCCATTTGAAGTCCTTTTAGAGACTAATTCTACTAGATTGCATTAAAACATATATTTTAAAATTGATATCACATGTAACAGTTAATATAGCATGAAATCATCGAAATCTTGCATTTTCAAAGATGCAGTATAATGTAGGAGGACAAGGTGCAATAATGGCTATGGTAGAGCAACATTACAGAGTGTAGGAGGTTCAGGTTGTGACAGTTTTACTTTGTTCAGTGTTGTAGCTAGAAAGTAATTCATTTCTAACAAACAAACAGAATTCTGAATATTTATGAACAACCCCTGGGGCCTAACTGAATGATCATGGAAAGAATGAAATAAATATGACTAAAAAGGAGAGTAAAACAAAAGCAAGATAAAAGGCTTATCAAAGCACAAGAAAAGAAAAAAAAGTCTAATTTCTGTCACACAAATAATTGTACTGGGTAGGAGGCTGGATTTTCTGTCCTAGATGAACCAGCTTCTGACACTATGCAATCTATTTCCCACACAGAACTAACAAACTTTTTTTCCCATGTTCCATTGTATATTAGAATACTAAATCAGAACATATACGAGTGCCTTAGAGAATCAATACACGATTATTAATGACTGAAAAATCATGGGAGTACATTGCTAACAATGGTGCATGCTGCTGGTGGTTGGGTGTTAGGGGATACCCTCACATTATGCCTTTGATTGTTATTCTGTGGTTTGGAAGCTGCGCACTGGTACGGTTTTCTTTGGAAAGAAGTCTAAGCATGTGGTCAGAAAAGAAACTGAGATGAAATATAGCTGATGCAATCAGGAGTCCAAGGATAGTAACAGAAGCAGTGGTACCTGTTTCAGAGGCAGGATGTAAGGAGGGCATGAACTTGGGGACAAAAATTATGGCACGCATTCACATCAGCCACTATAATGTTATCCGACTTTTAGTCACCTGGGTCCAGCTGGATGCATTTGAGCTACATCTGCAAAAGTCACTTATGTCTCCTCAACAGAGAAAAACACCGTTCTAGTTTCAGGGTGATGATTCAGTTAGAGAAAGAAAGACATATGCCTAGACAGGCTTTTCAGAAGTCTGTTTTTTTTAAAAAAAAAAAAACCTGCAAGCTTCTTCTGCAAGTGTGTATCAACTGGCAAAAAGTACCAATTATGGGGACGTCTGAGCTCCTAACTCATTTTAACTTAGCTATTTGAGACAGAGCAACACATAATTTGCTCTGATGTCGACCAGAGCAATTACTGAGAATAGATGAGAGTTACTCTGCAGCTGAAAGGCTAGGCAGACTTAGGATATCCTATATTCACTTTGTGGGGTTGCAGCAAAAATGTATGGAGTTAACTAGATTGCAAGGACTGAAAGGAATGAAAGAGAACAGAAACCCTTTAGTGTGGCTTATAGAATCATAGAATTATTTGAATTGAATGGGACCATTAAAAGTCATTTAGTCCAACTCCCCTGCAATGAACAAGTAAACCTACGGTAAGATCAGGGTGCTCCGACATCTGTCCAGCCTGATCTTGAATGTCTCCAGGGATGGGGCATCCAGTAGTGTTCTGGGCAACTTGTGCCATTGTCTCACTGCCCTTGTTGCAAAAAACTTATTCCTTATATCAATTCTAAATCTCCCCTCATTTAGCTTGAAACAATTTCAACAGACCCTGGTAAAGAGTCTGTCCCTGACTTTATTACAGCCTCCCTCCGGATACTGAAAGGTCACTTTTGGAGTTTCCCCAGAGCCTTCTCCTCTCCAGGCTGAACAGACCGAGCTCTCTCTGCCTTTCCTTGTAGGAGAGGCGTTCCATGTTCCAACCCGTGGATCATTTTTGTGACCCTCCCCGCAAATAGTCCAGCAGGTTTATGTCTCTTCTGTACTGAGGACTCTCAATCTAGCCATAGTACTTCAGATGAGGTCTCACCAGCAAAGAGGAAAGGGGCAGGATTCCTCCCTTGCCCTGCTGGCCATGTTTCTTTTGATGCAGCTCAGGATACAGCTGGCTTTCTGGGCTGTGAGGGCACACTGTTGGCTCAGTCTAGCTTGGCAAGGGTTGCCAGCCCAACCCATTGGGCAGGGTTGTGCCCAATCCTTTTGTCCCTAAGCTTGTACTGATAGTGTGGAGGTGCCACTTCCCAGGTGCAAGATCTTGCAATTAGCTTTATTGAACCTCATGGGGTTCATCTGGGCCGACTGCTCCAGCCTGACTAGGGCTCTCTGGATGACATCCTGACCAAACCACACAGCTTTGAGTCACCTGCAAAATTCCTGAGGATGCACTCAGCAAGGCTTTCTGGGTTGAGGTGAGTCCAGCATTCTGGTTTCTGTTCCATAGGTTCTTTTGCTTTGTACACCCCTTGGTTGCAATTCCAAAATATTCTTACAAACTTACACATTTCACTGTATGTCTCTACTTGCTTACTGATGTCTGGGTCCAGTGATATGCTGTTCCCCCTTGCACAGATACCAAAGCTGGAAAGCTTCCATTTCTAAAGCTGGGTATAAAACCCAGCAGGTCTTATCTCTAGCACTTATAACCTTCTTGTGGGAAAATAGAAGGTCCTCCCCTGTACTAAATGAAATGCATTAAATCATAGAGCATTGAAATCTGATGATATAAATCATTCTTGGAGATGAGTGAGAAACTGCTTTGAAAGATTAATATACCTGGTATTTTATACATAATCTGTAAGGTTAAAAATGAAAAATGTTTCTTTCTCTCATCTGATTGCCTCTTCTACATTTAGCCCATTTTAAGTAATGTTTATTATATTTCCACTCCACAAATTTTCATGTCAAGCATGAGTGTGTTGACTATTGCAAGAATACTTTATTGTACTTAGAAAACCTATGAAGCTGAAGTGATTTGGACTTTGCAAAATTAAAATGTACTGAGATCCACATTTACAATCAAAATAATGAATTTATTTTTCAGTTTCTATATTGCAAAATAGGCTTCTTTCTGCTGGGGATAATAAAGTTTTTAACTAAAATATTCTGTTGCTTCTCTTCTAATGAAAATTGCTTTTTATAAATGAGTAAATGAAAGTTTTTCTGCATGTACTATTTGTACATATCTTCACTTTATTATTATTATTATTTTTTTTTTTTTGGCAGTCTACCTAGAAGTCTTACAAAATTAATTCTTGAAGTAGATTCTGTCTTACCTTAAATTATTCTCCATGTATTAAACTCAAATTCCCATTTTGACTACTCATCTCATCCTTTTTTCATAAAAATTCTTCATAAAGAGATTTTTTTTAGAGCAAACGAGCACTGAAGTGCATAGGAGATTTTGAAATTTCCATCATGGGAGATCTTTAAGAACAGGTTCAGCAAACATCTGTCATGTACTGATCCTTCCATGAACGAGAGGGATGATCAAATAATCTCTTGAGACCACTTCTAGATAATGAGTCTATTTTATATGTGATTGGGACTGCTCCATGCATGAGCTGTGTCAGAACTATAGATACTGATTAAGAATGTGAACCACTACTTAACAAGAATAAAAGGTATGGAAGGATAACTTAGGTAAATGGATAAGTTAAAAAAAAAGAGAGAGAGAGAGAGAGGAAATTACATAGATCAGTCTTAAAGTAATGTTTCCTATTTATTTCCATGGAAACTATGTAGATTTTGTCACTTTTGCAGTTCAGTAACACACTTTTGCTTTATATGTACTTCCACATCATATACCATTTTGTTAGACTACCCCTCTTTTACCATCTGGCACATGGCAACAAAATATAAGGGGATAACGATGGGAAGATTCAAACTCTACTACCACACTACCAACATCCACTTCTGATGTCGTGGGTCACCATCATAAACTAGGAGGCATTACTTTGAGAGCATTGTATTTATACACATATTACACTGATATCTTAAAATATCTTCAATATAGAAACATAGAATCATAGGATCCTAAGAGTTGGAAGAAATCTGTGAAGACCATCAAGTCCAACTCCCCTGCGATGAACAGAGATATCCACAGCTAGATCAGTTGCCCAGGGCCTTACCCAGCCTGACCTTGAATGTCTCCAGGCACGAGTTGTCAACCACATCACTAGGGAAACTTATTCCAGTGCCTCACCACCCTTACTGTAAAATATTTTTTCCTTATATCTAATTTAAATCTACCTTCTTTAAGCTTGAAACCATTTCCCCTGCTAAAGAGTCTGTCCCCTTCTTTCCTGTAGCTCCCCTTCAGATACTGAAAGGCTGCAATAGGTCACCTCACAGCCCTCTCCTTTCCAGGCTGAACAAACCAAGCTCTCTCTGCCTGTCCTTATTGGATCCCTCTGATCATGTTTGTGGCCCTTCTCCGCAAATACTCCAGAAGGTCTATGTCTCTTCCATACTGAGGAATCTATACATAGAAGCAGTACCTCAGGTGAGGGCCCACCAGCAAAGAGGAAAGGGGCAGGATCACCTCCCTTGCCCTGCTGGCTATGCTTCTTTTGATGCAGCCCAGGATATGGTTGGCTTTCTGGGTTGTGAGGGCACATTATTGGTTCATGTCCAGCTTGCCATCCACCAGTACCCCAAGATCTTTTTCAGCAGGGCTGTACTCAATCATTTCATTCCCTTGCCTTGACCCAGGTGCAAGAACTTGGCACTTGGAACTCATGAGGTTTACCTGGGCTCACTGCTCAAGCCTGTCTAGTTCACTCTGGATGGCATCATAGAATCATAGAATCGTGGCTTGGGTTGGAAGGGACTTCAAGGATCATCAAGTCCAACCCCACTGCCACAGGTAGGGCTGACAACCTCCATATCTAATACTAGACCAGGCTGCCCAGGGAGCTATCCAACCTGTCCTTGGGCACCTCCAGGGTGCATCCAGAACATCTCTGGGCAACCTGTTACCTCTCTGGGCATCCCATACCTCTGGTGTGTCACCACACCCCACAGCTTGGTGTCATCAGCAAACTTGCTGAGGGTGTACTTGGCCCCACTGTCATTGTCACTGATGAAGATACCGAAGGGTATTGGCCCCAGTACTGATTCCCTGGGGACACCACTTATCACCAGTTGTCATTCAGGCATCAAGCCATTGACCACCACCCTCTGAACTTGATTCTGTGGGCAATTCTTTGTCCACTGAACAGTCCACCCACCAAATCCATATAGAGAAGGATGCTGTGGGGTACCATGTCAAAGGCCTTAATGAAGTCTAGATAAATGACATCAGTGGCTCTTCCCTTGTCCATTGATGCAGTGACACAATCATGAAAGGCAACTGGGTTAGTCAAATAGGATCTGCCCTTTTCCCGTATCACCTCCCTGCCTTCCATGTGCCTTAGCACAGCTTCCAGGAGGATCTGTTTCATGATCTTCCCTGTCACAGAGGTGAGACTGACAGTTGGTAGTTCCCAGAGTCACCCTTTTAACCTTTTTTTAAAAATGGGTGTGATGTTACCTTTTTTCCAGTCACCAGGTTCTTCACCTGACACAACTTTTCAAAAATCATTGAGAGTGGCTTGGAGACTACATCAGCCAATTTCCTCTGGACTCTAGGATGCATCTCATTGGAACCCAAAGACTTGTGGATATCCAGGTTCCTCAAGTGGTCACAAACTTGATCTTCACTTACAGTGGGCGGGATGTTGCTTCCCTAATCTGCTCCTACCAAAACAAATGTTTGAGGGCTATGTAGAATGTAATTATCAGAGAAGACTGAGGCAAAATGGTTGTTAAGTACCTCAGCCTTCTGCTTGTCATCTACTGCTATTATATCTTCCTGTTTGCCTTTCATCTATAGTTACCCGCAAATAAAATTACAAAGTTTTTTGAGATTTATATTTTTTGTACATTAAGTAATTCATACTTCTTTGGCTAATGTAGACAAATAATTAATCAGATCGATTTTTACTAGAAATTTAGATATTTAGGCTGCTCAAACTTCAGTATTGCTAAAATAGCTTCTCTTTTGAATAGTTGTATATGATGTATAAAAAAAACCAAAATCTTACTTTTCACTATGTTATAGACCACAGTACTACTACTGATCTTCAGCATAAAAATACAATTTCCAGCTATACATATCCTTCCTTAAACATTATTCCAAATGGAACAGTTATTATTGCCTGGTGTGAAATGGAAGATCTTTTAATTTTAAAGTCTTGTACCTCTTGTATACAGGAGAATTTTGTCCAGGTTGAGAAATGCTTCTTTATTTTAATTTTCTTTAAACAAAAAAAATAGATGTTTGTTTCATTTCCTTTCTTTTATACTGACTTTATATTCTTTGCCTAAGATTCACAGAATATCAATGATTTCAATAGATCGTATGTTACACAATGAGGAAAAATGTCATTAAAAACTATAGCAATATTCAGCTTTCAGAGTTCGTATTTTTCAATGTAAGATTTTCTAGTTTTTTCTTCTGTTGTATTGGGAACATCCTTATTTTTTATCCTTATTGTTTATCCCTTCATCGTATTATGTCATTATAAAATTTCAATTAGGCTGCATCTTCAAACTGAAAGTTAGTGAAAGTTGGGCATAAATCAGCCAGCCACCTGTATTTAAAAAAATAAACTAAGAGATACACCCCTGAAAGTCATAAAACACTCGTTCTATTACAGAGTTACTAGTTTTTTTCCTACTTATGGAGTTCAGAAGAATGTGTTCCCCTGCCTGTTGAGTGGGAAAGATTAGTCATCTTCCATTTTTTCATGTGTGTGTTTCACTGTTGTTTGTTTTTTTGTTTTTTTTTTTTTGTTTTTTTTTTGTTTTTTTTTCCAGTGGTATTTGTCTAATTTCATACTGGCTTCAAAACATGTGATTTTTAAACATGCTTTCTGAAACATTTATATAAGTGACAATAATTTGTCTTATTTGAACAAACTAAAATTTGTTTACAGATATTTTTATATCTTTCCATGTTTGCTCAAAGTTACAAGATTTGAAAAGTTATTACTAGATTAAATGTTCCATGGTGGTTCTTGCTATTACTAAAAAAAAATTAACATCTGTAATAAGAACTATTCTGCAGGTTTGAAGATGATTTATCAAAGCAGATATCAAACATGGATTTATTTATTTTATTGGGAAACTGTGCTGTCATTTTCATCACTCCTTGCCCACACACCATAGCATGAGAGCAATATAATAAAGTTCCTTATCAGCAGGCTTGTGAGAAAGTCGGTGGGGCGCAGAGCTGTAGTTTTGTTTATCAAGCATCGTGATGGCCACTGGAAAGCCTACAGACATTATCAGTAAATTGAAGCATTATAAAAATAATTACTGTGGAAAACTCAGTTGTTTCTAGAATTTCTCTTTTCATGATAGTTACGTGGTTGCTAGGTTTTTAAAATACTTCAAGTTTATCATATTAGCAGGTTTGATGCATGTTCAGCATCTCCAGAAATATTGATGCTTTAAGAGTATAAGCAATGTAAAGGATGAATTGACACCTGAAATTAAGAAGTGATTTGTACAGATATCTGGTTAACAACTATTCCACATAAAAAGATAAACATAGAACCAAAAAAATCACAAGAACAAAAGGCAGGAAAAATAAAAACACCCAGATACACAAATTCAGATACACGGAGAAATTTGAGACTATAATGAAGATGAGGTTTCCCAAGTTGCTCATGTCTGGGCCAATGAAAGAAATCGCTCATGTGTAACATTTGCAAAGTTCAGCTTGAACTTTGCAATTGATAAGAGATGGCAAATAAGATTACCATGGGGAAAGCACCCGTTTACGGGATATTTGAGAAAATATATTTGAATTAGAGAGAACCAAGTGTAGGAGACTAGTGAGTATGGAAACAGAGTAAGCTGGGGTCAGCATATCTGTCTGTCCAAAACCTGTGCCTCATTGCCATGTTCTGTCCTTAGTCATATTCATTTCTATTTCCTGTGAAACTACACTCTTGTACATGCATGTGTCTGTTTATCTTGTGAGCAAACTCCCAATGTTGCTACAGATACAGCCCGTACATGGGAACAGCAGAAATCAGTCTAGGAGGAAGAATGCCAGTGGCTCTGGATTTGGCTTCTCTTGGCTGTCATAGTAAACAGAGTTATGAGCTCATATGTGAATGAAATATGGCTTTACTTCAATGTGCTGAGATTCATACTTCTATTCATTCTGTGAGTACAGAATTTACTTTTCTTTCAGCCACGAGGTTCTGATCAATCACCTGCCTAATCTGATCTGCCTAAAGTAATTCTGGGGAAGAAATTGCAGGGGCATATAAGCACAACTTTGTGTCAGACATTATTCTAACTGGGAAAATAAGGTCTGTTGGAGGAAAAAACAAAAAACTCTGGCTTATTTGTTGTGTTTGTTATATATCTTTTACCTACAATAATCATTTATACTTATTTGAATTATATGCCAAATTGAGAGAGGATTGAATACTTCATGTGATATGTTAAGAAAAAAAGCACAAGAAAGACATGAGTATGATGACTTGAGAGATGCCTTGTTGATGAGGTCAATGTTAGCTGATATTCATCAGAAGAACACAAAGAAAGCTCTCCTTCCTCAATATCTTAAAATTGAGCTAGACAAATCTCTTGAAAAATAGATGAAAAGAGATGAACAGGACATTTGAATTTCCAGGTGCACATGAAGCCCAGTGCTTTTGAGAAACAGTGCAACAGAAGTGACATTCTATTGTTGCCCAAGTAGTTTATAAGAATCTGCCTTTGATCTGCTACCTTGAGTGTTTAAGACAAAGAGTGTTAAGATAAAGACTGGAAGTCTGAGCTTTCGGTAAGTATGAACTGCTATTCTTCCAGCAGATCCGTACAACATGCTCACATACTTACAAGGCTTTAGAGGTGGTAATCACTTTATTGGTCAATTAACAAAACTGAAAAGAAGAAAATCAAAGAAGTAGATTCCAGGAAATGCAAAATAGGATTCCTAAACCTCTAGCAATGCAGACACAGTAGTCCCTGTTAACATTTCAGTTTTCTTGCTGGGTTCAATCCTCTTTCTAGTAAGAAAGTTTTTTTCATGTTTAAACAGAATTCCCGTATTTTGGTTTTACTCATTGTCTCTCCTCCTGTAACAGGGAATAGCTGACAATTATTATTATTTTAAATAATTTTTTTTGTTCAGCTTTTACTAACATAAAATTATAAAGAAGGGAAAAATTGAAAACGCTGAGCATACTGCTATAAGTGGAACTGTAGCATTCCAACTCATCCAACATATTTGTGTCATTAGTGCAAATATAATGGGGAGCTGTCTTGGTTCGATTTATAGGAGGGAGAGGAGGTTCTTTTAATATTATATACCCGGCGTGAGATTAAGAAACAATGGTTCAAATGTTGGTCCAACCAGTTTATTATAAATCTTAATTAGGGAGATGGGGAAAGGGAGGACGGACATTATTATGAATTAGGGTAATGGGGAAAGGAAGGAGGGCAATAGAAAAGATAGGAAAGAAGAAGCAAGGAGTCTTTGTAGTCGGCAAGAGGGAGATAGTCACCACCATGGATCCAGCAAGGTTCATAGTTCAGTCTTTGATCTTCAGTAGTGGTGGGTCATCGGGCAGTGTTGTTCTGTTGACGATGACGACGACAGCAACGACGACGACAGTGACCATGGCGATGATGGCCCCTTTTCAATGCTTTCAAAGTGGTCGAGTCAGCTATCTTTGGAGTGTCAGCTCAAATCCAAAGTGGTTGAGTCAGCTTTCCTTGGAGTGGCAGCTTCTGGCTCTGGGAGCTCAGCAGGAAACTCCTTTGTTCCTATCTTCCTGGCCTTGCCAGCAGATAAGAGGAAGCAGGGAGGCGCCAACTTGTGTCTTGCCTTCACAGGATACAATGGTATTATCCCCTAGTCTCCCATACAAAATTCTATGTAACAACTCTTCAAGATTTCCATGCAACACTGCAAAATGCTAATGGCACTACATAAAATTCCCCCTTTTCTTTTACTTTCAGCATTCAGTAGTTTTAGTACTCACACTACAGGCATCAGATGTGCAGAATTTTTTACCACTGTGAAAAAATACCCTGCAATACGTAATTGTAGTTTTTAGTTCTCGTACTCATGAGGCCATTACCAAAATCTGACACTTATCTCTCCTCAAAAAGTTCTGTACCTGTGCCTGTGTCACTCCTGGTTGTCTAAAGTGTTCACTGTGTTATTCATGAAGTAATTTTGATGGCAGCCCAGAAAATGATGGTTCACTTTGTCAAGTCATTGGAGAAACTGAAGAACCTGTTTCTCAAACATTGAGCAGTGAGGATTATTGGAGATTATGCATAGTATAGGAAAGGAAAACTGTGATGCATGCCTTTTATCAGCTAGCTTACATGGAAATCATAAAACTGAAACTTCTCATGTTTAAAAAGACTTATAGCCCTCATTGTCAGAAGTTAGAGGGAAAAGACACCAGCTTTTATTAGTCTCCACTTTAATATGGCCATTATTCTCTGCAGTTTAACTCACATATTACTAAAAGCAGTTCTTATAATATACAGTACTGATTTGCGGAAATTGCTTTTCTGTCACTGAAATGTATTTTCATCAGCTATTTGAAGGATAGGAAATTTTTGCCTTTAATCTATAGAGGTACTGTCTTTACACAGGGAAATGACATTGAGAAGGGGGTATATTTTCATCTTCAGGAAAATAAATCTTTAATTCCACACTGCATGAAATTTCAGACCTGCTGAAGTCAATGACAATTTTGCCATTGACTTGAATGGAGCTATAATTTCACCTTCATTTTTAGCTTTCTCTGTGCTCAGGTAACCATTTTGTCTTGAGACCTTTTCTTGAATCTACCTTTAAATGATCAGCAAAAAATATGTATGCATATATATATTTTTTTGCAGTATTAAATTATAATAAAAAGCAAATAATGAGTGTAATGTTTTATTATTTAAATAATGAAATAGAAATAAAAATAGAAGATTCCAAGACTTTAGTAGTTAATTCCACGAAGAATAAATATTCTTGAGGTGAAAACCAGTAAATATGATTATTTCTTCTCTAGAATACACTTTCATGATTTTGACATACACAGGGGACATATTCTTAAGGTTGATTAGGAAGATTAAGCAACATAAAGTAATTAGGATTTGATAATCTATTCTATAAGAATCTTAACTGATCTTTTTCAATCATGAAACAATGCCTCATCTTTGGAATTACAATTATGCTAGCTACAGTCTTTTTGTAAAAAAAAATAAAATCTGATTCTCTTTACTTCAAGTAAACTGATATTCAGCTAAAGAGGCCAAATATTACTTCTTATTCTAAAATGCAGCACATTGCCTATATGCCCTGTTAAGAAACTACTTCACATAAGTGATAGGAATAATGTATTTCAGTTGAATATGTACTTATGCATGTGTACATTTCTGTGTTAGCTCCAAAACAAGCATGCTGCTTTAAGTGAGGATTGTTTAGATGACAACGTAATGCACTTTTATTTCCCTCTAACAACATTCATTAAACTAAGACCAGACTGTTATAAAAAATCACGTTTTCCTTTTTGGTTTTAAAAAATATCATTATATGCATTAGACATACTCTCAGTATAAAAAAATACCCTTAAAATACTCTTATATATACAAAGTATAAAATGCACATAAACATCTCATTAAGCAGAAATTTATGGCACAATTATAGCATATGACAACTTTGATACACTACGTCACAAATTTAATATTCACAACATTGCCTGTAGTGCCAAAGAAAATTTTGAAGTGTCTTGTCACGTCTTGGTATTCATTTGATTAACATAACATAACATAACAAAAAAAGTGCATTCAAGTTAGGAGGGAAAAGTACTATTTGTAGTAGTTGAGCTGATGTTTACACTTCATGTTATATGTGTTCTGTAATATATAGTACATTGCATATGTTTTTGTGATTGGAAGGAATCCTTGTATGTCATAGGGTATGAATTCAAACTTTGTGTCTATTTTGCTCCTATAAATTAAATAAGCAGAAATATTAAATGCAGATTTAAAAATTATGTCACGGTGTTTTTACTACTTTACCTAGATTTTCTAGTGGTGGATTGAGGTTGAACTTCAGCTTATATGATAGGAGGATTGCTCACCCGTTTCTTCATGGAGTTGGAAGGAGATAAAAAGAGAACAGATGCAGTGCTCTGGTTCCCATATAAATAGCAAGCAGCCAACATGGCAGATAAAGCTAGTGCTGTCCTTAAAAAAGTGAACTACTGAGCATTACACACAGTTTGCACCTTACAAACTGTGAGTGAGTTCTTATCTCATGGACTAACAGAACATGCAGATTATCAGAGGCATCAGGAAGCATCTTGATATTCCTGTGATACTCAAGATTCATGCTGAGAAATGATTCCTGTGTGTTTGTTTCTGGGGGATCTAAAGATCTATTTCTTCTATTTTTAAATTATTTGTATAATTAAAATTGTCTGCCAGTCACATGGCTTAGAATATACAATCAGAATGGTGAATATCTATCTATATATAAAAGTAATATTAAAAATTGTAGGTGTTTATTTGAATCATATTAGCACTGTTATTTCAGATATGCTATTGTATAATTCTAGAATGATAATGCTTTCAGGGATACCATAAAGCATAAAAAATACAGTGAATTTCAGGATAAAAATTCATTCTTTCACTTCACCCTCAGCCCTGGCTGAAGCATGATTTTAATTACACTTCATCTTTCCTTTCAACTTACTCTTTCTTAATTCTAAACTATTTTTCTGTTTATCTCATGTAAGCATTTATGTGTTTATGTGGCAAGAAAAAAATAACGAAATACCAACTGAGTTAAATTCTAGCCTGGCCTATCACAAGATATTAATGATTGATGTTTTGGAATGGGGCATGTCATTACATGAAGGGCATGAAGAAGGGATCCCATAGATAGCTCATATAAGTCTTTGCTGCTGAACATGAAATCAAAGACTGTAGGATGTCATACATAAATCTTTCCATGATTTCTTTCAGAACTTCACTCTATTATTATTTCTATTGTTGTGGGAGTATATTAACTTCCCTTGGGTACTGTGTAAATGTATAGTAAGAGACAGTTCCAAAACCCAAATCTGACAATCTTGATAGACGAGACAGAGTAGAAACTAATGCTTAGAGGGGAAAGAATAGTCTTCCTAAGGTCATGCAGAAAGAATGTGACAAAGAGAATAATTACAGGTCTCAGACCAGTGCCTAAACTACTGGCAAAAGCAGGTGGGAATACTTCCAGCTGTATATGGTAGGAATCTCCATTAGCAGTTTTCTTACTATTACCTAGTCACAGCAAGTAAAGGTCTTTGAAGTTTTAAATGTCTGCCAACCCACATATATTTTTCATACTGAAAGTGCTCTAAGTTGTTCAATTTTTATTTAAGATGTGATTTAAATGCCATGAAAAGGAATAAATGCAATGTGTCACTTCAGAATGACCAGGTGAATACTGTATATGCAGTATTTTCATTAGTTACCTATTTAAATTAGCTAGATAAAAAGAAAGCCTTATACTAAGCATTACATCAAATAGTAGAATGGCATGTAGAATCTCTATTAGTTATCACGAATCTCTTTAATAGTGACTGTAAAGAAGGACAAGTCAGAATAAAAAATTAATAACTGAAGGCAAAATAAGTGGAACAAGATGCAGAAAACATGTGTTCCTCTATTTTGCAAAATATATCCATTTTTTTTGAAACTCATGTTTTTCTCCATTAATGCAAAAATAGAAGTTCTAGAGACTTGTCCTTGTAATAAAGTTTTGAAAATAGCACATGCTTTCTCTCTCTCTCTCTCTTTTTTTTTTTTTTTTTTCATTACAAAAGATAATAAAGCAAAACAGAGTACAAAACAAAATGTTATTCTGGAGTGTATTATCATGGCATACGAATTCTATAAAGAATAAATATAGGCTTCAGAGAAAGTATAAGACAGAGTGAAAATTACTACATGTCATGTAGAAGAATAAAACACTTTGAGAGATATCCCAGAAAAGCTTTCTTGTTGTTATTGACTTTTAGATTTTGAGGTCATTTTCAAGGTTCACAGGCAACATGAAAGTTGCCAGAGGAAATTGGTATGAGACTGCTTATATTGCATCTTGCAATCAAAATGTATTCCGATATAATAATTGAACTAACATTATCCTCCAGCTAGATGCTTTCAAAAAATGTCCCTAGTTTGAACTGGTAATGAGCAGAACAATTTCTAGTGCTCACAAGAAGGGTGCTTCTTGACAGAGCAGCAAGGAAGAAAGATTATGTGAAAGGTCAAAATAAATGTCATAGAAATAGAAAATTGAAAATTTCTCTGCTGGTTATATTATTTTAACTCAAAAATTACTATTACTTTTAAGATATAAAGGTCTTGTTAAAATTACTGTGAAATCTTTCCAAGACTCAGAAAAGTCATTCACACTTCAAAGATTGTAGTTCTTAAAAGATATTATCACAACAAAAAGTATTTACATCAAAGAAGGACAAAAGAAGGACTTACTTTATAAATGTGTTCCTCTTCCTTTCCCTGCTGTAGCAATACTGAATCATCAAGTAGTCTATAACCTTCTTTAATGAACAGGCTCTCTGATATAGAGTAACATGAGAGAACTGAAAATCTGTTTCCTTAAACTTATCTCCCCATGGGATAGATCTGCAAAGTAATAGCAAAATTGAGATTATTAAAGAACAGCTTCCCATTACAGGAAAAATACGCAGAATCTTGATTAAGTGTAACTTATTTTTTTATTCATCACATCTTGAACAGAAATGATTAAGCAGCATACAAGCAACTGGGAACATAGGCAAAACTGACTTCTCAAGAATTAACTCTAAGGATAATAATGGAAGAAACAAAAGTCTTCTATTTTTCTAAAAAAAAAAAAATCTTCAAAGACTGTGCATGTATAATAGCTTCAGTTTAATAATTATCTCAGCAGTATCTAGTTCTCAGAGACCAACAATGCCAGTACGTGTTTGACCACCTTCAACCTGTGACCATGAGCCTGATGACTTGTACGTGCATACCCAGCTAAGCCAGGTTCAGTCTTACATGGTCTTCCTTGGAACTTGCAGTTTTTACTTCAGTATCAAAGACACACTAACACAATTTGTAAAGTTCAGTGCTACTGCAGATTTTATTTCTGTCACATGTACTTGAATAGTGAACAGGAGGATTTATTTCAGGGACTGAACTGGGAATTACACCTTTCTTTTTCTTATTTTATGCCTTGCTTCAGCTCCACAGCTGTATTTATACCAGTTACTTGAACAGGGCTAAGGTACAGGCCTGAATGCTGGTATGTGGCTCATCCTCAGTTGTTTCATGACATCTCAGGCAGTATGCTCTGGGGTCAGCACGTAAGTTATTTCGCTATGACTGCCTTGTTGCGGTTTGATACATGAGCAGTATGTGCAGCCATATAGGCTACCTGCCGACTGCAAGCTAAGAAAACAAGTTCTTGCCTACTTTATCCCTTTTTTATAATGTTATCTACTGTCATAGCCTTTAGAGGCAGCTCAGATTTTATGATTGTAGAAATGCTTCAGGTATAGACTCTCAAATTTTGGGAAGTGAAAAATTTATATCTGAAATAGCAAACTACACCAAATAATACACCAAACAGTAAGCACATTTACTCAAATTGCACAGGTGTTCTTTGTACAAATGCTGTAGTACCTCATTAGACCATTCCAAATAATTTATTTTTTTTTTTAATCCAGAAGCATGCTTTCAAAAACTATGTTTTCATAGTTTCCTTCAAAAAAATATGTCATTTTTGGTCAACAAAAAAAAAAATGTTATAAAATAAGTTGTTCCATTTGGTGTGAGAAAATACATATCCTCACTACTGTGTTGAGGTTTTATGAAGAAAATATAACCATTGGAGTCAAAGCTATCTACTGCAAAAGGAAACTGGCATTTTGATGACTTTTGATCCTCAAAATCACAGAATCACAGAATCATAGGGGTTGGAAGGGAACTCTAGAGATCATCGAGACCAACTCCCCTGCCAAAGCAGGTTCCCTACACCAGGTCACACAGGTAGGCGTCCAGGCGAGACTTGAATATCTCCAGAGAAGGAGACTCCACAACCTCCCTGGCAGCCCGTTCCAGTGCTCCGTCACCCTCACCGTAAAGAAGTTCTTGCGCACATTCGTGTGAAACTTCATATGCTGCAGCTTATGTCCGTTTCCCCTCGTCCTGTCTCCACGTACCACTGAAAAGAGACTGGCCTCACCGCTATGGCCGCCACACCTCAGATATTTATAAACCTGGATCAGGTCCCCTCTCAGTCTTCTTTTCTCAAGGCTAAACAGACCCAGTTCACTTAGCCTTTCTTCATAGGGGAGATGCTCCAGGCCCTTCACCATCTTTGTGGCCCTCCGCTGGACTCTTTCCAAGAGATCCCTGTCTTTTTTGTACTGGGGAGCCCAGAACTGGACACAGTACTCCAGATGAGGCCTTACCAGGGCAGAGTAGAGGGGGAGGATCACCTCCCTCGACCTGCTGGACACGCTCTTTTTAATGCACCCCAGAATGCCATTGGCCTTTTTGGCCACGAGGGCACACTGCTGGCTCATGGCCAACCTGTCGTCCACCAGGACGCCCAGATCCCTCTCTGCAGAGCTCCTCTCCAGCAGCTCATCCCCCAGCCTGTATTGGTGCATGCAATTATTCCTCCCTAGGTGTAAGACCCTACACTTGCTTTTGTTGAACCTCATCCGGTTTCTCACTGCCCAGCTCTCCAGCCTGTCCAGGTCTTGCTGAATGGCAGCACAGCCTTCAGGCGTGTCAGCCAATCCTCCCAACTTTATATCATCAGCAAACTTGCTGAGGGTTGCCACTATACCCTCATCAAGGTCATTGATGAAGATGTTGAACAAGACCAGACCCAGCACAGACCCCTGGGTCTAACGTAAGATTGACAGCTAAAAGCTTAAATCTGGCTAGAGCTCATAGATAGACTAGCTTGTAGATACAAAGAAAGATATAGAAGCTGTGAAAAAAAAAAAAAAAAAGTTATCTATGCACTTTGATCTTCCTGATTTTTTGGTCACCATACCGCCGAGTTCAGTTTCAGTAGTTCAAAATAATCTCAATGTCTTGAAATTACTATATTATCTTCTGGTTCATATCTTCTTCCTTATGCTGACTGACACAGGAACTGCCCAAACCAACTCCAAACCTAAGAACTTGCACTTGCTATTTTCAGTATTTCATCTTATTAAGTACTAATTTAAAACTAACATTCACATCTTAATTAGTTCTTTTCTTCATTTCTCTCTCTCTTTTTTTTTTTTTTCTTCTTTTTCCTTTCCCTCTCTCTTTCTTGTTTCCCCTCTATCGGCATTGAGATTATCTGAATTTCCATCTAACAATTGTATAACTGAGATGCTTTAAAATATTCTCCACTGGGTGCATTTTTCAATAGCTGGTCTGAAATTTCACTGGCTCATAAAGTTTTAGAGCTGCTTTATCATATAATCATTGGGCTGTCACTCACTTGGAACATATTATAGAAGTTCAATAACACAGGAGTCAGGAGCATCCTTAAGGGGAACACAAGCAAATTTTGGGGCACGTTTTTCATGAAGGACTTCAAATAGTTCTGTGAATGAGGTCTGTTTTACAGTTTGTCTAATATAATTTGCTTTTCTTAAGATTACATTTTTACTTCAGCAAAGTTAATGTCAGTCCTAATCAAGGTAAACTACAATGAAATAAAAAGGTCTTGTGAATGTCTCATAGAAGTATATGTCTGAATTATCATCTTAAATTGTGATTAGGTAGACCGTGAATTTTCCATGAAATCAAACTTTTTGTATTTTTCAAGTTGAATATATTTTTCTCTTTGAAAAAAATCGAAAGTGTCACTTTGGATATAGATTCAGGGAGAAAAAAAATTGCCCATTATGCACCTCAAAGAATTAAAGATAATCAGGGAAATATTTCTGAAACACCAAATACAAAGTCAAGGATTTACTAGGGCTTATTATGTTTGATGTCTTATGAAACATAAGAATTCTTAGCATGTCTACCACAGTAGACCCCAGATGATACAGAAACAGTCCTTACTGCATTAGTAGTGTTGTGTTACAGTTATGTGCCTTTTTGGATTCCCTTTTTCCTGCATCATGCATAATTTAGATTCTGGAGCATAGGAAGTTCCGCACAAGAACTTCTTTATGGTGAGGGTGACGGAGCACTGGAACAGACTGCCCAGGGAGGTTGTGGAGTCTCCTTCTCTGGAGATATTCCAGACCCGCCTGGACACCTACCTGTGCGACCTGGTGTAGGGAACCTGCTTTGGCAGGGGGGTTGGACTCAATGATCTCTGGAGGTCCCTTCCAACCCCTATGATTCTGTGATTCTGTGATTTAACAAGGGAAGTAGATGGTATCTCTCCATAGGAAACATTATGTACCCAAAACCTTACCTTGCAGAAGTATCTACAACCTGAGTGAAACAGATTTACAACAGTAGCTTTCCTTTTAGCCTGATTCATTTCTTGATGTATGTGACTGCTTCTTGGTGTGCTAATTAGAAGTCCTAGCTGAGTGTCTCATCCTACAACTCTGATACCTAACTCAGGCTTTTAAGTGACATGCTGGGAGTCAAGCGTCTGAAACTCAAACTTTTCCTCAATTCCCTTCATATCTTCGAGATAAGAACACCTTTCAATTCATATCAACTGTGCTAATGATGATAGTGTAGACACAATATACAGTGTGACAGTTGCCCTTAGGAGGCTCCCTGTATGTGTGCTGATATTACACAAGGGAAGCATGAGATTTTATTGCCTATTCCTGAATTGCCATTTTTTCCTACCTCTGTAAGCTATATTTTGAGGCTGTTTTTCATCATCTCACTGTGTCTTCTGTTGTTTACATATCTTCTTGTTCAGTGATTGCTGCTTCTGTATTATTTTCCCCAAAAATGCTTATTCATTTGGAGTGATTCTAGAGCTGTCCTAGATACCGGAGATTACTGAAAATAAGAGCAAGACAAAATTTGAAATGTGTTTCCACTTCATTTCTTCTCGTATCTAAATCATGTTTGCTGTATGCTTCATTGCCCTGTGGTACAGTGCTGATGTTAAGAATGTGGCTTATGAGAAGATGAGGGACTACAAATTAAATCTTACTTATCTTTTCCATTGCAAGACAAGTTTGTTCCTTTTCACAGTAATGTGCTAGATATGATGAGTATTCTAAAATATTTCTGTCCTAGTTGATTTTTCTATCCCACACACTCTATTTTGTTATTTTTGTTTTGATTATATTTAAACATTTTTGTATTTTTTTTCCTACCAGAAATGTCACTAAGTGAGCTAATTTAAGTTTTTCTTAAACTAATTAAAAATTGTCAAATTAACTTAAATATTCTAAACTGTAGGAAAAAATACAATATACTGTGATACCTTTCTACATTTTTATGAGCTGCATTCTGAAATCTGGTGTCAGTTTTTAAGCCTAGGATAGATCTACATGGATGTGACAGACAGACTGTAGCTCACACTGCTTTTCTGCTAAGAAGAACAGGCATAAAGTGATTCAGATCAAGAAACCAGCAAGTTGTGGTAGTCTGTCATTTTTGCAGTAATTTTCTTTCAGAAACATATGCCGATTTAAGTCAGTAGGAAAGGGCTACCTCTTTATGCTAGAAAATCAGCATCAGATCCAGAAGATGTTAGGTTACATTCTTTGACTTTAGGGAGAACTGTCTTAAATGTTTTGTCTCCAAACAGAACTATCACATTCAAGTTGCGTATAAAGAATGATTCTGTACTCCTTTGAATTCCCAAACCACATTTGTGAATAGTCTGGAAGAGTATAAACTAGCTAGGGCCAAAGCTGAGTCAGATATTATGCCAAGATAACACAGGAGATCTGAATGTACAACTGCAAAATCTTCTGATTAGGTACTAGCTGGTATACTAGTAAATATACGTGCTTGTATGTGAATTACAGCTTGAAACTTATTTCCAAACACCAGTTAAACACCTTGATTGTTCTTCAGTATGCCAAGAAATAAAGAAATTGCTATTCTCAGGTACTAACTACATCCTTAAGTGACTACATTACTCTACAATTCTAGTCTTGACTTTCCAAGGTCATAAAAGCAGTCTGTATGAAAACAAAGAAAATACATTTTCCAAAGCCACACTTAGCAGCTTACTCAATGAAACAGCCCTTTTTCCCATTAACCTAAAAGGACTTGACTCAGAAACATAGATCCATTTAATTAGTCTCAGGTTACAAACTGAAAATCAATAGTTATTTCCAAAAGATAAATATTCTGTTTGAAATATGCCAAGATATTTTGTGGGGTAACTTTTCTTAAACAGGAAAAAGCGATCAGACAAATAGCTCTCCAATTCCAGGGAGCAGAATTTCTTTTCTAGCAGTTATTAAACATTTCAGACAAGCACTCCGATTATCTGCATGTCCATAAGTGATTTAGCATTTTCCAAGGAGGAAGCAAACAACCAACAACAATGTAACAGCTCAGAATCAGGTAATGCAAAATTGCTTCAGCTTCTCAATGCAAGTAGACTGAAAAAGCAAAATCCATGACTGAAAGCAAAATATGTAAAATAAAGCAAATGCACATCTGTAGAAAAAAAAAATATATTTACTGCCAAGTAATATATTTTTTACTCTTCTCAAAATGAAAATACAAATAGTTCTTTGTCATACAGAATCAGATTGTGCTTTGCATGTTCATTACATCTGTTAATGAAATGTCACACTATATAAGTAACCTAACATAAAAGATAAATTATTATTCAGGATTATTATTGAGATAAATAGCTGTGGTTTGTGACTGCAAAAACCCTAAAACTGACAGAAGATGGAAGAAAAATAATTAATATATATATATAGATATATATATATTTTAATACTACCTCTTTCAACTGCAATATGAACAAGTTTCTGTCAAGAGTCGGCAGTGAATTGTGAATTAAGTAAGACATGTGAAAATTAGTTGCATCTATCAATAAATTATTTAAAAGGTGTTGCAACAGCCTTGAAAATAATATAGACTTCATGACATGAAAACTAGTAACACAGTTTTAGTAAGGAAAGCAAGGCAAAACCAAACAAAGAATTAGAGAAGTCACAAAGCATTGTTAATTTTCATTTGAATGAATCACAGTATGCAACTCAAAGCAGATTTAGGGAGTGAACCTAGGAAGAGTTGACTTGGAAGGAGTCAATATTGTAGTGTAGCAAGAGGAAGACAAAAGTTCAGTCTTAGTAGTCATTCCCAAGAAAGAAGATCTCAAATATTCACCTGAAAAAAAAAAAATAAAAATGCAGAGCAGAGAAGCAGTTGAAGATATTACTCCCCCGAAGAAAAATAAACAATCAAACTGTTAAATTTAATTTATAATCACATTTTATTAGTTTAATGTTTTGTTTTTTAACTTTTTTTACAATATTCACCTATAGTCATGAACAGATTCCTTAAATTTACAAAGAAGGATCATGCCTTTTTTTCTTCTTAAACTTTTTAGTTTTTAATGTTTGAAATAAATTCAGAGTAAAGTGAAATAGTTCTAGTTCCCTGGAGCTGATACATTAAAAAATTTCTATGTTCATTGATGCACACTTTTAGTGCCTGTGGCATGGAACAGTTTTAGAAATCTGAAGAGCTGAAGTTGTTCCTGTTAGGCATCCAGCTACCAAATAACGTGAGGGAACTTTTAAGTTATTGGATGAGTGAAATAGTATCCTGTAAGAAGTGTCAGCTAACTCTTGTTTTTCTAAAGAGAAAGAGGTAAAAGAACACATGGCTTTGGTTAAACCATTGTTTTCAAAAACATCCCATAGGCAACTCACAAGATTATGGATATTTTGCTTGTTGATACTCTTAATAATTTTTTTCATCAGTAAAACATTGTATTTTTCTTCCTTGCTTCTTTACTTCATCTACTTCTATGGACTATCTCCTGTAATGATATACCTAAATCATCACAGAGCATGAATAAAATATACTACAGTATTTCCTGATTATTTCTATCACATTTCGTGTAGCGATGTAATATTCTAGTTACAACCAACCATCCATAAAAATATAATGCATCTGGGAATATTTTAATTTATGCTCATTCACCTTCTCTAAATCTTTAAACTGTCTTATAGGGACATTAAAATAAGTCACCAAAGTACTGTTATTATTATTCTAACAGGCCTGGACAATTCTTACTTGACTCATTTGAACCAAATTTTTGTACAATAATGCAGAGTCTTACTTCATATTTTAATGATGTATTTAGTCTCAAAAATGAACAACGTGCAGGATTTCATAGCTCATAAGGATATTGAAAAGGAAAAAAAAAAAAAAAAGAGAGAAAAGTCTTGTGTATGTTGATTGGAAATTAATTTGAATTCTGGTCCAAGTTTCTGATTGTTAGAGAACAAGATCAACAAATATAAGGAGGAAAGGGCAACATCACATAGAAAGATAAGGGAAAAAACAAACAAACAAACAAACAAACAAAAAAAGAAACAGCTGGGTAAGGGAAATTTTGTACGATAGATAAATGGAAAATGAAGACAGAATGGACTGAAATTCCAATTAAAGACAACATAACGTTAAGAACTAATCAGTGATACCAGATAAGACCTCAGCACCAATAGTCCTTAGGGTTCTAGAGGACTAGAAAAACTGTTTATTTTTTTCCCCTTAGCAATAGCACAATTAAGTTTAAAAGAAGATATTTATAGTCTTTTATAAAGAATAATCCTCAAAACTTGCTGCCAGTGACTTCTGTACAATAATGAATATTGTCACTTCATAAGAATAAATATAGCATTCTTGTGGATCTGTGTTCTCTGATTTATTTCATTAAGAGTCTGTGATGGTTGAAAACTATCACAGAAAAGTTGACTTCTTGATTAAAGAGAGGTCTTCTTTAAAATTTAAGGACACTGCAATTCATAATTCTACCCATGTCAGATGGCTATCAGCAGGATAAGAAAACCATAATGAGAACATTTTCAGAGGTATATTAGAAGCAGACTCAGAAAATTGAATCACTACTGGAAATAAATAGATTTTCAACTGGTTAAAGGATCACTGAGATTTTTGAGAGAAGCACAGGACATGCTGAGGAAAAGTGATAATTTTGCCTCCAGAACTAGAAACAGAGAAATAAGCTTATAGAAACAGGAACCACTTATACCTACTGATATTCTGCCTGGAAAAAATAAAAAAAATAAAAAATCATTCAACATCTGTGAACCACAATCATTCCACACAGCAATTCCCCAATATCTGGGGAGAATTATAGAATAGTTTGTGTTGGAAGGGATCTTAAAGATCTTCTATTTTCATGTTCCAGGTCTTCTAGGTCAGGTTACCCAAAGCCCTACACAACTTGTCTCTGAACACAACTTTCCAAGGCAACCTGTTCCAATATCTCTCTACACTCTGAGTAAAGATTTCATTTCAAAAATTTTATCTAAATCTACTGTCTGTTAGTTTAAAGCTGCTACACCTTCTTGTTTGTAGGCCTCCTCTATGTTCTGAAAGGCTGGTATAAGGTTTCCCTGGAGCCTTCTCTTCTCCAGATCCAACTCTCTCAACCTATCTCCATTTAAGAGGTGCTTCAGCCCTTTGATAATCCTCATGGCACTCATCTGGACCCATTCCTACAGATCCATGTCCTTTTTATGGTGAGGATCAACAGAATAAGCTATAAACTAACTGGAGAAATTTAGCTTACAGAAAGGGTAACCATCTATGTTTATCCCAGTAAAGCTGGTATACTAGACACAAAAGGAAAGAAACTGGCCGTGTGGTTCTCAGAGGTATCGAAGGAAACTGCCCTTCCAGGCCTATTCATACAATTCAAACATGGAATAGGTAAATACTTTTAGAATGCATTTTTGCCCCAGTGATAAATCTGCTTTTGCATACAGAAGATTTTATTTATTTTCTTGATATTCAGCCTTCCTCGCATGTCTCAGAGTATGCGCATTCAGTTGAGCAAATGATGCTATCTACATTAACAAAAGTTATAAGACAAGCTGAGCTGAATAGCCAATTCAAGATCATATAGAAAATTTCTCCTCAAATTACATACTTTTTGAGGTATGCCTGTTATTACAATTATTACTGTGTAAGAAGTGGGGTTATTCTTGTGAACCAAATATCTGGCCTGCCAAAACTTAGCATTCTATATCCTGCTCTATTAAAAGCAAAGACTTTGAAACATAGTTATTTTAGAGTGAGAAGCCTGACAGACACCAGTGCTTTACTTTCACATGTAAAAAACTTGCCTGAATGAAGACAAGAGAAAACATCTGTTGACTTTTGTAGAAATTAAATTTCCCAATTCTCTCCACAAGTTATTAATGATATATGAAGCAGACTAATATTGACCAAAGTATTTTTAGTAATAACATTACAAAACATTAACTAGCCACTACTCCACTCACTTCTATATGCTGTCAGAGAAAGACTAACTAAAACTCATAGGTGTGCTGTTTATAACACAAACTAAAGCATTTAACTATATATGTATAACATTTGAAGAGCTCGTTTTACCTTTCAAGTATTTATTAAGCGATTTCGCTGGTGTGCTACAAAGCAGTATTAGATTCACTTGTCAAGCGTGTTAGAAATGTTTCTCTTAGGGCAGACAAATCTTTCAGGAAAATCAGCTGGGATTTCAGTTATTTCCTCTGTATATCATCTTTCTGCTTTAGCATCTTTTTGGTAGCAACATCTTTTTGTAGGGTACAGTCACATGCAGGCCTAGCTTTTCTGAAAACTGCAACTGCTCAGAGAGTCTGAAAACTAGGCCCAAAAAGAATAAAGCAGTATCTGAAAAAATCATTGTACTCCTTCTTTGGAATAGTGCATTGCTTACCTGACAGGTTGATATTAAATTACAGTGGCACATTTTGAGGCTAATAAGAGCTAATTGTCCAGCACTCTTTGTCTACTACATAATAAAATAAATGTGGCAATGAAAGTTCATTCACATGTCTGAAAACCAGGACAGAAATCCCAGCCACAGAAATTTATCAGCAAGCTTTCTTTGACACTTGTGTTTGGATTTCATTATGTCATTATAAACACTGAAGCTGTGAAAACTAGCAAAAAATATTGCGAAAATGTCAAGGGCCACCTGTAGGATATGGCCTGTGATTTAGTCTCTAAGATCCTTGCAACTCAATTTTCCTTGCAACTCTCCATTTTCAGCTGTTAAATATTTTTAATTTTAAAAGATATCACCAGGAAATCTTAAAAAATCCCAACAGTTTCTGGATTATGGGTACACAACCCAAGGCAGAACGAAGAGAAAAAAAAAAAGTCTGTAAAGAAACAGGAGATTACTCTTTCATTTTCCTTTAATGGTACTGCAGCTTCCTGTAATTACTGTAGGACTACTTTTTAAAAAGTGCTTCATATGGCATCTTTTGGGATAGTGAGGCTGAGTAGTTACCATCAGACATAGCTAAGAGCTGCCTTTAGACAGATGCACTCACAGTTTTCATTTCCCACTCCTATATCTCCTCTAGTGTGAAGAATTGGCTTGACTGACAGGGGAAACCAGAAAGCTCTTGGAGTGAGATACATTAGAGTGGATGTAGTTGTCTTCATCTGAACTAGCTACCTGATGTCCTTTTATAGGTAATGGAAGGAAATATGCTATCTTAGATATGATTCATCTGATTTATTTTAGACATTTTATTTTGATGTGAGATGAATCACAAATAAAGTGTGTTTATTTCTTTCCACTGACATTATCAAAAGTCTAGACAACTAATTCAGATGCAGATGTCTATATTTATCCTGATTAATCCAGTCCATGGGGACAAAATACTTTCAGCATGGTTTGAAATGAAAATCCATGGTCATATCTGGGGAAAGACTGAAAAAAAATACACACATATAGAAAAAGCCTGACTGACTACAGGAATTATTTTTGAACCTGAGAAGAAATCTTATCCCATTTAGTTTGGATCTTTCCATCACATAATTTGGATGCTGTTCCTCTTAGTTTCAGGGCCAAAGGAAAAAAAAATCCATTGTTTCCTATACAAGTATTGGCACCATGACCAAGTTCAATTTTCCTGATTAGTGGATTACCACATTCACCTGAATACATCATTTACTGCTGGGGCTGTAAATAGTCTATAGAACGTGCTTTTATTTTTCTGGAAGACTGAGATTGGTTTTTGAGCAAAACAAATTTGTATACTTCTTTTCCTTGGAGGCACAAAGGAAGATCATAATGGACGACTGGGCCTCCTATGCCTAAGGCTGACTGATTAATAGACTTGTCTATATGCCTTGCATCAGTAAGTATGTCAAGAATTAAACCTTGTTAATCAGAAAGGATTAGGCATTAGAAATAAATTCAAACTGTTGCATAGGACAGAAATGAAAGTGATATTTCAAAATATCACTTTTTATCAAAATATTACAGCATTGTTTTTTCTTGGAGGACTATTACATGAATAATTATATTTGTAACATTATAATTAATATATAACTCTGTGTCATCATTTTTTAAATTTAACAACACAAAGTTATCACAGAGTCACTTTCCAAAATCAAAAGTCTTGTAAAAATCATGAGCTGTTTCTTTTTGTCTATTTTGTTTATGAGACAGAGAAAAGAATCCTAATCTTATATGGAATTGAATTGGGAATTCACTCATTTTGAAAGCCCACTAAATTTGTTTTCAGTAACAAAATCTGCAAATTTAATGGAAACATTAAAAAATGCTATGTTTTCATAAAGAAAGAAAAATGGGGATATTTTTCACCTAAAATGAAGTTTTAGAATTTCTAATAGATCTAGGAGTTTTAATTTACTGACATTTTAGTAGTCTAATACTTTTCATAGCTATAGAAAATTGAAAGAGAAAATGCAGCTTAGGTTCAAATTATTCCAGTCCCGTGTCCACAAAACTGTAATTTTCCTCTCATCCCAAATTACAGGCCTATCAGTCTATACTCGGTGCCAATAGGGGCCTGGAATAGATTACTTTGAATTTCATCACATAGCACTTAAAGGACAGCCAAGTGATCAGACCAAGCCAGCACAGGTTTATGAAAGGCAGGTCCTAAATGACTAACCTGATCACCTTCAGTGATAAAGATGACCCAATTAGTGGACGAGGGAAAGGTTGTGAATCTTTTTTACTTGAGTACACAAGTACTGTGGTCACTTTGGGCCTCTCACTACAGGAGGACTATGGAACTGCTCAAGCATGTGCAGAGAAACTCATTGAAGCTATTGAACAGACTAGACAAACAAGACTTATGAGGAGTGGCTGGAGAAACTATGCCCATTTCCTTTGGAAAAGGCTGAGAGGAGACCTTATAGCTCTCTACAACTGTGTGAAACAAGGGTGTAGTAAGGTGGCTGTTCGTCTCTTTTCTTGGGTGAAAAATGATAGAATGTGGGGAAATGGTCTCAAGTTTAATCAGAGGAGGCTTATATTGGGCATTAGGAAGAATTTTGTCATGGAGACGGTGACCAAGCATTGGAACAGGTTGCTCAGAGAGGTGGTATTCTCCATCCCTGGAGATATTTAAAAAATATGTGCACATGGTGATTAGGGGCATGGTTGATTGGACTTGCTGATCTCAAAGGTCTTTTCCAACCTAAATGATTCCATGATTCTATAAAATACATTGATTTAGTACTATAGTTAATAAAGTACATCTTTACTGCAGTGTAAATAAAGCTATAAAGGGATTATAATAATCTCCAGAACATGTTTTATTAATTCAAAATGAAAGCATTGTAAGCTCAGGTTTAAAGTTAAATGCAATTTAAATATCAGTATGTTAAATGCAAATACTTGCAAATGATACCTACTATTCCCTGCCTTCACTCTCTAAAATAATGACTCCTATTTCTTTCCATGGCAACTACAACAAAGACCACAATAACACTATTTAATAGAGCAAATTCTTGGATGAAAAACACTATTTTTTAGCATAGGCATCACTTCTAGCTATGCATTTTCACCAGTCATGAACAAGAGCCTGCATGCCAACAGTGAAGGTGATCCATTGTTGCCATTACCACTGCTGAAGCATACCACCTACTTTCTCACTGTGCTCACATCTGCTGTTTGATCTCCATAAACGTTCAATAAGCATGGATGGATGTCAATGGGTGCTAGTTTTTCCACATGGAATTATTCAATTCCAGACCTTTGCTTCATACTGACACTGACACTTCCATGTCAGATTCCATTTTGTCAGATTGATCCTTGGCTACCATCTGTCACACAGAAACAAAATGTAACAGACTATGGTGTGAAGGTTCAATCTCTATTACTGTAGGACCAACATTCACCTTTGATGCTGTGGACCAAAATAATAAAACAAGAGGCATTATTTTTGGAGTAGCCCTTCTATTATGATTTGTCTATATTAGCTTACAAAGCCCAAATTATAATAGCATTGTTATTTTTTTTTATAATGACTTTTCTTCATTTTATTTAACTAACGATGTAATTCAAAAACAGAATTTTTCTTGTGCATTTGTATGAATTTTCACAAGTTCTAAAAAATTGTGTGTTTACCTCTGAATCTCCACTGTGCATTTCCAGAAGGCAACATCTATTAATAGCTTGTGGTTGCAGTTCTTTGTGTTCAGCTTCTTGGTTCTGTCACACAGTTTCTTTGTGTTTGTACAGTACTTAGATCTGTGATGTTGTGATCCTTTATTCTACCTTGAAACAGGTCAGCTCTTCATTTTTCCATTCTGATAATCATTCTGAACAACACACTTCAGCTGCTCCCATGTAGCATAGCTACATTTTCCAGTTGATAAATTTTGATTTTTCAAAAGGATTTATTTTTAATTTTAAGACCAAATTATAAAAAAATGTTATTGTCTTTTTATTAATTCCTGAATCCAGAGAGATATATAAGCAAATTTATAAATCCTTCTTAGGATACACGATAATTACATAGGCATCATATAATTCTCAACACTCTTAAACTTTATCATTAAGATTGTCTGGGTCTGACTGCTCCATTCAACTAAATCTTATCTTCTCTATCACAAAAATTAAGCATGTTTTGACATCAGGAACTGAGCAAACTTAATTAGAACATTTTGCTGTAAAATATGAAGTAAAATCTTAATATATGGAACAGAGTATTTCACAGATAAACCATATTGAGTCAACACAATTAAATTTCCTGAGGCATATTATTATTTTTATCTTGTTATGTCATTCAGTTTAATCAACAATTATACAATATTTCTATTCTTTTGCTAGTTTTAATAATCCTCAAATAGAATAAAAGCTTACCTTCTAGAAGAAGAATGACAAGTACTTCCTAATCCTCTTATTTTTTTTGGCAGCTCATGCTAGATAAAAAGCAGAGAATACAGGAAAGCAATACAAATCAAACACTACTAAATCCTGGATGTTTGCAACTTAGTCCCACTTCTTCCCTAATAAAAAGTCACTGAGAGTGACATTTAGCATTCCTTTATACTTTATACAGATGTTTCTGTAGAAACACAGACAAAAGCCAAGCCACAACAAAAATCTGATCTGGTTCAGAAGAAATTTGCCTGTCATTTACCTTTTTTCAGTAGTTTATTTTATCAAAAATAGAGTTACACACCTGCAAGAAGTTGTTACTTTGTGCATTAGTTAATCGAATTATCATGCCTACCTGGCAGGTGAGACAATGATTGGACAGTTTTCCCAGGAATTCCCTGTACTCCTAGTGTGCTGAGCCCTGCAAATGTGGGAAACTCAATGATGTAATTTGTCATAACAGCGGGCTGTATATGCACCCTTCTCTGACATATATTTGAGCCAGGGAGAACTGTCATTTTAGGAAGTAGGAGGGGAACCTCAGATTCGGCAAAGAGGTACTTGAGATGGCTCCTCCAAGAAGGTAATGCAGTCAATAGCCCAGCTGAATTGCCTCTACATCATTGCATGCAGCGTGGGCAATAAACAGGAGGAAGTGGAAACTATGATGCAATTAGACAACTATGGCCTAATTGCTATCACAAAAACACTGTGGGATGAAGCATGCAACTGGACTACTACTACTAACTAGGGCTACGAACTTTTTAGAAGAGACAGGAAAGGTGGGAGGATCAGGGGTGTTACCCTTTATTTTGAGAAGTGGATAGACTGTGAAGAGCTCCCTCTGATAGACATTCATGATCAGATTGAGAGTTTTTAGGTTATAATTAGAGACCAGACCAATGAAAGGCATCTGGTGACTGGACTATACTACAGGCCATCTGATCAAAGGAAGCCTATTGATGAGTTCTTATTTCAGCTGCAAGAGGCATCATGCTTACAGGCTCTCATCCAGGTGGGGGGTCTCAGCCACCCAAATATCCAGTGGGAAAACAACATGGTGAGCTGCAAGTAGTTCAGGAGACTCCTGGAGTCCATTGAAGACAATGTCCTGATCCAAGAATAGGACAGATCAGACAGAAGTGAAGCATTACTGAGTCTAGAGCTCAGTGGGGAAGTCCCAGGGAGCTACAGGTCAGAAAGACTTATGTCTGTGCCTGTGAAGATCATGGAACAGATCCTCCTGGAAGATATGTGAAGGAATGTATGAGATATGAGGGGGGTGATCTAAGACACACAGCTTCATGAAGAGCAGATCAAGCCTGACCAATCTGGTGGCTTTCTACAAGGGAATGATGTCATCAGTGGATAAAGGAAGGGCAATTGATATCATCTATCTGGACTTGTGCAAGGCTTTTGAAATGATCCTGCGTCACATCCCTACCTCTAAATTGGAGAGATATCGATTTGAAGGCTTGACTATTCAGTGAATAAAGAGTTGGTTAGATGGTTACAGCCAGAGAGTTTAAACATGTCAGTAGCTCTACTTTCACATGGAAGCCAGCCACAGGTGGTGTCCCCCTGGTCCATCGTAGGATTGGTGTTCTTCAACATCTTTAGTATCAACACTGACAGAGGGATCAAGTATACCCTCAGCAAGTCTACTGTTAACATCAAGCTGAGTGGTATAGTCGACACAGTAGAAGAAAGAGATGCCATCTAGGGGGATTTAGATAAGCTTGAGAAACAGGTCCATACAAACCTAGTGCAGTTCAATAAGACCTAGAGAAAGGTGTTGCACTTGGGTTGAAGCAACCCCAGATATGTGTAAAACTGGGAGAAGAACTCATTGAGAGCAGCCTTGCAGAGAATTTCTTGGGGGTCCTGGTGGACAAAAAGCTGGACATGAGCCAGCAGTGTTCATTTGAAGCTCAGAAGACTAACTGCATCCCAGGCTGCATTGAAATAAGTGTGGCTAGCAAGGAGAGGGAGGTGATTTTTCCACTTTACTCTGCCCTTGTGAGGCACCATTTGGAGTACTGCATCCAGGCCAGGGACCGCAAAGTAGAAGAAAGATGCAATGCTGCTATAGCTGGTTCAGAGGAAGGCTATGAAAATGAACAAAGGGCTAAAACATCTCTCACATGAAGAAAGAATGAGAGAGCTGGGCTTGTTTGTCTTGAAGAGAAGGCTCTGGGGAGACCTCACTGTAGCCTTCCAGTACTTGAAGGGAGCTTATTAGGCGGAAGGAGACACACTTTTTTCTTGATTTGATAGTGATAGGACAAGGGGGAGTGATTTTCAACTAAAAGGGAAGATTTAGGTTAGATGTTAAGAGGAAATTCTTTACTCGAACAGTGGTGAGTCACTGGAATAAGCTTCCCAGAGAAGTTGTAGACACCCCATCCCTGGAGGGGATTTAAGGCCAAGTCGGTGGGACCTTGGATAGTCTGATCTAGTGGGTGGCAAGGCTGCCCATAGAAGTTGGTTGGAACTAGATGATTTTAATAGTTGTTTTCAACCTAAGCCTTTCAATATTTCTTTGATCCTATTTTAGCATGATGGAGCTACTGTTGCTTTGGAAAGCAATCACTTCAGTAGGGGTATAGCAGCCATGTTAGTGTATTGAGTGTGAATTTTCAGCAAGAGCATGTAATTCTATTATTTCATAGATAAACTAGGAATATCAAAGAAAAATAGGAAGGGAATTTTTCCCTAGTTTGCAACTTATACAGTAGAAATCACCATTTATTTAGTGTCATTTCTGGTAACTGTATTTCAAAGAAGGATTAGGTATTAAAATTATTCAGAAAATAAATGCAGTGATAAATGAACAAAAATCAACTCCTTATTTATGAGATAGGAATTGTCAAAGGAACAACAAGGATCTGTTGGAATGAAGGCCATATTTTTATTCCTAGAATTGTTGAATTTCAGTATAAAAACAGTCACTTGATTTACCCATGAGTACTGTATATTTTGCCTTGCCTGAATGCATGGCTGTTGCTCATGCAATGTACCATTGCTTTTTTTGGTTGCTTATCTGTTACTGAAAAGTAAACTCTTTTCTGAATCAAGATCCTATTTCAAATTCTGTGATGATAGAAGGATTACAACCTTATTTGCCTGCTGTATTTCACCTGCTTTGCAGAGGGGCTGGACTCGATGTTCTCTAGAGGGCCATTCCCTCCCCTACAATTCTGTGATTCTGTCATTATAACAAAATGCTATGCTTGGTTTTCGGACAGATAAATTCACATGTAAGTAGGTCAAAATGGTCCTACTGAACGTTCCAGCTGATGTAAATGCTAAAAATGCTCTAAAAATATGACACATTTTATGCTGACATACTAAAATTTGTTTCATATGAAACCTGCAAGGGAATATAGAGGTTAAGGCAACTCACAAGATATAAATTTATTAAAAGGTCTTGAAAAGATGAGCTATCTTTCTTTGATATTGATTTCATTTTTCACTTTGTTTTCCCCTCCTTCCAATTACATCTCCCAGTCTCTCAGTCTGCCATTGCTACTCATTACTTTCATTACATGTTGTCACTCACTTTCTCCTTTCCAAGTTGGTGCCTTAATAACACTGTCATAACTAGAGAATCAAATAAGGAACAGGAAAGACAAAACATATCTTACTCACATCCTATAGTTTCTGTAGGTGCTTCTAGCTCAGCCTCTTGTGGCTTACAGTTCATCCTGTCTTCTAGGTAATCAAACTTGAGATGATTCAGTACACTATGACTGGGGGGAAATTTTTGTGAAAAAGCTTCCTGAAGAATAATGTTATAATATGGTTATGTAGCAGCTTTGTAGAGGAACCCATGAAATACTTCCATGCTACAGCAGTATTTCTTTTAAATTCTGTAGTATTATATATTGCTCATTCACAGTATTGAAGAGCTGCATATCATGCAAGTGAGAAATGAATACTTGTTGAAGTTTTTTGAATATTAAATGGGGTAAGAGTGAGAGAATGGAACAATACCAAAATGCTTAATACTTAGTTCTAGACTCATAGAATATTAGAATCACCAATTAGAATTCCAAGTTTGTAGGGAATCACAAGGATCATGAAGCCCAGCTCCTGGCTCCTTTCAGGATGACTCAAAACACAAACTGTCTTAGAGTGTCTTCCTAACATACCTCAAACTTTGGCACTTGGGGCCATGCCTACTGCCTACTTAAAACTAATTTTTAATGGAGAATGCTATATCAAATATATTACTATAAAATATTTTTCTGGCCTGCTTTTATTTTCTTAAGAGGGTTTTGTGAAACAAATCTTTCACTCAACCCATTAAAAAGGCTTCAAACTACCTTATTCCATACTGATAACATATATAATTTATGCTCTTATAAATAGTGCTGAGTATTGCTGTCTTTAGGCCATTGGAAAAGAATTGCTACTGTTTACAAAAAAGTGATTAGGAATTTTGACTTATTCCTTAATAAAAAAATAAAAATAACGTATTAAAAAAATGCATCTTTTTAAAACGTTTAAATAATGTGCTCCAATTCTTTCAAGTCAATAAAATCACAGCTGATGGAGCTGGAGAAATTATTAGCTAAATATCTCCAAAAATTAATGTATGATATTAAAGCATTTGAAGGAAAAACAGTTAACAGTTCGTTTGAGTTCATCAACTGCATTCAATTTTGCTCTGAAAATGGGTGCAATGCGAAATAAAATTTTTAATTTCTCTATTTGAGCTCTTCACAAATAAACATACTTAATAAGTTATGATTCAGTGTAATATAGAGAAAATATTATTTTAAAGGGGATTGGATTCCTTTTTCATATACACAGTCATTTATTCAGACTTTTAAGGTTTTAATCAGACTATAAAGGCAGTATACTGGAGGGTTAATTTAGTTTCTTTATCTCCTAAATATTGCAGAACAGAGCACTTTTCTGTCAACACCAAGACTGATTACTATGCCTCGATAGAAGTTCCTTATGGAAGATCAGGCATACTGGTATAAATAAACACTCAGCCTCCAGAAGAAAATTATAGTGCATCACGCAGATAGCACTGGTAATTATTCAGAATGCCATTACCTGTTGAGGAACCAAACAAGGAGTCCTAAAATAAAATATATGCATAAGATAATTTGCACTAGTTACAGACTATTTACCCTGGGAACACTTTGTTCAGCTGTAATTATAATCTGAAATACTTTTTAAAGTTATGTCTTAGTCAAAAATAAAATGAGGTAAATTCTAGGGCTATCATTCATTAGTTGGAAAAATAAAGAATTTAGAATTATCATGTCAGATTAGCAACACGATGCACTAATTTGAAACCTTGATATAAGTGATCATTTTAAAAAGTGTTGCCCTATACTCAGAGTGATCAGGATTTATTTCTGAAGTGGGTTATTCTCCCATTGACACAGCAGCAACATATAGACAGAGTATTTTCCAAGTACTTTTTAATATACTTAGGATGCACTCACCATTGCTATTACTACTTCTAATAAGAACAAGTCAGAAACATATAGATGGCATTCAAAGGACCTAGCAAAGCACAAATGGAGTTTAACACTCCACAACTACTAACTACCCTTTATGCTGTTTCTCTTTGTATCAATTTGAACTGCATCATCTTAAAGAATCATATAATTTCTATCCTGTTCAAAGGGGTTGCAGCCCATGGAGAGCCCCTGTAGTACCAGCCTGGGCCAGAGCTGCAGCCCATGAAGAGCAGCCCACAGTGGAGCAGGGGGGAGCTGCTACCTCTGTGGCCCCATGCCAAAGCAGTCTCTGAAGAGTGAGTCCTGCAGTACGGCGTAGTGCTGGAGCAGTGCTTGAAGAGCTACACCTGTGGGAAACTCATGTGGGATCAGCTTAGGAAGGACAGGAGGTGTGGATGGAGGACCTGTGTGCAACAGGGGCAGAGAGTGACCATGGAGGAGTGGCAGAGAAAAAGTGTCATGGACAGAGCACAGCCCCCATTCTCTGTTCCCTTGAACCACTTGAGAGGGAGAAAGGAAGAGGAAGGTAGATGGTGGGAAGGAGATTATAATATGCTTTTAATTCTCTCTGCTCTCATCTGTTAGCAGTTGGTAATAAATTATATTAATCACCCTACACCGGGTATGTTTTCCCATGACAGTAATTTATGAGTTATCTCCCTGTCCTTGTCTCAACCCATGAGCCCTATTTCCATTGTATTTTCTCCCTCTCTTCCTCTGAGGAGAGGAGAGAAAGGGTGATTGTTGCGGAGTTTAGCTCTGCATCCAGGTGGCCACCACAGTTCATTCAGTAGAAATTACTTCTGCATGCAAAACCATCACATTTATTCTTCTGCTACTTCTGTAAGGGGAAAAAAAAAAGTAAAGAAAAGAAAGACAGCTCCACTTGATGTCTTCAAGCTGTATGTTAGTTATTATCTAAATTCTTCATTCTGTTGTCTGAAACAGAATATCATTCTGGTTGGTCTATCTGAAAATATACATTTCAATGTCCTGAGTAACTGATATTATTCCATCGTTTAGTGGAATTTAATATTCTACCCTACTGCATGTATCTCCTCAACAGTGTATATTTATTCACTTTAAGGCTATTGAAAATCCCATTTTACCCCTCAGACAAAACTTGCAGGAAAGGGAACAAGAATTTGTTCTTCTTATATATAGTTTAAAAGGACAGGTAGACTTTTCTTAATGAAAAGGATGTCCTTGTTATATATATCTTAATCTTTAGCTTCTGTAAAATATCAGTTCAATTGTGTTTGTAATAACGGTCTCTAACTGCCATCTAAAATGACTTTGAAAAGACTTTAAGGAATATTATAATACTAATCCTAAAAATCCTAATTTTTTTTTTTAAACATCCTTAAAATATTGGGCTTTAAGTTTCAGCAACTCTATGTATATCTTGTTTTCTTTCAAGTGCCCATCAGCAAAATCGATACTCCTGTCACTCCTAAAATATCTTCGCAAGATTAGTTTGAGATGCCCACCGTATGAATGCATGTGCTTGCATATAGAAATGTTTGCAAGCATGTATAAGCAACCCATAAATTCATTTATGAAAATGTCACCAAACAAGTGATACGTAATTGAAACAGAAATTCAAATCCAAATGTCCACATCATAAAGCATTGTGGAGATACTAAACAAGTTCCAAATGTTTGTAAAGAGTAAGGAGAGACTAGATCTTAAAATATGTACTAAGTCACAAACACCAGAAGGCATTATGTCTTTGATACTTCCAGAGAAAGCCAAGCTTGCCATTTTTAACTTGCTGTTCCTTACTTCACAGTTCTGTAGGAGAGTGACCTTATGACGAATTAGTTTCATACGTTATTGTTATTTTTAACATAGGGACAATAATTGGATCAGGGTACAGATACAGTGTAAAAAATGTGGTTATTCTTAATATGTCCTATGTCATTAGAAGTAACAAATACCAAAGGAAAAATCTTGTTAAGTGTTACTGCAGGACTTGGCATAGTCTTAGGTTGAGAGGTTTCATTGCATTCTCAACATCAACATCATCACTGACATCCTGAGAGCTTACCAGGCTATCTGTAACTCCTCAAAAGGCAGGGCAGCAGTTTTCTCACCCTCTGCCCACTATTTGGCACGTCCAATAGTGTCAGACACAACTTGTGTCTTGTGTGCATACTTTGGCAGTGTCTAGAGCAATTTAGATTTGTATTCAACCAAGTAACTTCATTCCTTGAAAAATCTCATTAGGAATGGCATTATTTGTCATACATAATGAATTTTAATTGCAGTATTTAAAGTCTCATAGTGCTTACATTAAAATGATTTAAATATAAATGGCAAATCAAAGACTTTAATAACAAATTTTACTTACAGATTTTTACGCTAGTATTTCTTTTAGTTAATATTGTAAATGCTGTTTTAATCGAAAGTTTGCTGATTAACAAAATTATTATGCAAAGAAATTAAGAGTTCTTACACAAATGCAGAAGACATTTAAACAGCATTTGTTAATCAGAGACCTAATTTGGAAAACTGTATGCCACTCATAAGTATGAATGCAGACTGGAAAACTTAAATGCAGTACAACTCTGATTATGTTTTGATGTGCAAATAACAATATTTGGATTCTTACCTGAAATCAGAATCTAAAATCAGACTCCAGTGATCAGTTTTAGTGTGGTTCTTCACATTTCGAAAGTTATCCTTATGCATCTCCTCTTTCAAGATTGTTTGAAGCCTTATCTACATATTGCAGAAATTTCTTCCCAAATACACTCAAAATTTCTCAATTCTCAATTCAGAAATTTTTCATTTCTCAAAATAAGTTGCTCCTAGTGAGATGGTGTGAGTATATTTCTCTAAGACAAAGACCAATTGTGCAGTGCTCCATATACTCATCTTTTACCTTAGAGAACAAAGTTCGTTTTCTTAGTGGATAATTTTACTTTTCTTACAGATATGCTCTTCCACAATTTTTAAGACAAAAAGATGATCTTTTCTAGGAATTTGTTCCATTATGAGAGTTAGCAAATCTCTTAGCATGTTGATATGATCTAGGAGTGCGAATTTTATACGTCTCACTTAAGAAAGTAAAATCTGATAATTTTAAGCTTGTCCTAATGAGGATTATAAAACCACATAGATATATAAACATAGAAGTGTTTTTAAAATGGATTTACTTAATATCTGAATTATGATTAAGCACTGGCAAGTTAATTGCAGAAATCGATATATCATGTTATGTGTTTGTTTTACCACATCTATCTGTTGTACAGTGATAACCCTTATAAAGAGGATAAAAAAAGGATAGCATTTTAAAAATCATGGACATCACTAGAAGTAGTGAAAAATATTTTGTCATTCATACCATCCTTCATCACTTTCAAAATTATGTGTTTCCTACAGAATTTTCTCCTTTGATACTCAAGAAAATGGCAACTTAATATTCTGAAAATAATAAATTTAAAAAGCATACATAGATCTGGGATTATAAGCAAAATGATTTTAGAACTTAGTTAGTGCCTCAAAATTATGTTAAAGTAGAATAATGTGAGAGAAGAGGAAAATTCCACAGTTGTTGAGAAATTTAAACTTTCATGGCCATAGGGGTTGTATTCAGTTCACTATGTGCACATTTCCATTCCTAGTACTACTTCCCTTCCCTTAGGTTCATAAATCATGCACACCAGCCTTCTGAACATATCCAGGCTTATCAACATCTTTCTTGTATTTAGCAAACCAAAATCTGAAACATTATTCCAGGCACAGTCTAAGAAACACCAGGTAGAGAGGTGAGAGCATTTCCCTTGGTCCCATTGCCCTCCTTGTATCAGTACTGCCAAGAATGCTGTTGGTCTGCTTTGCAACCTAGGTCTAATGCTGGCTCATGTTCAACTTGTGTCTATAGGATCGTAGGGGGGGATTTGGTAGAGTTGTTTCCCAGTCAGGCAGCATCAAACATTTGTCACTGCAGAGAATTCATTCATTCTAGGTGGTGGAGGCTTCATTTGCCCTGAGTTACACGAATTTCCTCATTATCCCCATACCACTTCAGAGAATTATGAGCGTGGATGAAGTAGCTGTAAAAATATTGCACTTGCTTAAGAAAGTGAGGAATATAATTTCTATAGGTAATTCTGTAGAGGATTAAAATCTAAAGAACTATGATATTATTTTCATTATGGAAAGTTTTTTGCACACCAAGAACCACAAATGTTTTCTACTCAAAAACCTGTCTTCTCTAATACTGATGGACAAGAAATAAAATAAGTGTTGCAGAAATGTTCAACTTCAGGTACAGTTGCATTATTAAGAATAGTAATCTCATCTATCAATGAGGATGAGTTATTACATCACTGATAAGCCCATCACCAAACACACTAGTCATAATACATGCAATATCATAGGAAACAACCTAATAAGTCTTTAAAGGTAGTTTTCATATCTTGTAGAAAATGAAATGAATAGCCCATCTAAAAGGCAAAGGTGATTACTACAGGAAGCAAATTAGATCCCTGAAATGAAAAATACCAAAAAATTTTGAATATTCTATTGAATTACTAAGAATTACCACAGTGCATACCAGTATAAATACTGGAATCTTGTACTTGTGCTTTGGGTGTAATATCAGTTTATAACATATTAAAATGATAATATGAGTGAAATCACATACTATTGGTCTGAACAAATGTTACAATTTCTGTAAGGAAAAGAGGTACTATTCATGGTGTTCAGCTATGATTAGCAATAACATAGCTCTTTGATGAAATATTCCAATATTTAAAAGTAAATGGAATCATGTGGTAGTGTGTAGGCATACAGTTAAACAACAGCAATTATTCAGATAGAAAAGGTGAAGAATGAAAAAGATAATTTTCTCAGACACAACAAAGTAAAAGGAATAAAAGGATAAAGATGTGATTCTCTAGTATTACTGTAAAAGCCAAAACACTGAATATGAAGAAAGTAAGCAATAATATCTATCAGGCAACCTCATCACACACATCAAGTAAATGGCTTTCTTATTAGACAAACAGTGTTAATAAAATAAAAAGGGCTGCAGGCATCTATTCATACTGAGCCTCAAGCCACCAGGAATCAGTGGCAGTGGTGATTATATCAACGGAATCTATTATAATACTCCCTTCAGTGCCCTCTGCTGACTAGCTGACTTTAATAATCATAAACTGTGGGACAATATTTGTGAAATAACTATTACCACTGAACTTTATCTCTGTAAGTAAATATGTATTTAATGAAAAACTCCTCTGGGGCAAGAGTGTAAAAATGTAGTTTCTCTTGCCTGATTTGTAAAGATATTTCCCTTTGGTGAATGGTATTGTGAAGCTATGTGGAGAGTAAATAAGAATCCATATGCTCTGTTTTCTCTCAATACTATCATCAAATATTATTATCAAATAAATGTCACCACAGTTATTATTTCATTAGCAGAATGGCTGTATATCAGTAAGAAAATTACAAACACAGGCTCTCTGGGCCTTTAGTTATAACCCTAAGCCTCCATGTAGAGACTTCAAGCAAGGCTGAAACTAGAATTTTTTGACTGACCAGACTAATATTTTTGTTTCAGACTATGCTGAGTTTGTCATGATTAGATTTAGGAGCTATAGTATTTCTAAGTACTAGGAAATTCAACAGTAGATCAGGATGTCAGGGGTTCAATTATAATCAGTCCAATGACAGTTCTACATACTGTTAATATAAAATGTGATAGAGCTTCACAAATAAACTTGATTTGAGTTAAGGCATGTGGGTAATAGCAAAGCTTAGCAACTAATGCTTACTCTAAAAGATCTGTCTTCTCTCAGTTAATGGGTTAAAAGAATATTTATTGGATGCTGTGGAAAAAGCTCAGTACCTTTAGCCATTTGATTTCCTTCTAGCACTGCGAACTTGCTTTGGAAATCAAACTACCTTGACATATTTGTGGCCAGTTGATAAACCCCTCTTCCCCAGAAACAACAACAAGAAAATACTTTGCTGAGACAAGACTTCTCCACTACCTCTGTCTTGAACCACTTCCTGGTGAGGGCATTTCCACATGGTTTTATCTGAGATCCAAGCATCACAGCTGCATGTACATCCAGAGAAAAGGAAAACATATCAGTCCCAGTGAACTGATTCCTAGAGCTCCATGTTCCTCTAATTTTCAGCTACCTAAATTTCTGATAGGATGGATAAAAGGGCCAGTGAGGGTGACAAATTCAAGCTAGTTCCTCCTGCTGTGAAAATAAGAAATATTGGCTGGAATGTGTGAATACATCTAGCAGCGGTGGAAAGTAATAAGCTCCACAAAATAGTATCTCCCATTCAATTTATAATTCATATTCTTCAGCAATGAGCTGTGTAGCCTTCCTGGAAAGTTGCTAAAATTTCAATCACATTATCTATATTGATTCACAGGATGTATCTGGGAGAGGAAGTGTGAAAATGTTCTGTATTGGGAAGTGTATTTAAAAATTATATTGTTTGGGAATATGAAGAGTCCTTGGTGCCTCTCTGAGTTTAAGAACTCTGTTCACTGAAATTCATTGTTCAAAAGGTATCATTTATAATTCTAAGAACACATTGCCAAATTCTACAGTACTTATTCAATCTGCCTTTCTGCTGATATAGTCAGCAGAGCAGCAAGTATACTCACTTATTCTATTCTTGTCTCTTTGATAGAGTCTGCATAAGACAAATGATGTCTGCCGTATCCCAAAGAATAATATTTACTAACACAAATCTATCAAAATATCTCAAAGCAGAAAGGAATTGATTAGCATCCAGTAGATTTGTTATCATTTATACTTTAATATGTACTTGCATTTACTGGTGGGGTGTTAGTCAAGGAACAGACAGAAATTGAAATAGTTCAACTGTCTTAAACATTTTCTTGGATGAGTAAGCTTGTATTTGCCAGCTGTTATGAAAAGGATATAGCTAATATTATCCGTTATCTTTCCTCATTCATCCTTTTTGAACAGGAGATCATATAACACAAGAAAAGTTGTGAGGTTATGCGGGGAAGTCCTGGACTTTCAGGTACACCGTCGGATACACAACAGCAGTTGTGTGTTTAAAAGCTGTTAGTCTACTCTATTGTTAAGCACTACCCTATTTATACATGTTAACAGAGCATTCTGGAAAACACTCTAGTTAATCATTCTATAATGTAGGGTCATCCGTTTGCCTGGGATTCCTTTTATCACACCAGTGTCACCATAACCAATTTATCAGCTACAGCAAGGTTACGTACTTACATGTGAGGTTATGGAGCAGATAATCTTGAGAGAGATTTCACAGCATGTGTGCAACAGCTTGGGGATCAGGACTAGCCAGCATGGGCTTATGAAGGGCAAGTCCTGCCTGACCAAGCTGATCTCCTTCTGTGATCAAATGATTCACCGTGAATGAGTGAAAGGTTGTTGACATAGACTATCTAGATGTAGACAAAACCTTTGACACTGTCTCCCACTATCTTCTCCTGGAAAAGCTGGCAGCCCGTGGCTTCAACAGGTGCATTCTTTGCTGGCTAGTGAACTCTGGTTGGGCCCAGAGAATGATGGTGAATGGAGTTAAATCCATTGGTCCAGCGGGTGACCAGTCATGAGTGGTGTTCCCTGGGGGTCAGTATTGAGGCCTGTCCTGTTCAATATCATTATAGATGATTTAAATGACGGCATTGAGTGCATCTTCAGCAAGTTTGCAGATGACACCAAGTTGGCTGGAAGTGTTGATCTCACTGGGGATAGGAAGGCCCTACAGAGAAATCTGGTCAGACTGGATCATTGGGTTGAAGCCAATGGGATGAGGTTCAACAACACCAAATACTAGGTCCTGCACTTTGGTCACAACAATCCCAGCCCACTCTGCAGGCTTGGTGCAGAGTGGCTGGAAGATTGCGTAGAGGAAATGGAACTAGGGTATTGGATATGAGACAGCAGTGCACCCAGGTGGCCAAGAAGGTCAATGGCATCCTGGCTTGTATCAGAAACGGTGTTGTCAGCAGGAGCAGGGAAGTGATCATCCATCTGAACTCAGCCCCTGGTGAGGACAGACCTTGAGTACTGTGTTCAGTTTTAGGCATCTCACTGATGAAAGACACTGAGATGCTGGAGCATATCCAGACAAGGGCAACTAAGCTGTTGAGGGGTCTGGAACACTGATCTTATGAGGAGTGGCTGAGAGAACAGGATTCTTTAGTTTGGAGGAGAGAAGGATCAGGGAGACCTTATTGCCCCCTCCAACTACCTGAAGGAGGTTGTGGCGAGGTGGAGGTCAGACTCTTTTCTTTAGCAACAGGACTGGAGGGAATGGCCTCAATTTGCTCTAGGGTAGGTTCAGGTTGTATGTTAGGAAATACTTCTTTTCTGAGAGAGTGGTCAGGTGCTGGAATAGGCTGCCCAGGGTTGTGGTGGAGTCACTGACCCCGAAAGTGTTCAAGACATGTAGATATTGTACTGTAGGACATGGCTTAGTGGGAAATATTGGTGCTATGACGACGGTTGGACTGGATGATCTTAGAGGTCTTTTCCAATCTTGGTGATTCTATGATTCTATATTTGTGGCATTGCAATTTCAAGAAAGATAACCTGATGTGGATCAAGGCTAGGAGCTAATAAGCACTGAACTTTGGTTCACAAAATATGAGGTTATAGTTTTTCATTACCAGGGCCTTTGGGCCTTTTCTTTAAGTGCACAGGGATGGGAGATATTTGTTCAGGAAAAACAAACAAACAAGCAGCAACTTTTAATGGATTTTTCTTGCCTTTGTATTTTTCCTGCCTGCAGCAGCAGGAACAACCACAACTTTATGGTAACTTTGACATGGAAATTTTCGGTGCAGTTATGACCGTGAAACTCCTGCGGAGTTCTGAAATAAGGATATTAGAAGTTTCTTCACAGACTTGATTGCCATTATATTGCAATGCATTGATGCACACAGTATCTCTGTAAGGTCATGAAACATTATTGATTATCATTCCTGTCCTACTTTTTAGGAACTTAGAGGGAAATTAGATTATCTGAAGTTGCAGAAGCAGCACTCAGGCTTTTCCTCTTATCTTCTGTGTTTTGAGCTTGTCCTTTAACCATAAGGTATTGCAGTGTCTGCATTATAAGAGCAAAATTTAACAAAAAGGTGCTATGATTTATAGGGACATTTTCTAAAGTGGATGCAAGGCAAACTCTGGGCCACAGAAGCCTACAGTAAGTTTAGTGTTTTCACATAGGCTCAAGTGCATTTAGTCTGGATACAGTGAGCTCCAATGGGGAATGTGGCATGCCTTGCTTCAGTCCCTCCTTACCTCCTCATATATATTTTTATGTATATTTGTCCATATACATATATATAATCAAATATCCTGAGTTGAAAAAGTCCAAAAAAAGTCAACTAGTCCAAAATATACTCATGTTAGATATCCAGATCCGCGGATCCCTCCGCCCTTCTAGTCACGGGACTGGACCAAACCAGACTGTAAACCATTGACACATATATAAACACACATATATACATATATACTTTCACTTTAGTACATAGTATTATGGTAAGAGTATTCCATTAAAAATATTTGTTTACTATAAACATTTTAAAAATATTTTTTCTCTATTTAAGATAATGATGACTAAAGATAAGTCAGATTACAGAATACACTAATGTGCAATAGAAAAATCCTGCTAAAGAAATTTTGAAGAATCTTTTTTAAGATGCTTTTGTTTTAAACATCTTCAGACTTGGAATTCTGCATTTCTTTCAAATATCCTCCACTTAAAGATTTAATTTCTTCTCAATGTAAAATTATTTAGTAATCATCAAACTTGTTGAGGATGTACTCTACCCTCTACCCCTTCACACAGGTAATTGATGAAGATGTTGAATAAGACTAGACTCAGAACACCTTTGGAGTACACTGCTACTACAAGCCTCCAACTAGATTCTGAGCTACTGATCATAGCCCTCTGAAATCTGCAGGTCATCCATTTCTCAGTCCACCTCACTGTCCACTCATCTATCCCACACTACCTAAGATGCTCAATGCTGCTGTAGAAAGCAAACTGCGTTAGAATTCTGGAGTCATATAGACAAGTTTCGTGGTTGGCATTGTTCATATTGTTGCCCTTTTTCTTGAGTTAAAGGACTATATAAATAAAATGTAAGTTAATCATCTGAGTATTAAAATGATGCAGTTTTTCTCTTGATCCATTAGTTTTTAGAGAGCAAAAAAAAATGATGTGAGTTGCAAATCCCTTCCTACAGTCTTCAGGCAACCATAATCCCAACAGAGTGCTACAAACTGTGTAGTGCACACATTTCATAACATTGTTTTATTTTAAAGAAAGGAAATATCCTATATCCAAATCCACAAAACTACATGGTTGTAGCTACTGAGATTAATAACATAGTTTAAAGAAAGATGGTAAAAATGAAGTAGGGCAAAGAATATACAAAAGTAAAGAGAAGTAGAAAGAGTTGACAATATTCCTGAAAGTGAGAAGAAAGAATGGTAATTACTCACATGGTAGTTCATCTCTTGCAAGAGATGACTTTAAAGATTTTGAATGACCATGAATTAATGATGAAGTCTAGTAATTCTCCCCTGCTCTTTCCTTAGGAAGAATGGCTGATTAAATTTTTTGAGTTGGTGGATCATTGGAACAGTTTTGCTGCAGGCTGTCTGTAATAGCATGGAAAGATTCATTAGTCATATTCAGGGACAATTCAGCAAAAAATTCATTGATTTTATTATGGTCACTGCATTTGTGGATTCCTTACTCTACTGATTCCACAGTATCTCTGATTCTCTTGGATATCATATGTTATGCCAGATTCACACTTATGAGCATCAGCATTTTATAGATGAAATCTCATCATTTCCATTAATATAACAGCAGATTCAGGCACATTCAAAGGATCTGCAGTGGTCAGATGAAAACAGTGAAATACTATATGATATTCTTCCCTTCCATGGACAAAGAGTTTAGTAAAAAGATGTTTGAATATTAACCTACCAAGTCACAGTACCCAGACAGTATAATTGAAAGCAAAAATACTTTCTGTCAATGGATTGAAAAAAAAGAAGACTGAAGAAGAAGGAATGAACATTTGACTTAACAGATGTATCATTTCACTGTCCTAAAGATGCCATCCATCCATATACAAAGGAATAAAAAAAAATGGAGGAGTTATGAAATGTGAGAATGCACAGATTAAAATTGCTGAACTAGCTGATTACTTTTCAGGTACTCATTAACTCTTCTCTCCTTATTTCTTTCCTTTGCTGTTTTACTTTTTTTCAGTTCTGTTCCTACTGTTCACAGATTATTACATTAAACACACATATTAATAATTATTCTACATAATCTTTTCATCTATTGGAGCATTGAATTGTAATATTTACTTCATAGGACATAAAAATATAATAATTCATTCCTGCATTTATTTATTGTTTTATGTTTTAGCATGCAAAATATTTCTGCATAAAATTCATTTTTGCCTCCATTTCTTTTAATACGATGATTATCTCTTTTATTTGTGCGCTTTATTGTCATGGTTTTATGTTTTTTGGTTTTCAGTATTCTGCATCATAACATCATGTAGTGCACTGGGAGTTAAAGTGTTAATGCTCCAATTCCAGGCACCTATCCCTATACATTACAGAAGTCATGGGATCTGGCCCTTCCGGGTGGGGAGGTCTCTTACTGCCTGGATGTGGGTGCTGAAGGGTGCTTTCCTAGCCATTCCAAGCTTTTCAGGTTTGAGTTGGTCTCAGGAACTCTCTCTCTCCTATCTTGTTTGATTTATTAGTCTCAATTTCAATTAGATTGCATTATATTGTGTTATCTTGCATTCCGATATCAGAGTTAGTGAAATAAGTTTTCCTCTATAGATCGTTGCCGCTGTTTTTTTCTCCCTTCCTTGAGCGCATCTCCCTATCCCTTTTCCTTTTCCCTTCCCATTTTGTGGGGCCGAAGGTACCCAGGGGCCTACTGTCCCCCTGTCACTGGCATAGATTAATCTAATTGATTCCATGGCATTTATATATTCAAAAATTATAATCTACATGGACTCCTGAGCTATCATAATATCTATGCATTTAATATAGTATGGAATGTTTTTCATTCCTGTTTCATGAAGTAGTGCAACTTTTGATGATACAAAAAAAGAAAGTATTCTACTTCTTGTTTAGGTAAGCTTCCCATTACAGTTGAATTTATTGTATTTACACTTCACTTCCCTATAGCCTGCGTTGGAGGTGAGATTGGACTAGATGTTCTCTAGAGGTCCCTTCCAGCCTCTACAATTCTGTGGTTCTGTGATTCATTGCAGGATGACAAGGATAATCAGAATCAGAAGGCTGTAATTTGTATACAACATTTCCAGAGATCTTAGGAAAAAAAAAAAAAAAAGAAACTACTTTTGATTTAATTACTTTAATAGGGAAAAGACATACCTAAGCTGATATTTTGTATAGATGGAAGTTTAAACAAAGTCACTGTATCTATTTTAATTTGATAGAGGAAACCTTAGAGAAATTATTCCGGAAATTATTCCTTGTCTCCTGGAATTAATTTCTTGTTCCTCAGATAATTACTACAGTCTGTACCATGCGATCAAAATATTTTGGATGCTGAAGAGAAGCTTAACTCATGCTGGGGCTTACCCATGGTGTTCAGTCAACTCTTACACCACCTACTTATGTTCTCAGAAAAATTCAGTAAACACCAATATATTTTTCTTTGGAAAAGCAGATTTTTCTCTAGAATATGGGAAATAAATATACACCTAAAAATAAACGGTTATTCACATGCTGCTTTGTGACTCTCATGCTCTGGTAAGAAAGATTAACCTGATAGTTCCCAGCATTTACTCATCGTATTTTCTAGTATACTGGAATAGTAAAATTGACCTATACAGCATGGATTTTATTTTTATAATAATGGTTTCTTAGATTCTAGAAAGAATTATCCATCTTGATTTTTTTGTACTTCTTCAGTGTTATTTTTTGCCCCAGACTATTACTTTCACCAAAAAAAGAAAACGAAAACAAAACAAAACATAAACAAACATAAATAAATAAATAAATAAAAACCCCACAAAACAAAAACAAAAACAAACAACAAAAACAAACCCAACTAGAATAGCTTGAGATTTTGTATGGTTCGAGAACAATCATAGAAACATAAAATCACGGAATAGTTTGCATTGGAAAGGAACGTGAAGATCATCTAGTTCTCTCAACTGTCTCAGCTCCTCTACCATGAGCAGTGACACTGCTCAGTAGACTAGGTTGTTCAAAGCTCCATCCAGCCTGGCCTCAAATGCTTCCAGGGAGGGCATCTGCAGCTTCCTGGGCAGCCTGTTCCGTGCCTCACCAATATCAAAGTAAAGAATTTCTTCCTTGTATCCAATCTGAATCTACTCTCTTGTACTTATAAATCTTTTCCCCTTGTCCTATCACAACACTTCCCAATAAATAACCCCTCTCCTTTTTTCCTGTACACTACTTTTAAGTTATAGGAAGTTGCTACAAGATTTACTGAGAGTCTTCTTTTCTTCAGGCTAAACAACCTCAACTCTCTCATCCTCTCTTCACAAGTGAGGTGCTTCAGTCCTTTTATCTTCTTCATGAAGTTATCCCAGATGATGCCACTGTATTTGAGGAATAAGAAAGTTTAGTTTCATGCATGCAAGCTCTGCAAAGACAAATGGTTTCAGGACAAGAGAAATAGTGTCTCTGGTCTAGTGTTTTTTTTGCCATTGTGTATTAGACAGATGTTGCATGCTCCACATCTGCCTAATACTAGATTTCTAATTTTGGCAGTAATTTAAATACTCTTTGATGTGTATGAAGAGGGAAAAAAAAGAAAAATAGAGAAAAAAAGCTATACTCTGTGAGATTATTACAGATTATGTAGATTTACATCTCATCTTTAGAAACAGTTCACTCCCGCAGCCTTTGAATCTAATGCGTAAACTCGGAATTAAGTCAATAAATAATAATAAAAGAAACAATCAAGTACACCCTGTTAGTAATACACAGAGCCAAAACTAGAACTCCAATATTTTTGAGCTTCCTGAAAATTTTTCTCTCTAACTGCGGATCTACTCTTGCTTGTCCTGTGTGTCTGACCCTCTCACTTTTGCATTCTTAGTTCTACAATTGGTTGAAGCTAGATGAGTCACACGCAGCAGGCATCACTTTTACTTGCCCCTTCTGATCCTTATGCTGTAGATTGCAGGTTAAAGTGTTTTTGACAAGTGAGAAGTGAGATTTCACTATGGAGGTAATTGAACCCAGGTCTTCTGTTTTCTGAGTGAAAGTCTTAATCACTGAGTTTTAATTTCCTCGTACTGTTTTGAAAAAAACAAATTTAACTCACCTATATTTTTCCCCCAAGAAAAGAGCTCTGTTCCGCAGATAGCAAAACTTGTGGCACTTAAGTATGTGTTCCAGATATTTTCTTTATGGAAAATTGTCGCCTCTGAAGATACTTTTTTTTTTTTTTTTTTTTTTTTTTTAAATCCAAACAATTGCATTTTTCCACTGGGGTGAAAAAAAAATAGTGAATAAATATATGTGAAAGAGGAGAGAAAAATCTGCAGAGGAGTAGCTTAATTACAGTAATTTATCTTTTCTTTTCCAGTGGGTAAAGGAAAGATATTTAAACTGAAAAAGAAGTTGAAAATAATAAATAAAACTTTTTCAACTGCCCACATTCTTAATATGATATAGGCAAGGGAAGTTCACAAGAATGTCCATAAACTGAGTAAAACAAACAATATTTATGTTTTCCTACAAAATTAGGAATAATGTATAGTAAATAGCTTTCTTGTTGCACTAGTGTGTTACCTTAGCAAAGGGAAAAGGAGTGAAATCCTAAATCACTTAACCTCCAAAACAGAGTGGAGTTATGCTTACTTCTTATCATGAAAAGTCTCTGTCATGTGCTAACTAATAAGCAAAGGATCTTTCCAATTAGTAACACAGACAATCAAGTTCACTGGCACTATGTAACTTGTATGTATATACATATATATAAATGGATAGGCATATGCAAAACCACTTTTTTTATAGCCTTGAATGAGAATGTCTTTTCTAATAAATACTCAGTCACACTGGTAAATCAGAACTGGATTAATCATCTGGTATTTCTACATGATGTGGTTTGATATAAGGAATATGTTTTAGCTCTAGTATTAGAAACAGTGGAACCATGTCACCAAGTGCTACACACAGGCAAATTGACCAAGCTGGAAGAGATTATATTATACAGAAAGACAACACTTTTACCAGCCTTCTGTGATTATATGTACCTACACATTTCCAACCACAAAATGAAAACTGAGATCCAGAGAGGACTGAAAACTTCCTGAAGTGCTGAATGCATTTGTCTGTAGTATTAGGTTACATGCATTAGTGAATTCTAAAGATTGATAAGTACGTTATATCATTGCATACTGCAAGGCCTTTTTTTTCCCCTAATATTATATGTGCTACATGGAGAGGGGAAAAAAAAAAAAAAAAGAGTTCAGATAAAAAACTGGTCACTCCTCAGCAGAAATAAGAGATATGTCAGAATTCTAGACTACAAAATAATAGAATCACAGGATCATGCACTAATTTTGTTGAAAGGGAGTTTAAGGGGTCATCTATTAAATCCCGTGCTCAAAGAAAACATATACAATTAGTAAGATCAAATCCTTTTCTCAGTTTTTGTCAAATCTTGGCGGTCTTCAAAGACCGTAACTAAATATGAGCTTTCCAGATAGCTACTGATCCTGATTGGACGACAGGTTGGCCATGAGCCAGCAGTGTGCCCTCGTGGCCAAAAAGGCCAATGGCATTCTGGGGTGCATTAAGAAGAGCGTGTCCAGCAGGTCGAGGGAGGTGATCCTCCCCCTCTATTCTGCCCTGGTAAGGCCTCATCTGGAGTACTGTGTCCAGTTCTGGGCTCCCCAGTACAAAAAAGACAGGGATCTCTTGGAAAGAGTCCAGCGGAGGGCCACAAAGATGGTGAAGGACCTGGAGCATCTCCCCTATGAAGAAAGGCTAAGTGAACTGGGTCTGTTTAGCCTTGAGAAAAGATGACTGAGAGGGGACCTGATCCAGGTTTATAAATATCTGAGGTGTGGCGGCCATAGTGGTGAGGCCAGTCTCTTTTCAGTGGTACGTGGAGACAGGACGAGGGGAAACGGACGTGCGTAAGAACTTCTTCACGGTGAGGGTGACGGAGCACTGGAACAGGCTGCCCAGGGAGGTTGTGGAGTCTCCTTCTCTGGAGATATTCAAGTCTCGCCTGGACGCCTACCTGTGCGACCTGGTGTAGGGAACCTGCTTTGGCAGGGGGGTTGGTCTCGATGATCTCTAGAGGTCCCTTCCAACCCCTACAATTCTGTGATTCTGTGATTGTGTCTGATGACATGGATGTCTACATCCATGAACTATGAATCTCCTCCTCAAAGGACATTAGAATTCTGCTGCACTACACTAGGATATAAGGTTTCTGAGAACTTCTGCTTTGTGGCTATTAACATTAAATGGACAAATAAACCAACCTCTCAGTCATGGCAATAAATTAAAGCCTAATAAATGGAGATAACAGAGACATTAAGATCAAATTTAGGAGAAAGGCCAAAGACAAGGAAAGAGTGGATCAGGGAAGAACAAGCATGGAAGACTAGAGAGAATGGAGAAAAAAGAGGTTAATATGGTCTAAACCAGTCAATTTTTGGTCAAGCCCTTTGCCTCATCACTGCAGTTCATCCTGTTTTATTAAAAATCCTGTTCCAAACTGTTTTCTGTGTAACCCCATTCTTTAATCTGAATGTGAATGTATTTGTGAATAAGGTCAATTATAAAACTTCAGGCTGGAGTAGCTGATAAAAAGGTTAAATCAGAACCTGGAAAGATCAATTTTCACATACTCAAAATGCACTCAAATTGAGAGGGAAATACAGAGTAGTCAATAACATGAATAGAAACAGTTCTTCCCTTGGGAGAGAGATATTTGGAGTGTTAGCTGATGCTTCATGTGTTTTGGAAGTGTGTAAAGTTGATTTTATATATTTTGCAGGTGACACAGCTGGTTGTCTGTCTCAGTGTAGCATTTATTTCTTCACATTGGATGCTGTTGCTGGTTTCAGTGTAGTTTGAAGCACAGTAGATCTCAGACTCTGTAATTTAGTCAGGTCTTGCCATGCCATCCCACTTAGCTACAACATATTCTTGTCAGGGATTAAATTCACCATAGGTTTTTCGTTTGTTTGTTTGTTTGTTTGTTTTCCAGGCCATTTGTTCAGCCTGGCAAGATCATTTTAAATTCTAGCCCTTTCTCCCTTTTAAATTCCAGTAAAAGGAATATTCACTCTTCCAATCACAGGATTCCAATAAAAAGAACTGTATTTACTCTTCCATTCTATTACATATTAATGACAGTACTCAATTATATTTCATTCAAAAAGAGTCTCTGCTCTTTGAGCTTCACTGAACAGAGTTGAGCAATAAGAATTTGTTGGTGTTTAAGGAAAGCTGGAGACTAGTGATGTAGCTACCTCAGAGCAAAGGTAAAAACATTAAAACTACATCATGATCTATAGAGCTTTGCATATTATTAATCATTCTAAGGTCTTCAAATTGGTATGTTTGTGTTCTGTGCTTATTCCTACTACTGAGGTACAGGTTTTTAAATCTGTTTTATTCATCATTTTTAAAGTGCAAAGAAATGGTGTTCTTCCTGCAATTATAGTCAGTATTATCAAGCATTTCAAGTTTCTGAGTGTGAGACTGAAATATTAATGCTGTAAAGATTTTTACAAGGAAGCTTAGAAAATAAATTTAGGAATATTTCCTATCAGTTTTTAACTAGCAGAAAATTTACATGATAAATATGTTTATTGTTGAGTGGCAGTACATTGAAAAAATATCAGTTCTGTTTTTATATAACCTTTTTCAGAGCGAAGAGGCAAATAGAGAAGTATGATTTTTAGTAATGTTCCCTTTCAGATTAGATTCAGAGTTCAGCACCTTTTAAAAGAATACAGCTACGTGGACGATGCAGGAGGACTGACAACTTTTAAAACTCTGGTGCCTTGGGTTTTCCAAAGGGATGCTGATTTATCTGAGGGAAAAAAAAAAAAAAATCAGGCTCAGCCTAGGAAGGTGCTTTGAGCAAGGTGACCTCACTTGCCATTTGGCAGGTGAAAGTAGAATGCTGCTGCTTAGCTTTTACTAAGCACTGATGGATTTCTCTTATCGACTCTCTGTCATACAATCTGCTTCTCTAAGGTTCAGTTTGACATCTTACAAACTAGACATCATGATGTTTTATTGCTATACCCAACACATCTGTCTTCTTCTCAGAAGAATTAATTTTTGAACTATGATTGCAACTGGAACATTACCCCTTATTAACAGAAGTAAATTAAACCTGGATATCACCCTTCCTGTATCAAAGTCTACTAAAATAGGAATGTCTACTAAAATAGAAATAGGGATGGTTAAAATCTAGACTTTTGATTTAGACTTCATGGAGACAAGGCCAGCAGCCCTGTGATGTTTCTACTATCTCACCTACCATTTTGCTCTCTGACTTTGGAATTTTTAGTGGATGCTCCCTTTTTATTCAGACATAAAAGGGAATGAATATGCTTGCAATTATTGCTTTTTGAACTTTTGTGTAAATAGTACACTTTTCTTAGAGGTAAGAATGTTTGGAAGATTGCAAGCTGATTATAATGCCCAAAATTCAAACAAAAATAGTTGAACAAGGCAAATTAATTAAATTAATGTCAATTTCAGCAGTCTGATAAGTTTTCTGAAAACAAAACAAAACACATGAAAATCAACTAAAATTTCTGAAGAATTTCTCTGACAGCATATTTTAACATTAGTTTAAATGAGATGCATGGTACTTTATTTTAATATTCGTTTAAACAAGCTGCTTGGTACCTCTGTGTCGGTAACATAGAAAGGAGAAGGCTAAATAATCTAATGTCCAAACACTCTAAACAAATGTATTGAGGGAGTGGAAACACAACTGATTAAACATGACAAATAAATAATAGTGTGGAGGGGGAAATTAAGACGAACTGTTAAAACACAAAAGGTTTTAAGGAAAGATAACAGGGTCCTACATAACAAAGAGGAAATACCAGATAATAAATCTAGGTTCTGCAATGCGTTCATCCTAGGGATGCCAGGAGGAAGAACAATAACATAAGCTTTCAGAGCCAGGCTTGAAGGACTTCAGGATTTAAACACAGGAGAGGTCTCCATATACACAGAAAGCCACTCCATCAGAAACAAATGAAAGCAGCTCAAATGTAGTTAAGGGAAAAGTTCTGTTTGTTTGTAAAAGTATTTTGAGACATAGAGTTATCCTAACGATCACAGAAAGGGTTTCTCTCTAAAGGACAAGCTAATCTTTTCTTCCTAAGAATATGACCAAAGGCAAAGACTGCATTTCGAGACTCTGAAGGGTTTCTGTAGATAAAACTGGAGACTCGTCATCTTCCTGCTTAGTTGAGTCTCATAGGCAAGCTTTTCTTACCCCACTAGACAAATAGTAAAACAAACAAGAATATAGGATGGAAGAAAGGAGCTGTGAAGCAATCATTATTAATTTTTTAATAAGAAATAGATATGAACTGCAAATCAGGACAAGATCTGCCATGTAATTACTTCACATTTTGGAAGTGTGCAGTAATAAATGTGAATTTTGTTAAATTCACTACACAGATAAAATTTAGTTCTGAGATTTAGATTGGGCTTGGTTCGAATTCACATTTTCCCCTCATTTTCTACAGTTTGTGTACTGTTAGTCAAACTTATAGCTCTATGACAATATATGTATGAAAAAAAGAATTGTAACCCTTAGAGAATACAAACTTAAAGTATAATTACTTACATATCATTGTATTTTTAGTCTGAAAAGTTTTATTTTGGTTTTGTCTAGCAATAATAGAATATAAATTACATCATATGGATTACTCCTAGAAACATACATGGAAATGTTTTAGGTTTTTAAAGGGCAGAAAGACATTTCCATTAAAATGTCTATTATAACTCATAAATAGTAAGGAAATATATAAGTTAGATCCAGTGTTCTCTGAACTTTTCTTTAAGAAGTGTTGTGTTAGGCTCCTTTTATATTACATTGTGTTTCGCCCTCAGAATTATGTAGTATTTCATTGATCGTTGTTGCTTGTTTTTCTTCTTATTATTATTACTATTTTTTATGTAAACTGTGCCAATTTAAGTGAGATTATGCAATTTAGTATTAGGAAAAAATGATTAGAAAATCCACAGTTTTAGAATAGTGATATGAACCATAATGGCAAAAAATAAAATTATTATTATTTTTTTTTCTATGTATGTGTGTGTGTTTTACTATCAGTATATCTAGCCTGGAGAAGCACCACACATTTATTCTGTGAGTAGAATGTTAGCGACTTCTACAAATGTAACAAATTTGCCTGTAGCCTCAGTTTGCACAAAATTGATCGCATGCTTTACAGATGTTGACAAAATAATGTACTGAATTTTGTTCCCCAATGTGCGGGTGTGTTTTTTTTTCTTATTTATTTATTTGTTTTGCAAGTATTTGTACTGCTACTGGGAATGCATGAAAAATATATTGAATCATAACATTTCATAAAATTTAGCATGAAAATTTATCCCTCAGGTGCATTATTTTGCATTTGCTTTTCATCATTCTCCTATTTAAAAATGTTCGTTTACTCACATACCACCTGAGTTAGGTGAATAATAAAAGTAGAAACTACAAAAAAGTAAACAGAACAGTCAAGATAATTTACTAATAAACCATAATCTGAAAGTCATTGATGCAAACATTCAACAAAAGCTAACAAACTACAAATGCAAAACAGTGCTTAAATTCTGTTTGTAATGTAATTTATTATGCAAAAATCAGACAAAGAAACTGATCTGTGTTGAATGCCTAAAAAATCACCTTGATATAAAAACTGGTGGAACCAATACTATTTGTGAAATATCTTTACTCCTGCATGAACACATGCATGACCTCTCTAAAGAAAATTTCAGTTAGAAATTTTCTGTTTTGAAAATATTCGGTTGTCATCTAGGCTTTTTTTCTCACTGAAGAGGCCCGGTAAAGTATTTCTGTTGTAGAGTGCTGCCTGGAATCATGACAATGATGAGCATGATGTTTGGAATGAATGCTGTTATTCACTAGCCCATGTAATTTAGGGCCTAATAATAAACTTTCTTTTGATTTCTGGGGACTTAGGGACCATCTCAACATCACAATAAAGGATAGATGACATCTGTTAAGGAGGCTGATTTCTAATGATGATATTATTTTTTATTTCTATATCTTTTAAAAAAGATTAGTCTCTAAATTGAGTACTTGCCACTTTGGGTTTAATAATTTTGGCATTCCTTCTTCTTCACTTCACTTGCTAATATTTTCATGCTTGGTGTAATAAAATTAGGTTCAAATTCTTTAATCTTTGACTGTCCATAAATTCCGGTACTATGCATGAACATGTTTAAAATGCTTTTTAAAAGGAAATGTCTGCCTTAATATAATATCCACCACAGCATCCTTTATAAGTTAGTGCCCTCTGAATAACATTCTTGCTTTTTACCATTTAAATGAATATGTGTAATTCGTGCTGCAACAAGAATTATAATTTTTGACTATAATTTCTTTAAAACTCTTAGAAATAAACACATGGTTATGCACTGAGTGGATGACATGCTCTCATCAGATCATGTGGACAGTAACCTTTAGTCATTGCTTATCACGTGGTCTATTTGCATCTTTCTTTATCAGAGCATCAGTTCTGAAAACACATGTATGGTTCTTAATACTTAGACATTCACTGTCCTGTTAGAGGAAACTGTGTTATTCACATGAAAAGTTAACCATATACATATTAACAGGATCTTTGAATAAATGCTTAAGATTTGTATGGCAACTTGTCAACCGTTTATGTGTCAACCATTTACAAGCTTGTTTGGATCCACACTGCAGGAGAAGGAGGAAGGGGAAAAGGAAAAAGGATAGGAAAATGGGTCTAAAAACAAAACAGCAGCAATAATCTGAGGAGGAAAGATAATTCACTAAATATAATATCTGAATGAAAGATAACACAGTATAATACAATTGGAATTGAAGTTAATAAATCAAATAAAATGAGGGAGAGAGTGTCTAAACACTGAAGGCCTTACTCTAATGCTGAAGGTGAGACAGCTAGGTAACACACACACTGCAGAGATGAGCAGAAAGGAAGATAAGGGGACTTCTTGTGATTTGCGAACAGTTTTATCTTTCCCTCTGAATGGAAAATGGATACTAAAAGTCCTCTAGGCTACCTAGTTCTTCTTCTCTTATGAGAACCAGGTACCCAGAAAACTGACAGTTCATAGAACTAGAGCATTAACTCTTTAACTCCCAGTGCTCTACATGATGTTATGATGTGAAATACTGATAATAAAAATCATAAAACCATGACACAACTCTTCCAGGTCCTATTGTGTCTGAAGATACACTACATTATGAAAGGAAAACAAAAAGTACATCAGGTTAGACCAAATTCTTTTAACAGCATACTGTGCTCCATATTTTCAAAATTCGTAGCAGAATTTCTTGCAAAATTAAAACTTGTTAATCTCATGTCTAGTGCTCCTTGCCATTGACAATTTTCCAGTACCATCATCTTCAAAAGAATGTACAAGAAACCTTCCTACAGTAATTTGTATTTGAGGCAACACTATTATTACTAGTGTCATTATCATCTTCATTATTATTGTTATTACAGTTTGTAGTTGCTGATCTTACAAGTAGTGTTTAATCTAATTAAGCAAACTCAGGATATCTGAAAGCAAAGAGAGCTAGCATCATAGAGTCATAGACGCATAGAATGGCTTAGGTTGGAAGGTCATCCAGTTCCAACTCCCTGCCATGGGTGGAGTTGTCAACCATTAGATCATGCTGCCTATCCAAATGGCCTTGAAAACCTCCAAAGATGGGGCACTCACGTCTTCTCAGAGCAGCCTGCTCTAATAAGTCATAATCTTCTGAGTAAATAATTTCCCCCAACAGCTAAGCTAAATCCCCCCTCTTTTAGTTTAAAGTAATTTCTCCTTGTCTTATCAGCATCAGACCATGTAAAAAGTTGGTCTCTGTCCTGTTTTTAAGCTCTATTTACGTACTGGAAGTCTGCAGTGAGGTCTCCCAGGAACCTTCCCTTCCCCAGACTGAAGAAGCCCAGTTCCCCGAAGCTTTCTTTATAAGAGAGGTGCTCCAGCCCTCTGATCATCTTTGTGATCCTCCTTTGGACCTGCTTCTAAAAATAAAAAAAATCAAGATTTTGTTCCCTTTTTTGTACATTTGAGTTATCTTTTGATCCTTGAAATAGTCTACTGTCCATTTCATCTTGAAGAGTCCTGCCATACATAGCATTCTGATTTTCATTTAGAAAATAAATGGCAACTAAAACATAACAGTAAATATATCCCCTCACAGTGCAATAAAAGAATAGATAAATGAACTATTTATGAAGTAAAAGATAAATGTGACATATTAGCCATGTGTCACTGCATGAAAAGATTGAAGCATAAAACTTTATGACCAGTGTCTGTTATCTTAGCAAAGCAGCTTAGCCAGGGCAAGAAATCATGAGATTGACATGATGATCATTTATATTTAAAACAAACAAACAAACAGAATATTTAAAACAATAACTATCTTAAATTCATTTTATAAATAAAGTTATTCTTATAATTTTTTTTTTTGAATGATAAAACCTCAGTACTGAAATTCTTAAGCCACAACTTCTCTGTAATATGAATAATCTACACCCCAATGACATTTTTAAACAATTCTTTCTCTCAATCCAGAGAGGTTCATTTTTATTGTTTTGATAATTACTAGAGAATATAATCAGCACTCTCTACATTTTGTACATTGAATAATACCTGTGATTTTCAGTTAGCCTTGTTTGTAGCAAAAAGTAGGTGATGCTCTGCTACTACTTTTCCTGTCTCTGGAAAATTATTTTTAGTGTAGGAAATTGAATAGATACTATCTAATTAAATAGCCTAATTTTGCCTAAATTTTAGGGCTCCTGAGAAGCTGTCACCCTAGATTAAGTATTAACTTTCCCTGCCCAGTTGTTGAGCAGACTCAAGTGGCTTTAACACCTCCAGAGGGAGACCTACTTTTGTGTATATAATGGCTACTGCTACTAGTGGACACTGAGTGACATCTCAATTAAACATTGCAACTGGGCAGACTGTTAGTGAAAAGAGTAGCATTCTTCATACCTACATTCTGCTATAGTGATCAGTGATAATGCTGGAGTGGAAATGAAACCTTTTTTATATCATTTCTGAAAAATTACAAAATTATTTTATGTCATGAACAAAGCTATCAGTTGGCAGATACTGGAAAGTTTGCAAGCACACTGAAAATGAACAACATCCTTTATCAAAGAGAATGCTCTTGTCTTCCACGTCAGGCAAAGTATTTGCTTCCTATTAGAATGACAGTTTCCTTTTGTTCCCAATCATATTGTGAAATACATGGCATCAACTCAAATTCTTTGCATTGATTAACAGTTATCCATCTGCCTGCATGCACATTCCCTCCTAAAATGCCTGATTCATTTGCATGTAAGGAGACAAAATTATTAATTTGAAATGCAACCCAGAGTTGAAGAAGGGGTTTTTAATACAGATGCCAAAATAAGTTTTGTTTCCATTAGTTTGCTAGGCAAAACCCCACACGAGATGTATTCACTGAAGAAACATTAGGAGAAAGTGTAAAATATCCAGTGTTAGCTGAAAAGATATAAGGCATCTCAAGAATTTGATGTGGTAATGAAGGTTCCACACGTTGTTTAACTATTCCTGTAGATCAGGGATTGTCTTCCATGTTTACTTACTTGATGAAAGAATACTCTATGTACGTATAAAAGCTTGTATACACAAAAGCTGTTTGAAATATCAGTGCAAGAAATAACATATTGTGGTTTCCTACTACATGGAAAACAATTAATTGTGCCCATATACACCAGATTTGTGACCTTTGCTTCCTGCAGCTGGATTTTTTCCTGACATTTTCATTGCTTCACAGAGACTGAAATGTCCAAAACCTTACTGAGGAGGAATATACCACATAGATTTATGACTGCCACACAGATTTTTTTTACTGCAGCCTGAATTGATTTCTGCCAACACTGTGAGTATGGGCTTTTTCTGAACTGCTCAGTGGCATCAGGTGATTTATTTACCTCAGGAGAAATAAGTGACTTTGGTTTAAAGTCTTCTGTTTCTACATACATACAGTTCAACTGGTGCTGCTTATTACTTTTTATGTGATGAATTCTGCAAAGTTTAGCGATTGCACTATTGAAACTGGGTAACTCCCCTTTACATTGTCAACTGCATGGATGTTATGAGAACTGATCCTTTTTGATGGGATTGACTGCAATAGAAAGGGAGTCTTGTGTTCCTATATTCCATTAATATTTAAGCAACTACCAGTCTTGTAAGAAATGAATCAGCAGCCTAATTACTCACAAGTGTATATGTGAACACACACACAAAAATCTTCAAAAGAGTAAATATCATCAAATCTGGAATGTTCTAAATTGAGTGGCAGTAACAAGAGAGTAAAAGAAGAGTTCAAGAACCTCCCTGAGTTCAAGAACCTCAGGCATTTTAGAAACTGAATCCAGTTCCATTGCTGGAGATATATGCACCAGAGAAAGAGGCAATGCATATAGTTTTGCCTGGGCCAAAGGAGAAATAACATCAACAGTGTATCTCTATCACTACTTTTCACTGTTCACTGTTTGATAGGAACATGAGCCGTGCTTGGCAAGGTATCACTACACTTTTCATGACACCATAGAAGGCACCTGTTTGATACAAGGGAGCATGGAGATACACATGACATTATACAGTGATTCAATAGCACTGTATGATTAATGGTAATTAAATATGCCTTTTCATTTATGTTCAATTATACGTCTACATGGCCTTTGCAGACTTTTGCATCTAGATGCTCTTTAATCTCATGTTTACTAAAATATAGATGAAAAGAAGTATACATGGTAACCTAGAGCCCCTCAAGAAATCAGATTGCCAGTTGCTTAATAAGTGTGCATCTTAACAAAATGCAGTTTTTCTCTGCTCATTTTCTTGTCCTGGAGACAGCAAACACTTTGCTAGCACTGGAATACAAACTACTCTCAGCAGCAAATGATTGGTTTTGGTTTCTAATCAACGCAACATAAATATCAAGCTTATTATTTAACAGCACAGACTTCTGGAGATATTTTCTTCGTAATGCTTATTTAGTCCACAGAAATAAGATTTATTCTGTTTTACCAAGAAACTTCAATGCTTATATTATTTTCCCTAGAACACTGATATTTCATTGATTGTATAATATTCTCTCTCAGAACAGAATCACCAATATTCTAGGCATGAAATTACTTAAGAGTGCATATTTATTCATTTTAGTAAGAAAAACATTAGAAGAATTTTCTGAAAGTTGCCCCACAACATAGTCACTTTATTCTGTTCATATATGTATGTCTAAAGAGATATTAGTATATAAATTACGTACTGATGTATTAGTTGCATTTTTTTCCATATAATTTTCAATTAATATGTAGAACGTTGCATGATGAGGCAAAGGTTTTACGGCCATTTCATTTTAATCAGAATGACTGATATTGGCCTGATGCTTCAGGTTATGATTTTCAATTTCCCTCATGCTTTCCAAATAAATTTCCTTTTTGCCTTCAAGTAAATATGGCCATTTTATGATATGATCAACATTTCAACCCATGCTAGAGGAAAACTAAAATAGGGACTGTTTGCAAAGTGTACCAGCGAGTTTCTATATAATTTATGCACCACCAGAAAACTTTGCCTTGAGATATACCTGTACTATACCATTCATTTAAAGGGCAATTTCAATCCCAATGTTTTTATTTATTTATTTATTCATTTTGTAAAAGCTTAGTTAAACATAAATGTTTTATTAAGAAATGCCTGGAGGTTCCTGTCAGCCTGCATTGTGTCACCTTTAAACCTTAAAATTATTTTCTACGTCAAGAATTCCTGTTCTTTTTGATAGGTTTTACTTGCCTTTTTTAAACAGTCAGAGAATAAATAGCTGCTTGAACATCTTATGTTTTCAAATCTCTCTATTTTTTATTGTGGAAGATTATAAGGAATATTAAGTTTGTAATGCTGTTACTTATTCAGTATCCTGATTTTTATATTTATTTAATTATTAAGTTTTAAAATATTTTCTTTGTTTTATTAAAGCAAAACTGATCAGTGATAACCTAAATTCTTAATACAAAATAGTCTATTTTCTGCTTTAAATATTCTGTGAGGAGGTTTGTAAAGTGACTCTTTTATTGTTATGTCCTTTGTGTTCTAGGGTAGCAAATTCACATTTACTTTTGTTCTCACTACTACATTTTTCTCATTATGCAATTTCACATTGTAATTTTTACATGTTTTGTAATGATGCAGGTTCTCAAAGATCATTAAAATGGCACCGTTTTATCCAGTGGTGTAGTGTTGGCACAAATGATAGTACCTACATGTCTAATTACTTGATCAGTGAGTAGAAAATAAAGTTTAAATCATGTTCTTCACATGCAGAACTCAAGAAAGAATACCAGTCGTAAATTTCTTGTGTTTAGCTGGTAAATGTGCTCATGATTGGCTGTTGTTTACAGCTTTGCTTACATGCAACTTTTATTTTTTAGTCACTCTCCAAATACCTCAACGAAAGAACTGTGAATAATCTACACAGGAAGATAAAGTGAATCCCTACTTAATATACCTTCATAGTTTCTGGAAATACTGGCTTTAGGTTCATGTATATATCTAATACATAAATAGTTGCCTATAGTGTCTTCTGGTCAGAAGCCTAGGGTGCTGATGGCCTAGTTGAACTTCTGCTAAAGTCACGTCTTTTCTTTCCAAAATTATTTACTTCTGAATATCTTTTGCAATTAGGTAGCAAGCACAAAATCCTAAAATTAATAAAAATAATTCCTGGATTCCTTTCCCTCAAACATCTTTCTGTAATCAGTTTCCCTGCATTGTTTCCCCTTAGAATCCTCTAAGGACTCCCCACCTGTACTGTCACAGAGATTACTGTCTTTATAGATGTGTTAAGCAAGCAGGAATTGATTGACAATGTAATCCACATTTTTACGTGATTGGATGGCAGCTGCTTCCCAGAAGTAATGTGTTCAGGACTACGTCTTTTATACAGAGATCAGTGATAAATCTCCCATTTTCAATCTTGATATTTAGCCTGGGAAATTGACTCTGCTTTTTCTGTACTCAAGGGGACATTGTTAAACTTGGTTCAAGCTTTGAGAAATGCTTGTTAATCACTTTAGGCTCTCTTGTCAGTGTTATCGTAAGAGGATTTTGAATTTCAGGCATTTGCTTGACTTGTTGTGTTAAATAAATATGATGTATAAAATGCAAATAGTCATTTGCATTCAAATTGCTTTTTAAAAACAGTCCTACCAGATTGAGAGCACAAAATCTGTGCTAGTAACCTGAGCAAGATGAGATCCTCATGTTAGTTTCTTGCGTGAATACACTGTGTGTCCCAGAGTTGAATCTGTTAAAAAATTAAATAAGTGTTTCAAGTAAGTTCTGCTCATGCTTGCACTTACTCTAATAAATCTTTTACCTCCTTTGTATAGACATAGGTTTCCACAGCATGCTCAGTTAAGGCAGATTATAGTTGAATTAAGTCTACTTCTAACATATCTTTTTTATCTGGTTTGGTATAGGTACTACTCAACTAAGACTCTCAAATAAATAAATATACATGAAACAACTTGTAATGTAGTAGATACATTGAGTTTTAATCATTTGAGCTATAAGTCACAACGCATTTTCTCATGGAAAACATTTTAGTCAAAGGTAAAATCTTCATTAAAAAATGTCAGGGTGCTGCTCAGGGTGCACAAGGAGTTTCCTGGGGTCAAGGTGATGGGACTCACCAGCCAGGAGCAGGGAAGTCTGCAGTGAGGGAGTCTGCAGTGAAGAGTAACAGTGGGTTTGTTCGGGATGAAATACATTTTTCTCCAGAAATTCCTCTTTCTCTTACTGGACTGTAGTGCCCAGTTGGGAAATCTCCCCTTGTTTGAGTGTCTGTTGGATAAAGGTTTCTGAAACCACACTGTTCTTCAAACAGAACAGAGATACTAGAGTTGTGTAAATTATAGCAAAGGAGAACAGCATCAGAGTCATCTGTCTCTTTCAAACTTATCAGCTGATATTACTGATTAGACAGTCATTTTTCAATGCCTTTACCTTTTTTTTTTTTATTTTTTTATTTTTTAAGCCATAACGCATCACCCTGGAATTGATTTTTCAGTTTTTTGTTTTCTTGTTTTAAGTCAGGTATCCTGTTTCTAGCTGTAGCCAGCTCCTTATGGTCCAAAGGAAGGTGAACCTCTCTTTGTTTGTTCTAGTAAAGGATTTAGACAGTTGTGCAATGTCTCTTCTGACAGCTGCAGGCAATGCCAGCAAAAGTGAGCATGCACCCAACATAATTTCCCTGGTTTTGTAGACAGATTAGTGAGCATACTTAGTCTGCTGGCACATTAGGGGTGTAAACATATATTATCCCCTTTTACTGCTTAGTTAGCTACAATACATGTCATGCTTCATACTTTGGCTGATGTTAGAAATCTTCAGCTGACCTATGACAAAATATTGGAATTGAAACGTCCAGCTCCACCTTTCCTTGTATGCCTTTCACTTATGCTTAATTATCCTGCCTTGCTTGCAGTGTCCCAGTGGGCTGTAAGTGGAGGATGTTTTGCATACCAATGCTCAGCACTCATGATTGCTTACACTTTGTCTCCATGTCTCCTTTCTCAGCTAGCAAGAAGGGAGAGTGACACTGTGTTTCCTAGAAGACTGAGCAGTAGCAGCTGCATCAGAAAACTCTTTAAGGAAACTTGATATTTTGCTTTATAGGCTGTACTCCTTTCCTTGTACACTAACAAGCAGTATTTCAAGTGGCTTGGAATTCAACGATCCTTTGGGTCCCTTCCAATCCAGCCCATTATGATTCGTGAGAAAAAAAAAAAAAAAAAAAAAAAAAAAAAAAAAAAAAGGATACATAAGAATTCAAGAAACAATGAGTAGGTACAGTATGTGTTACTTAATATACATAATGTGCAACCATTTAGTTTCTTCTGGTTGAATGTTTGGTTCATAGTTCATCAAGTAACTTTAAGTCACACAACCACAATTTTTGCATGTTTCCAATGCTAGTATACAAGATTTAGTATACGTTTACTGATGTTATTCAAAGTAAGTGCATCGATGTCTTAGTTTACGCTTATAGAAAACTATTTTGCCTTCTGACAGTTCATAGAAATAGAGAATAGAGAATTATAGGGACTGGCAGGGACTTCTGGAGATCATCTAATCCAGCTCCCTGTTAAAGCAGGTTACCTACAGCAAGTCACACAGGAAGGCTCCAGGTGGGTCTTGAATACCTCTAGAGGAGACTCCACAACCTTTCTAGGTAGCCTTTTCCTGTGCTGTTGTCCTCACAGTAAAGTAGTTCTTCCTCACATTTGTATGAACTTCCTGTGTTCCAGTTATTGCCCCTCTTTGACAATGATGATATTTTCAAGCACTTCATCCAATTTATGATGTAAAATTAACTTGCACTAGCATAACTTAATATCAAGAGTTTCTTTAATGACACTGTATAAAATGAGAATATGCATAATATTTGTTGAACAGAAACCAAGAGTTAGACATCCTTGCCACAGCTATATCTCAGGGATCTGGAGAAATGAGGCAGGATGAGACTACATCCTATTCTTGAGGTCAGTGAACATGGTCTTTTATCTACCAAAGTTTTTATTTTGAAGCTATGCATCCATTGTTTTTAGAAGAGACAAAAATCAGTATGGAGGATTGGTGCTTTATGCCTAGCATCTTTAGCTGTCAAGACACTTGCGTATTTCAAGAATGAAATCTTGTAAATAAATGATGAAGATACTCCTTTACATATTGCATGTGCAGGGAGTCGTACAGCTGGTTTGTATCAAAAGAAAGCCCTGTTCATAGAATCAATCACAGAACGACTTAGGTTGGAAGGATCATTAAAGATCACCTACTTCCAATTGCCCTGTCATGGGCAAGGTTGCCAACCACCAGATAAGGTTACCCATGATCCCATTCCAAACTGGTCTTGAATGCCTCTGGAGATGGTAAATCCACAACCGCGCTGGGCAGACAGTTCCAACAACTCACTGCCCTCTAAGTAAAAAAAAATTCTTCCTAACATCCAAAATCCTTTCTTTTAGTTTAAAGCCATTCCTCCTTCTCCTATCACTATCAGAATGCTTAAAAGTCAGTTCATCTCCTGCTTGTAACTTTCTTCAAGTATTGCAAGGCCGCAATGAGGTCTCCCTGGAGCCTTCTCTTCAAATATCTGAGCAGTGGTAAAATAATAGGGATGTAAATGAACAAAAGTAGCATTCTCATAAATAAGTAAATAATTCACACCCTCAGAATATTAATATGATTTTACATGTAAGTTACAGTGTCAAAGGTCAGGAGAGCTTGCTGTATACCTTTTCAAACCTAAGTCAAAATTTCTTTGGTTGGTTTTATTTTATCACAATATCCTATTTAAATAAGGTCAATAGTACTTATTAGTTTGCTGCTTGTTTTTTGGAAGCTGGGCGAATCACAGGATTTTACAGTTAATAAATTACAAGCCCAATTTAAACACTATTCTTGTAAAGCAACTGAGCATTAGTACCTTCCATATTCATTCTTTTTGCTTTTTCCTTTTTTTTTTTTTTTTTTTTTTTTTTTTCAACTATTTGCTAGTGCCCTTTGGGAATTACCTATAGTAACTCTCAAACCTCTTTCTTAGTCGGTATTCAGGAAATCAGTTATTTTCTATTTAAAGCTCCTCTTTATTCATTGTTTAGTGCAGTACATGAATTCTTAGACTCATTAGATTGTATTTAACTGCTGATTTCTGTAAATATTTTAGAAATAATTTGTCTCAGCTCCTCCAGAGCTGTTAATTAGAGTCACTCTTTCATACAATTTCTAATTTAATTGCAGCACTCTTGCTAATTGTCTCTATGTCAATGGTTGCATGTCTAGTTTCAGCAATTCCTATGTCTTTCTCAAATGCTTCTTAACAGTAATTCAAAACACATGAGTAAAAGTGTGTGTTTCCCCAAGCATGGCATCATTATTAACTCAGTTCTTCCATGCTGATGTAACTCTACTTCAGGGATGGTATATTAGCCTCAGGGAGTAGTTCTGTTTCTCAGCATTTATCCATGGGAATATTTATGATTCTGAACAGAGCAGAACTAAGACTTTCTAAGGTCAAAATATTTTCAGATCCTTCTTCTGTAGTAATGCACTGAAGTACTTCCCCCCTGATATTTTTAAATACCATTTTTATTGCCTCAACGCTGCATAGTAGCAATTCCTTTTATGTTTATACTTTTTGTCCATTCTTGTGATATCACTAAAACTGTGCAGGAAAATTCTGAAAGGCCATTGATCTCATAGAGAGATGAGAAGGAGTAAACATTTATTCTTGTATTTTCCCTGCCATCTCTACAAGTACTGTTAGTTTGTTTGTTTCCAGGATGGTTATCTTCTACTACATTTTGTTTTAAACTTGAATCTTTTACCACGCTCTTATGATAGGCCACATTTTTGTTTCTGGCATTCTCCTTTATTCAAATGGTTGTACTTTCTTTCCAAAGATGTACTGATTGGCATTAAAGCCTGTAGCCTCTTTTTCTTCAATAGCTCCATGAGTAGCTTACATCTTTTAAGTCTACATAATATCTGAGACAAAGCTGATCAATAGAAGAATGGTTACTGTACTGCAGTCTGTGAGGCGGATTTGCAGCTTGGCTTCCATAAGGTCGTCATCATCAATAGTGAGGGAATGGATATACAGCTAATTTGCGTCAGTTCTCAACATGTGTTAATTAAATCTGTGTTACAGCTGCTAGGCAGCCAGAATTGCAACCCTCATGGACAACTCTGTTGTAGAGGTTCAAAATATTGTAATTAAAAAAGAGATGTGGTGACTAATACATACACAAAATAAACATGCTTCCACAATCACTTTTTAGGATAAATCAGCCACCTCAATGCCAAACAACTATTCCAAAATCCTCCATTCGGCATTAATTATGTGTAGGTTTGACAGCTAGATTTCTATAATCATGTTTTAATGTAAATCTTAACTCTCTTTTGCTATGCTTAAAAGATTATTTTTGAATGTGCTATGCTATTATTTCACTGTGGAAGGGAAATTTTTATTTGTTCAGTTACTGACATTTGCTTAAGTCTGTACCCATAAGTATTGTGACTGCTTGCCAAGTGTCTCGCTCCAATTTATAGGAGGGAGATAAGGTTCTTTTAATATTATATACCCGGCGTGAGATTAAGAAACAACGGTTCAAATGTTGGTCTGACCAGTTTATTATTATAATCCTAATCAGGGAGACGGGGAAGGGAAGGAGGGCGATAGAAAAGAGAGGAAAGAAGCAAGAATTGCGTAAAGCGGGGATAGTCACCACCAGGATCCAGCAGCAGTCCCGTTGCATGATGTTTCGATGGTCCGAAGTAGAAGCAGCAGGGGAGGAGAGAGAGAAGCAGCATGGCCGGCCTTGGGCAGCAAGCAGGTGGCAGAAGGAAGTCGCGGAGCCGATCCAGGAGGAAGCAGCAGGACTCAGGTAGCAGGCCGAGGAGAGTCCACCAGCACGCAGGAATTCCGTGGTGAGAGATCTGATGGCAGACACCTACCACCATGGTTTTCGGTTCCTCCTTTTATCCTCCTTTTCCTCCTGCCTACGTGACATCCCTGGGTGCTTGAACAAGAGTCATGTGAGTATCCCCCGAGATGGCCATCATCCTGAGATAAGTCCATGCAAAAGACCGCTTCACAGCTATTTAGCTGCAGCTTATCTCTCTCTCCTTGCCCCTGGCTTTGCCCATCAAAGTTCTCCAGACAAAGGATTTCACAACCTTTGCCCAGGACTTGCCTGGACTTGTTCATCTATGTGCTTCAGACAAAGGATTTGACAACCTTTGCCCAGGATTTGCCTGGACTCGGACAAGTCCATCTGTGTCCCCAGCAAGCTTTGAGACACTGATGTTAACAGAATAATACCTTACACCAAGCCATACACATGAATTACAAGAAACAGACAATTTCAAAAATAAAAGAATTCATTAAATAGCAGTGTTTAGAAAAAAAGTAGTTTGTTTGGAAGTTTGGGACAGAGTTCAGGTTATGCAAAAGCCTTTTCTCTGTAAAGCCTTTGCACATATTCCAGTTAGACAGTGATGCGTATGATTGGGAAGAGTAAGATCTAGTCCTTGGAATCAACTTAGGAATGGGCTTATTTGTGTCCACTTGTTGGATGGATGTAATAAGGAAAAGTGATAACTTCTGGTTTTCCCAGGGATGATAGCCAAAGTGTGGCTCAATAGCTTGAATTTTTATACTACCACTCAATTTTTTGAACAAAAGTGATAAGTGGCAATCTGTAACTGACATCCCTGTTTCTTTTCTTGACCTGCATATTCATGAATGAATGATACTACTAGAAACTAGGATCTCTTTCTCTCTCTCGTTGTCTCTCTCTCTCTCTAACATTAATACACTGGGAAATGTAAATGTATTGATGGGATCTCCTCTTTGTTTTCAGAAAAGACCAGCTTCCAATAAAGTCCCCTTACCAATTTGAACAAATTCTGGAAACTCATCCTCCACTTCTCTGTCCCTTTCATACATTGCTCAGTTCAGCAGAAGTATTCTCATCCAAGGGAAAATATAACATAGAGCAGAATACCTGACTTTTCCTTCTCCATTACAACACTGGAGATACCTTGAAAATGGTTTTATTCCTATTTTGAGAGAGATCTGAGAAGAAAACTGGAACAGGCTGCCCAGGGAGGTTGTGGAGTCTCCTTCTCTGGAGATATTCCAGACCCACCTGGATACCTACTTGTGCGACCTGGTGTAGCGAATCTGCTTTGGCAGGGGGGTTGGACTCAATGATCTCTGGAGGTCCCTTCCAACCCGTATGATTCTGTGATTCTGTGAAGGGCATTTGCAAAGGCACAGCACTTATGGGCTGCCTCAGACTATGACAACTCTGGTCAACTCTGTCAGTAAATTGTGATCCTTATAGCATCAACAATTGATATTGATACTGTAGGTTGAAGCAGGTTGAAATAGGTTGAAGTAGGTTCACTACTATAAAGCAACATATTTTCACAGTATCACAGAATCACAGAATTGCAGGGGTTGGAAAAGACCTCAAAGAAATCATCGAATCCAATCCCAGTGCAAAAGCAGGTACTCTAAAATAGGTTGCATAGGTAGATGTCTAGGTGGGTCTTGAATATCTCCATAGAAGAAGACTCCACAATCTCTCTGAGCAACATATTCCGGTGCTCTCTCACCCTTACTGTAAATAAATTCTTCTGCAAGTTAATGCAGAACTACCTTTGTTCAAGTTTTATCATGTTCTACTGCTATTATTTGCTACTGCCCATCACCATTCTGAAAGCACCATGAGTCTAGGGCTACAGGGGAGGAATTTGCTGCCTCTGCTGACGTGGCACTCAAACAGAAACCTGCAGTACTGATCAGGTCAGAAAGATTACAGCTATATAAAATGCTGTTGTGGGCCTCAGTGTTTACCATGATGTTGCCTTTATAAGCACATCACAGGCAGACGTTAGGGCTTTCTTTTGACTGCCACCTCAAGAGGAAAGGAGAGAAATCCCTTTAACTGCTGATGAAGTTCTGCGAAAGCAAGCCTGGAAATGTCAGAGGGTTCAATACAAAAATCTTGTGACAACTGGTCAAGAGATATAATAAACAGAAAGAAAAGTAAATATCTGCCTCACCTCTTCTTTATAGAGTTTGTGCCCACATACAGCGGCTGTTTTACAAGTGGAAACTTTGCTACTAAGAGTTACGTGAACCTCAGAATCCTAGTATGTTATCCTGTTCATAACACATTTTTGCTGTCTCTTAGCAAGAAAGCAAATCAAGAAACAGATATTGCCTACATTGACAGTAGGTTCACCAATTATACCTCTTGATTAGAGTTCTCTCTGTTGAACAATTAAACTAATGCAGGCAATAAATTATGAGGAAGCAATCCATCTAAATTTGTTTACTCAAAGCATTTGCCAGCCAATTGGAAAAACAAACAAATGACTGGATACCATAAAGAAGCTAAATTTGTGTAAAAGATGTTTGTCATTAGTAATTTGATTTACTCTGTTTATTTACATGTGCTAAACTATTAAACATTATGTATGTTATTATAATATGCTTGTATCTAAACTTATTAGAGATAGGATCCTCATTTTCAAGCTAGCCATACAAACTAAGAGGCAATTAAGTTAGGTATTGCATGGTACTTTAACGTATAGTATAATTACTGTAGTATTTATGGGACATAAATAACTCTGTAATTGCTAGATTTTATGGTCACATTATACCTTCTAACAATTACATTATTACGGAGTAATTACATGAATTAAATTATTTGTGCATTACAAATATAACCTGTCTTGTTGTCTGGATTTACATAATGTACTAAATCTACCAGTATTTACAGTGTTAAACTGTGGTGCTTGTTAGAGTGTCTCTAACCCTTCATTACCACAGAAGAATATATATACAGGGAGATAGATACCGTATATAGATACACTTTTTCTCACCCCTTCACACCTCTGGAATCCAATCTAATGAATAATTTATTTCTTTTGGAAACAGTAAAATAGAAGAACTGGAAAACTTAAGGGAATTCCACCTCTTGATAATCACTTTGAGATTCATCTGGGAAAGCGGTAATAAAAAGTTATTATTGCTTGTGGGTCCTCTGACAGACTGTGTGAAATGAGTTAGTGTGCTTCATCACTACTACTCCTGGGCTTGTTTCTGTCTCAGCAAGAGTATGTAAAACCAAAGAAGAATTTAAGAGACAGTGGGGGAGTATTTCAACTGAAATCTCATAGTAATGTTTCATTTATTTTTTTTTTAACAGAATTCTTTTGTAAATAACCCCCAAAAGCAGTGATTTGTCTGTTGACTCTTAGGTCATGATGATGGGCTTACATCTGCCCATTTCTCTCCAACTACATAGTTTATCTCTTCAGTAATGATCTGAGGGAGCATTTCAAGGGCTGGGAGTGTAATTGAGCTCCTAAGTCCATTCAGCCATCTGTCTTTGGGGACAGGAATATAATTTTCTCTATTTCTTTCTTCCCCACCCCCTCAATTGCCACTGAAGCTTACACTCAATTCTCTCTTCTAAGAAACTAACGCAGTTTATAGCCCATTCAGAACATTGCTTTTGCTTTCAGAGTACAATTGCCTCTTGAACTCCCTCAGCATTCACAATGCTTTTCGGTTTTCATTTTCATTTTGAGAGAATTTTTGCCTTCTCAATACCTTATGATACACATTCTCTCTATGCCCTTCAAAGGTAAATGTGCTCTCCCAAACGAACATGCAGCCATCCAGGCCTCCAGCTTCAGAGAGTGCTAAAGCCTTTCACTGGTGTCATACGACAGAGTGAGACAGAAGTGAAAACAACTACATGAGTTACAAGCAGGTGGACAATCTGCTCAGCCTACTGGCAGGGCTACAAGATGAAATAGATAAGTTAGGAAGTGTTGAGGGGTCTGAAAAATAAAGTAGAATATTTGTATATAAAATTGAATTTCCAAAGCACTTAACGATTTCTTATGGTCTCATGCAGGAGGTTACTCATAGTTGATTTTCTTTGATATGAAAAAGACTTTAGTCTTTCCTGACATTTTCTGTCTAGGCTGTAATAGATATGCAGTGATTCCATGCTTTCTGTTCTGGATGTAGATTTGCAAATGGTGTATAATCATATTATGTCACGCGTACCTTTTATCATGAAGAGAGAATCTATCATCTTTCACTTTTTTTTTTAATTTCCTGGCATATTCCTCATTTAAAAACACAGACATTTTTTTTCATTTTCATTAGAATTTAAATTTCCTTTTGTTTTTCCAGTACTTGCATGTGAACATGAATAGTCATGCATATGTGTCAGTCTTCACCCCACAGTGATATTTTCACAGAATCACAGAAACACCAAGGTTGGAAAAGATCTACAAGGTCATCTAGTCCAACCATCCACACATCACCAATAGTACTCACTAAACCATGTCCCTCAACACAAAATCCAAACGTTCCTTGAACACCTCCAGGGTCAGTGACTCCACCACCTCCCTGGGCAGCCCATTCCAGTGCTTGACCACTCTTTCAGAAAAGCAGTATTTCCTAACGTCCAGCCTAAATCTCCCCTGGCGCAGCTTGAAGCCATTCCCTCTAGTTCTATCGCTAGTTACAAGAGAGAAGAGGCTGACCCCCAGTTCATTACAACCTCCCTTCAGCTAGTTATAGAGAGCCTCCCTCCTCAGGTCTCCTCTGAGCCTCCTCTTCTCCAGACTGAACAATCCCAGCTCCTTCAGCCGCTCCTCATACGGCTTGTGCTCCAGACCCCTCACCAGCTTTGTTGCCTTTCTTTGAACCCAGGGCCTCAATGTCTTTCTTGCAGTGAGGGGCCCAAAACTGGACACAGTACTCGAGGTGCGGCCCCACCAGAGCTGAGTACAGGGGGATGATCACCTCCCTGCTGGCAACACTGTTTCTGGTGTAAGCCAGGATGCCAGGAGGTGTTTTGTAGATCTGCATTTACATTTAACATGTAACATTTTATTTATGCTGTGGCTCACATATAAATTATTTATGGTCATTAATTTTTTTGTTAGGGTCATTAATTTTTTTGTTTTGCTTTCCTATATATAATTCTCACTGATTTTAAACTGATGCAACCTGCCTTTGTAGAAGTAGTGCATTCTAAAGGATGTAAATAGACTACAGGATTTTGGAATTTAATTAATTAATTAATTAATTAATTTACTTATTTATTTATTTGTGATTCTGAAGGCCAGATCCTGCCATACTAGTTAAATTGCATCTATTTCTCTCTTGTCATGAAACCTGCTGATTTAAAAATTTAAAATAAAATAAAAATGAATGTATAGCTAAATTTCTGAATGAGATGATAATGATGAGATATCCAGAGGAGTCTGTTTTTTTTTTTTTTTTTTTTGTCTAGGTATGTAAATTTACGTTTCTGTTTTTCTTTTTGTTTGTTTACTTGTTTATTTACTTATTTACTTAATGATGTTATATTCAGGTCTGTCTTTTCTCTCTAGAAAACAGTTTGCAGAATAGAATTTATTTGAAATGAAGAAGTCCCAAATTTCATTAACTTTTAAAGACATTTATCAGTAACTTACTCAACAATATAGAATGTTTCAGTAATTTTATATTAATTTTAAACCTTTGATATATTTTTTAATAAAAGAAAATGTAGATAGCTTATTCACTATAATTGCTGCCCTTACTATCAAAAGGTGAAATGAGTAAATGAAATGGGTTTTTTGAATGTAAAATGGATGAAAAAAAATATGCTCCTTGTATTTACTATCTCTTAGCTTGTAAAGATTTTAAAGATTTTCTGCAATACCTTTGGAAATCATCGTCTACAGTTGTCTCAGCAAAGATGATGGTTTTCTGTTAAATTTTGTTGGTCTTTAATGGGGCCACTTGGCTCATCTATTATTTGATTTTGATCTTCAGATGTACAGTGCAGTTTTATGTTCAGGAATTGTATGTATAAACTCAGGCATTTCATCTTATTAAAAGAATGAACGTCCAAAATATTTTTAGTGTAGAAATTAATTGTTTCAAACGCACCTAATAACTTATGCTTTCAAGTCTGTTTCTATTTCTATCTCCTGAAAGTATCCCAGGTTTTCTGTCTGTATCATGTGTTACCTGAATACACCAGTTAATTATTATGGGAGATTTTAAAGTATATTCAAATGGTAATCATAAAAAAAAAATAATTTGACATTTAAATTCTTTGAGAGTATTGATTATTAATTAACTTACTTCAGGCTCTCAGTTGAGCTATTATTTATGCCTACAGATGTTTCCTCTGTGAAACCACATCAAAGAATCTAAAGATAAGATATGCACGTTTCTTCATTCTTTCTATTCTTAACTTCATTATTTCAGAGGTGATGATACTTTCACTGCACTGAATTCATATATTTCTATGGACAAGATATAAAAAAGATGAAATTCATTCATTTCAATATGTTAGAAATGAGAATGTGTGGGTTTTTGGCTTATTTATTTTTAGTTTTGAGACAGTGCTTTAAAGTTGAGGCAATATTTCCAAATCCCTATTACTTAGAATTTTATTTTTTCTTCAGCTTCCAGGTTGGAAAATTTGATTTGTTTTGTTTATTAATGTGAAATATATTGTCCACAGCATATTTTCAACTTGATAACTGAATGATTTATATATATATATATATATTTCTACTTTTTTTTTTTTTTTTTTTTTTTTTGGTAATATATGCACCCAGTTTTGACTTGAATGGTATTGATACGATACTCTGGGCTGTCAATTTTCAGAAACTTGCTTTACAAATCTATTATAAATAAACTTATAATAAGTGAATCACCACACAAATGCTAAAAATTTCTTTAATTTTTTTTATGCCAAGGACTTAGGTTTGGCTCACTTGGTTTACATAAATGTCAGCTACTCATTTTAAATTTTATGCATGTCAGGAAAAAAAAAACACAAAACAACAATAGTGTTCTGGAGCTAAAAACAGATTATAGTACAATTAAAAGAAAATCTGGAAATTACTGTTGAATACAATAGCATTTATTAGAAATATAAAAGGAATTCTTGATTATTTTCGTAAGTAAATATAGAAAATTAAACCTATCACTCTTTATGATAAACATATTCCACAATGGATCAAAAGCACTCTGCTAAAATGAGAGAGGTCAGCTTCTTTTGATTCTCTTAAACCAGCTGAAAGAGATTAGAAGCTTTAGCAAATTTAGAATTTTCTCTGCATTCATACTTCAAAAAGATCATCTACATAGAACATTATATACATAGACTTAGGTAATTCCTTGTATGGACCTAACAAGCATATCATCTCATATTGGGCTCAGTTTTCACAAATAGCAACTACAAAGCAAACAAACAAACAAACAAACAAAACACAGAGAGGCTGAAACAATACTTAATACTGCTTTGATCACTAAGTTTGTCTTCCATTTTCCTTTTTTTCTTCCTCTTTGGTCTTTCCTTTTTTATATTTTTTTCCCAAATGTTACTTTTCCTCTTGCTTCTTTCCAAACAAATAAGTTCTGTTGATTCACATCACTCTCTCTTCCTTCCATCCCAGTATTCAGTCTAGCTTGATTCATCCACAATTTCCAGCCACTGTTTTCTACCTTTTTTATTTTTTCATAGGAGTATTTATGATTACTTATTTCCAATGTTGGAACAACACTGTAATATGGGAAGTATTGTATAAACTCATTCCAACCGAGGTCCAGGACTGCACCAAATAGGTATTGAGAGGCAATAGGGGTATACAGAGATGAGCACTGAGAGGGTTTTTTTTTCCAGTAAAAATGTAGTCCTTAGGAAACTGAACATTTGCAACGCACAGTGTGAAATATGTAAAGTAAAGCCCAAAAGATGTCATGTAATGTGCCGAGATCTGTAAATTTCTTTTGTTACTGTACTCTGCTGGCCATCCTTGTAGAGATATATCCTTTTATTCCTTCCTGACTGTTTTTTTTATCGATCACATTATACAGCTGTGTAGTTGTGTCCCTGTTGGCGCTAGGAAACTGATTAAACCAGCTGGCTGTAGCTGAGTATATTCTGTTCTGTAACATATGGCACTTTAGGGCAGCATATTTGCATAGAGCTTGGATGACAGATCTGGTTTCATAGTGTATTTATTTACTGAAGCATGTATTTGTTTTGGCTTCTAAACTGACTGGTTCTAAAAGTCTTGTTTAAGACTCTTATTTACATTTTTTTTTAATTTATTAGAGTTATTTTGCATTCTGTTGACTGTTATTTGCTGATATCCTTTGACATTCAGTTTCTCTGCCAGAGTAATCAAATATAGAATAAATCTCATTGTCTCTTTTCCTAATCCATGTATTTCATATTTCCGCCATTGAGGTCCTAAATTAACATGAGTGACTTTCTTGCCTGTGTCATTTTCCATTTCCTAAAGAAAAAACAAAAACCACAGCATTTTAGGACCTTTTTTCCTTGGTGTATCAGTAGAACTCTGCTTAGACTTTCTAGGTCTATGCGTTTCTATAATGTGGTCTTTTCCATTTTTATTCATTTACTATAATTATTTTTATCATATATTATTTCCTTTAGTTTATATATTTGTTACTTTGTATTTTATGTGTAGTGTTGAGAACATGTGGTTTCCTTAATCTTTGAGAGTACCTTCGTTTATCTATATTATCATTATCATTATCAAGTGATACTATCAATGTCTAAGAAGATTAAAATTTTGTTTGCTGGTATTGCCTTCCTAGAACTGTCATACTCCAAAGTTTATTTTTTCTCACTTTGTAATAATACAAAATTCTTCATTTTCATCTCATCTACACTTCAAACACATTCAGGCTGTTTTGGAGATTATTTGCTTTTGTGTCTATGCTCTCATGTTTGAAGGAATCTTTGTTCTCTCTCTTTTTTTTTTTTTTTCCCAAATGTAAAAGTAACTCATTTTGTTACTGCAAATAACAGTATATCATTAATCTTATGTGTTTTGCTATGTCTTGAATTAGGACTAGTTAATTAAATTCTTTTTTATCTTTTCTTTTTCTTCTCTAGCATATATTATATTCTCATATGGATCTCCTTTGGGTTGTTTTTCCCTACAGCTAATTCCAGAATGACAGACTCTACAACTTAGATATATCTACCTTCACTTACGAATAATCATCAGGGACCCTTCACCTGTGGTTTCTCAGGAGGTTCTGTCTTACTGATTTACCTTCTTCGAACTATAAAGTTATTACCTCGTTCTTCTTTCTCCTGAGCTCATTTCTACAGGATGATATAGCCTTTGTCTGTATTGATTTTCATTCCTCCATTATATTTCAGTTAAACTCTTTTGTATTCCATTTCTATTCATAACTTTGGTTTAAAAAATTACTTATCATTGTCATGATTAATTTATCAGATTGGATGAAATTGCTTGTTTGGGAGTGTAAACAGGTCTCAGCTGCAGGCTTATATGTCCATCAGCTGGAAAATTTCACACAAGTAATAAAACTCTGCCAGATGCTCCTCAGAGAATTCTCTTCAACTTATTTCAAAATTAAGTTTGTATCACTGACAAAAATTTGGACTAATTCTTTTGCTCTGAAATATCCACACATGGCAGACACAACTATACAGTTGCTCAAAATGCTTATGCCATCTACCCTTGCTTCATCAAAAAGAACTGAATATTGTTCAGTACAGCTAACAACAGCTATTGAATTAATTCCTTCAGGAAATCTCAACAAGCCAACAAAACTCTTGACCTTCTTGCAAATATATTTGAAACAATCCTTCTGTATCTGAGGGAAGACACGTATGTTCTATTATGTATTTTTGATATTTGACAAGTTCTGTGTTCTAAAGTAATATTTCCCTTTGTATCCAAATGTTTATTTAAGTTTGGAAGCTGAATTAATTTTCCTCTCTGCCAGAGGTGCATACATCTTTTCATAAATTTCCTGCTTCAGACATACAATATTTCTGTGATTATTGAGATTTTTTTGGAGGAGATCAGTGAAATCTAGATTAAATAAGTTTAGGATTCTTTTAGAAAGACTTGCTTCACTGCTGTTACTGAAAGACAAAGTCACCGCTACCTAACGAGGCTGAAAAAAATTGAATCTCAGTGATTCAATAAGAGTTAATAGTTGCCCTTCTTCAGAGCTTATATCTTTGTACGGAAAAGAGATGTTATGCTGTACCAGTGAAGAAGATGAAATGACTTTCCTTGAAGCCAAAAAAGATATCAGATATTATCACATATCTATTAGTTTTTCTACCAGCTTCATTTTTCTTTTTGGAAACAGGATGGGAGTACTTTCTGAGGGAAAAAAAATAATCATCAATAATAGATAACAGTTCTTCAGGCTGACCAGTATAAAAAAAAAAAAAAAAGATTAAAATTGTTTTTGCTGCTGACAGTCACCCTTCATACCTTGTATATAAAATTGCTTTTTAATTCATGTAACTAAGAATAGCCAGCAGAACTAGTCTTTAAGAGTTTTTTCAGTGCTATTACTCATTCAGGTGGACACGTTGACTTCAAAGGTACTGCAGTAAGGCCTTCAAGACTGAGCCTTTAAACTTTTACTGCAATGCATTACAGTTTTATAAGATATTTTAATTACAGGATAGAGCAGAAATGCCTGCTTTAAGCTTTTGATTCCAAAATAAGCCTATGAAGTAGATAAGAATTAAGCACAATAAAAACAGAAAAATAAAGTGACTTGTCCAAAGAAAGATAGGTGATGAAGTCTGGAGGAAAAAAAAGTAAAGGAATTTCTGCTTAGAATGCAATACAAAAACATTTGTCTGCTTTTTTTTTTTTTTTTTTTTGTCTTCCTACTAAACATAAATAGAGTGTAATTATTGATTTAAACTCTGTAACTAGTTCATTTAAAAATTTAAAATACTACTAGCTTCATCTATTTTTTTCTTTTCAGTCATAATTTTCCTTATTAAATTCTGATTAAATAAAACTTTAATTATACAATGCATGATTTAGAATATTTTTGTGATGAGTTTTCCCGAAACTGTACAAAGGAGGGCATTTATTTTAGTCTGGTCTTTTTCTCTTTAGACAATCTGATAAGACTTTTGCACCACTTAGTTCTGAATAAACTTTCTCATTCTTGTTCTGAATAAAATAATCTTTATTTGAATTCTATCTCCTGAATGAATACTGATGATTATCGATTATTAGAATAAATTTATTTATTTATCTTTAACATTTTCTTGTAAGCAGTTTATTAATGTGTTGAAAGAATTCTGAATTTTGTATTTCTCCTTTAAGAAATTTCACTCTTGGTGAAACTCTTGGTATTGAAGATAGAGACAGAAGTATAAATATGGCATTGTTAGGTTTTTAATACCTGCATGTTTGAAATGAGATACTCATATGTGTGCAATAGCATCTGCCTTTTATAGTGATTCATTGACAGTTTTGTTTTTATCTACTTTGGCAGTGACAAAAGATGACTTTCTGCCAAGTAGAATCATGTCACCATTCTCTGTGATCAAACCAGCTGTATTCTGTTTCAGGCAAAGAGCAAATAGCTATCTCTTATAAGATTCTAATTTACTGAATAAATTCACACTATGAAAGCATCACTAATGATATCTACAATCAAAGATTTTATGCAGCCTCATATTTGCTCATCTATAATATTAGTACCTAAGGCTCAGCACCAGAACAAATATGCTTTCCTTCTTTCTGGATGTACTTACTAAAATTTTATGTAATTTAAAGTAATTTCTATGATTATGTTCTGTAAGTAATATGTATTTTTAATGCATGAAAAGGTAATACATCTTATACAAACAACAATGTTCCTATTTCCACCTGTTTTCTAGTGACTTTGGGTAAAGTTCAGAGCTCATGTAAGAATGTAGCAAAGCTCTGAAAAATATTCTTTTGCACTTCTTTCAATGAATGGATTTTGTTGTACTTTATCACAGTTTCATTTTGTACTGCTTGTATTTGGTACCAAATTGATTAATGCCAGTTCCCCAGTCAAAAGCTGTAAGACTGCACATTCCATGTCTATCTGTTGAAGCATTCAGCAGAAGAGCTAATTAAATGGCTGTTCTTTTCAGCATAAATGGACCTAAATGGACTTAAATGGACTCACAAATTAGTGCAGGTATGTCCAACCCCTCAGCCAGCAGGCCACAGATGGCCAAGCACAGCTTGCAATGTGGTCCACCCCCTTACCACAGTTTAAGTTTGGTGGCTCTTCTCCAGAGAGTGGCCCTGGGCACAAGCCCATTGCTCAACAACAGACAAAACATCATTGCATCATTAATGCTGTGTAGACTGAAACCAGGGCATGGGGAGGGCAGTGCTGTGCAGTGCTGACTCAAGTGATGGCACATAACTGTATGTATTTTGATACACTGGCTAAACACAAGACTCTGAACACTGAAGTATATGCAGCCATGCTTTTTGTTTTGATAAAGGAATTTGAAAATAGAGTCGTAGAATCACATAATTATTTCAGTTGCAAGGGATTTAAAGGTCATGTAGTCCAACTCCTCTGCAGTAAATATAGACATCAATAGCTAGATCAGATTGCTCAGAGCCTGGTCCAGCTTGACACTGGATAACTCCAGGGATGGGGTATCTGCCACATCACTGGGCAGCGTGCTCCAGTGCCTCACAACACTTACTGTAAAAAACGTTTCTTACATCCAATGTAAATCTTCCCTCCTTTAGTTTGAAACGTTTTTCTCTTATCCTATCATAACAGATCCTACTAAAGAGTCTGTTTCCTTCTTTCTTATAGTCCCCTCTAGCTACTAAGAAAACACTATCTGTCTCCTTTGCTTCTCCATGTTGACCAGCTCCATCTTTCTCCACCCATCATGGTAGGAAAGGTGTTCTATCCCTTGGGTCATTTTTGTGGCCCTCCTCTGGATGCACTCCAGTGTATCCACATTTCTCCTGTACGGAGGACTCCACATCTGGACACAACACTCCAGATGAGATATCACCAGTTCAAAGTACAGACACAGGATCACCTCCCTTGACCTGCTGGCCATTCTTCCTTTGATTCAGCCCAGCATACAGTTGGCTTTCTGAGCTGCAAGGGCACATTGCTGGCTCTTGTCCAGTTTGCTATCTACTAGTACCCCTAAATTATTTTTACCAGGGCTGTATTCAATCCTTTCATCCTCCAACTTTTATTGATAGGTGGCTGTTGTCTCGACCCAGCTGTTTAATCTTGCATTTGGACTTGATGAATCTCATGAGATTCTCCTGAGGCCACTGCTCAACCCCATCTAGGTCTTTCTGGATGACATTCCATCCCCTGAGTATGTTGACCACACTCCACAGCTTGAGGTTTCAAGACTGCCAAAAAAAAATAAAATCAATTTACACTTACAAGACCATTTTCAGTAGATATAAATACATGATCTGCAAATTTTCAAATGGAATGTATAGAGTTGCAATTGGATATTCAACTAAAAAGTCTGATCATGTCTCTTTACCAGACTTTCATAATCCCACCCCAGCAGAGAAAAATATCCATCACTTCACAGTCACACCTTATTCATCTTATCTCTCTTTGGCAGTACACACATTTAAAGCAATTATTGTCAACAATGAAGTACAGGAAGAGTAAAATTTCATCAAATATCTCTGATGAACACCTTGAGACCTCACTAAGGATTGCAACCTTTGCCATCAAACAAGAGTGCTGTGTTAGTTTCTGAAAGGCAGGGTCAGATATTCCACTAGTTTTATATTTTTTTCTGTCTCTCTTCTTTTTTTTTTTAATGCTTTAACAAAAATATTTAAAGTGTTTTCATACTTATGTACTAATGATATTGTATATTTTAAAAGGGCTGGTCCAACAATATTGACTCTTGTTTTATTATATTGGCCCATAACATCAGATGTGAATATGGTGATATGGCAGTAGATGTTGAACCTCCCCACCAATATCTCATTACATTTTATTTCTGTATGACAATTGGCAGCAGAGTGGCAGTCTGAAAAAATAGCACGTGACATGGTAGTGTGTTTGAAGCAAAGATGTGCCACTGAATTCCTCCATGTGGAAAAAAATTGCACACACTGACATTCACAGACTCTTGCTGAATGTTTATAGGCACCAAAAAGAGCATGTGAGCACAGTGAGGTGGTGGGTGATGCATTTCAGCAGTGGTAACAGTGGGTCAGGTGACTGCTTTGTGGAATTTTATAAGTGAGGCATGCAGTCTTCTGTTCATGGCTGGCAGAAGTGCACAGCTACTCATAGTGATTATGTTGAAAAACAGTGTTTTGCAGATGAGAATTTGCTCTATCAAATAGTGTTATTGTGTTCTTTGCATTTCCTGTTGTTTCCATGAAAAAAAAAAAAATTAGCCAAAAGATTGGATACCCATGAACTAGTGGAAATTGAATGTTTGCTTCTAGCTGATAGCCTTACATTGCTTCGTGTTCTCTTATTTAATGTGCAGAGAAATGCAAAAACAAGAATTTCTACTATCTTTAAGGTACCTCTGCATTCTAGGCATATGCAGGTTTGATTTTCTAGAACAAATTCTTATATATATAGATAAGTTCTATTCTTCTTTAGAGCCGTTCCAGGTTCAGCTTGTGCTTGATATTTCTGTTGCTCCATTTATACAACAACAAATTGTCTATACCATGGTTCCTGGTTCATTCTGAAGCAAAGTTTGTATGTTATATATTTTCTTTGTTTCCCATTAAATAAGAAGTAAATATTTGCACCAAGAATACATTAAAAAGAGAATTCTCACCTCATGAAGACTATCAGGAATTAGGTGTTATTTTGTGACATAGAAACTAAGGAAAGTTTCAATAACAAATCATATGCTAAATCAAACCTGCCAAGGGCATTCTACAGATATATACAATAGATTTTTGAACCAGATGATAACAAGGGTTTTAAATAACTGAAGATAATTTAGATCCAATACTTCATTTTTTTCTCCTGCTTTCATTAATGCAGTGGAACAGCACCAAATATAGTGTGAACAACATCAAAGTGAGAAAAAAAATTGTACAAAGGATTATTACTGATAATCAGATCATTTATTATTAATAAATCAATTAAACTTGAAGATGTAATAAGAGCTTTAAAAAATAAATTAGGAGATTATAGAAATGTGTTTGAAGATGAAATAAATATTTCAGATAAACAGTTTTTTATGTGCCAAATAAGTATTAATTCTTCACAATATTTTTCTGATGTTCATTACTATTACTCAGTTTGAAAAATCAGGATATTTCATTATATTTCCTAATATTACAGTCTATCTCCTAAGTTTTTTCTTTTGTTAAAACACGGTATGTCATGAATAAGATGAGAAAGTAAACAAAGATAACTGAATTTGAATAGCTTGTTGGGAACCATATTTTCTGGCTTTTGTTTATTTTTAATAATAGCTCAATTTATCAACAGCTTACTTCGATGTTAATCTTGTCTATAAGTGGTTCATTTGCACAAGAAATTCATACTAATAATGTCTGTTGGTGTTTTGGAATGGAATGGTCATCAACAAGGTGGAATTCATCTCACCAAATATGAGATTTCTGCAATGCATATCTGCAATATCATCTTGTCGTTCTACGTTCCTTTTTGAGTTAATGGAGAGAGCAAGTGCTCTCATAGTTCTTTCATAGAGAGGTGCATTTTCAACTTGTAAGGTATAACTCAATTCATGTTTTAAGTTCTGCTCTCTACTTGTTAAATTCGTTGTTTACAGAACATACTGTAAACTAATTCAGAGATAATGATCTGCTCTGTGAATATACACACTGGATCACAAGAATCCCATCAAAGAACTAAAGGAATCTGTGACTGTGTCTCTCACCCATTAGAGAGGTTCCTTTTCTCATAGTTCACCTACAATTCAAGAAGAATCAAGTACTCAATATATTCTTTTTTTAGAGATCTCATGAAGCGTACAGATTCTGAGAGACCAATAAACAAATAAATATCAGAGAAACATCACACAGGATTTTTGTTCTAAAAAAGCTTGAACATTTGAAAAAATACAGTCTGGTTACAGTGTTCTGTTTCATTGCCATATTCACTTTGTTAGAGATATTAGCTGATGCTTACAAAGGTGCTAAACCTTAGAGGAATCTTGTCTTTGTCAGCCTCCCTTGCATTATGTTTTTCTAAATGGACAAAGAAAGAATATGTCTTCTACTTCTGTCACATTCACTAATCATTCAACTGAGTTCCCAGAGAACAAAAAAATTAAAACTACAGTTCAGTGTATCCTGATGAAGATTTATTAAGTCTAGATATTTGAAAGTAGTGATTCTGTTCAAAGTTTCTTTCCTAAGCTCTGTCCATTAATAAGGGATAAGCCTTCATTTAAACAACCTTCCCTCTTTCAATTTTCTTAAGAGGGAATGAGGAATACGTTCTTAACTTTTATCCTATGAAATGTAAGTGGAAATATTGCAACCAAATAGCATACTCCTGGAATTTGTCAAATACTATGCAAACAGCATCATTCTGATACTCAGGAAAAAAAGTAGACATAATGATAGATTGATTCATCATGGAATTCCAATACAAAGGAAAAGCCATAGAAACAGGAACAGACTACAGAAGAGAAATATATAAATATTGTTTAGGCATGTTAGGAAAACCTCATGTAAAATTGGCATGTGCAAGGGACATAAAGGATCTTCCATTATTACCTTAGGAGTCAAATGTGACCCTGTTGTGGAACTTATGTAATAGGTGATACAGTGAAGAAATGCCTTTTTTATTCTGTTTTGCCAACAAGGTCTTCCAAGCCTCTGTTTCTGGATTCAAAGACAGTAGGGATGTGGGGAGCCATTGAAGTTTACAGATCATAGAATCATAGAATCATAGAATTACTCAGGTTGGAAAAGACCTTAAAGATCATCAAGTCCAACCATGACCTAACCATACTACTTTAACAACCTTCCTCTAAATAACGTTCAAATGGTTTTCAAACACATCCAGGGATGGTGACTCAACCAGCCCCTGGAGAGCCTATTCCAGTGCTTAACAACCCTTTCTGTAAATAAATGTTTCTTAATATCCAACCTAAATTTATCCTGGTGCAACTTAAGGCCATTTCCCCTTGTCTTATCACCTGTCATCAGTGAGAAGAGACCAACCCCACTCTTGCTGTAAGCACCTTTCAGGTATTGGAAGAGAGCAATAAAGTCTCCCCTCAGCCTCCTTTTCCCCAGACTAAACAGCCCCATGTGATGACATCAAATAAAGAACACCCTGTATGCAACACATCAAGGACAGTCAATGGTGTTGTGCTGCCATTCAACCTAGACAGGCTGGAGAAATAGCCTGACTGAAACCTAAAGGTGTTCATTAAGGATGAATATAAAGTCCTACACCTGCCAAAGAAGAATACTTCAAAACAGTGCAGGCTGAGGAAGTATCTCTGTGGTAAAAGCCCAGAGATTTATTTTGGGCAGCAAACAGCATGAGCCAGCAGTTCACCCTGGCAGGATGACAGGTGTTCCTAAGTTCAGACTGGATATAAGAGAAACTTTTTCCTATGAGGACAGACAAGCAGTGAAACAGGATCACTGTAGAGGTTATGCAGGTTCTGTCTTCAGAGATGTTCAAATATGAACTGAATAAATCCCAGGGAAACCTCAGCTTTCCTCTCCTATGAGGACAGGCTGAGAGAGCCAGGGCTCTTCAGCCTGGAGAAGAAAAGGCTGTGAGGTGACTTGATAGCAACCTTTTAGTATCTAAAGGGGAACTACAGGAAAGAAGAGAATAGAGTCTTTTGCAGGATGTGTGATGATAAAACAGGGAGAAATGGCTTCAAGCTCAGGGAGGGTAGATTTAGGTTAGATACAAGGAAAAAATATCTTACAGTGAGGATTATGAGACACTGGAACAGGTTACCTAATGGTGTGGTTGGTGCCCCATCCCTGCAGACTTTCAAGGCGAGGCTGGATCAGGCCCTGGGCAACCTGATCTAGTTGTGGTGTCTCTGTTCATTGCAGAGGAGTTGGACTAGATGGCCCTCAGAGGTCCCTTCCAACTCTAAGGATTCTATGAGAAACCTGTTCTGACATTAGCACTGAGGTGGGTTTCAGAAGAAAGCTGGATTTAAGGTCTTTTATGGTCTTCAAGCTTGGATAATTCAGTGATCCCATGATTACCTCTTTATTGGAAGGAAATTCTCAAAATTTTTCTGTTTTGAAGAGCTATCTAAGCTGCTCAATAAACTGGAAAACTGGACTCTGCTATTACTCTCAGTAGTAAATATCCATGTTTCTGAGTAATACATAGGACTTTGTCCCCGACTGTCCCTCATTTTAAATGTCTGTCAAAAAAGGTTTGCTCTGATCTCTGTGGCAAGATTTTCTTCAATTCCCAGGTGGGTTCTCCACTTTTTAAGCTTTCTGATATAGTTTCATGTTTTTCCATTCCATTATTTTCATTATCCAAGCAGAGGGTGCCTTTGACACTAGTCTGCTCCTGTCATGCAAAACTCCCAGTATTTCCAGGTGAGGGGATACAGGGCCATGAGTGTACCATTGTAAGGAACTCTTGTGACACGATGATGCATTTGTAAACTTAGAAGCAGATGAAATACACAAAAGTCCCCCCTGTTGTCCTTAGTCATTAAATAAATTTAGAAAACTGTTGATAACAGTTAGGAATAAAATGAAGGGCTTTATCCCCCCCACACTGTACCAACAATACAATACTTATCTTTGAAGAAAGCAGCTACGACACATTCTCTTTATAATGATATATCCTATCTGCCTATTTTAGTGACTTTAGAAGTACTTTAAGCCTTTTTAATTCTAATTTCTCTAATTGTCGTAGACGGTTCTAGTGAGCTTAATAATCTGAAAATTAATATATTTATAGCAAAAGTGGTGTTGATTAACAGGGAAGGGCTTCTTTTATTGATCACATGCTGCTAACATTTAAACTAAAATAGTAAATAATAAAGACATTTGAAAGCTTGAAAAAAGTAAGATCTCAGCAAAGGCTTGTGTTACAGCCCACATCTAACAGATAGACAGAAGCTAAAGGTAACTCTGGTATTCAGAGGCACAGACCTTCAGAAAATTTTTGCAGCCAATGCAAACTGCCTGCACTTTCCTTCTTTTAGAATTGGACAGAGTATACATAGAAGAAATACCTCTCCATATTTTAACTTCACTTACTTCTTAACATCTACATAATAGATGACATGATCCTAATATTACACTTCACAACCATTAATTGCATTTATTAAACTATACAACACTCCTGAGAAGTATAAATGTGCTATTATCACCACAATAAAGGTAGTGAACTGAGTCACAGACACACTGACTTCCAACATTAAAATAAAAATCAGTGATAGAAGAACTGATTGAACATAAACTGTACAATCTGGGGACTAGTACTTCCACTATCATTTCTTTTTCATGTGATTAGGTTTTTTTTCTTACTCTTTTGGTTATTTGAAACTATAACTGTGTGAATGAATGAGTATACATCATGCAACAAATGTGAAGTTTCAGATTTTCAGAAGTATCATGTAAACATTCTTCTAGCATCTCTTTTAAGTCACACATAGGTTGCTCTGAAAGTAATTCTTCCTGCTTGTTTCCGTGGAAACCACAACAGAATAACGAGCACAATGACACTATTTAGTAGAACAAATTCTCAGTTACAAAACACTGTTTTTCAACACAATTATCATCGTTAGCTATGCATTTTCATCAGCCACGAACAAGAGACTGCATGCCTCATTTGTAAAAGTCTGCACAGCAAAGAGGGCCCACTGTCACCTCTGCTGAAATGCACCATGCACCACCTCATTGTTCTCACATTCTTTGTTTGGTCTCCATAAACATTCAGAAAAAATTGATGATGTCAATGGGGCCATTTTTTTCCGCGTGGACAAATTCAATAGCACACTCTTGCTTCATCTGCGCTTTTATGTTAGACACCATTTTGTCAGGCTGTCCTTCTGCTTCCATCTCTCACACAGCAGCTCTAATATGATATTGTTGGGAAGGTTCAGCTTCTGCTGCAATACCACCAACATCTGCCTGTGATGATGTAGGCTGACACAATAAAATAGGCCGCTTTCAGAGCAGCCCTTGCATATTATCCTGTAAATTTGTTTTATTTCTGATATATTCATTTTCTATGCTAATTTGTTTCAGATTTAGTATGTCATTTTGGATTCATATTGACAATTCATCTTGAGTATGTTTTAATCCTACTAGTTCTGACCTGTTCCCAGCTGAATGGAGGAAGATGAAGGAAAGAGTTGTTTGGACAAGGTTGCATTGTGTCTTTTTGCTGCACTGTACTTATATTGTATAGCAAATATGGTATATCCTTATGGCTAATTTAGATCTGTTTTCAATTATTTTGCCTTTTCTTTCTTATTTCATCTCTCCATTAGTGTTTCTGATAGGAAATATAGTGTATAAGCTTTCTTGAAGTTTTCCTAAATAAAATTGTTTAGTCATCCTTATATTTTTTTCCAGTTTACCATCTTAAAGCAATACTTGACATTCACATAATTACATCTGCAGATTTAAATAAAATCATCCTCTTTTTAGACCTTGTTTTTACTCTGTTCTCTTTGTTCTTTTCTTTCATCACCATCTACCCTCCAATTTATAAATTTTGAGGTCCCATTCTATGTTATGCATCTTGCTGCCTTTTCTCCTCAATCTTGTGCTTTATCTGCATTATTTGACACCACGGGAACACTGTAGCAATTGATTAGTAGTCAGTCAATAGTTCAACAATTGGTAGAGAATTGCTGAGCACCAAATCATTGATTACCTCCCCAGTGATAACGTCACAGCTGGATACCTTTTAGTGTGCCATTACAGAAAAGGGAAGAAAGAAAATGGAAATATATCTTTGCAACATATATAAATGTATATAATTTCATAAATTTATATATTTAACAAATTTCTTTCCAAGGAAAAAATAAAAATAAAAAAATATTTTAACAGTATGATCACAGGCAGAAAAGAAATCACGGACCAAGAGCAACTCAGATAATGAAATCCTTTGGCACTAATAATGTAAAATGTGAGTTTTTTGAATCAATAATATTAATTATGCTCTCAAAACACACTTTTGATGCATTTACACTTCCAAAAATACTGTTGGTACATCTGTGTTATGTGATATATCTTGATCCTTGATGTAGAATTTTTTGGGGCTACATTCAGATGAGCCCACCATAGTGGGGGGGGGGGGAGGGGGAGGGGGAGGGGGAGGGAAGTTAATTAGCTAGTTTCTTGGAAGCTTTGTCTTCAACTTCATGCAGAAATGAAAGAGTGAGATCTGAAACATATAGGAAAATCTCACAGCTGAGAGAAATAGACATCATAACATAATGTTATTCTCCATCTCATTTTCTGTATACATTAACTTCAGATGTACTTTTGGCATTTAAATGTAGTGCTTAAGCTTTAGAAATATTTACATCTAAAAAAGATTAAATGAGATGGTAAGAATCTTACTCACTGAGGTTAAGTACCATGTACTTACACTTTGGTTCTTTGTAAAAAGCTCCTGTTCTGATCTGTGCCGTACCCTAGCTGAGACCAGTCTATTCTCATATTTGAAATGTTTATTGATACATACTATATATATTAAAAATATATTGATTTACGATTCTGACATTTACTGTGAGATCTTAAAATATAACAACATGAAGAACACACAGAGAAGTGACAGAACGAAAATATGTTATTGAATGAATCACTTAATTGTCTGAAAATAATGTGTTCAACAAAGTTCTTGGCTTAAAACAGCTGTTTTCATTTTTTTGCCATTTTAACAGCTCTTACATATATTCTTTTCTCACATAAGACATTTACAAGTTAACAAGTCTTACACCTAGGGAGGAATAATTGCACGCACCAATACAGGCTGGGGGATGAGCTGCTGGAGAGGAGCTCTGCGGAGAGGGACCTGGGCGTCCTGGTGGACGACAGGTTGGCCATGAGCCAGCAGTGTGCCCTCGTGGCCAAAAAGGCCAATGGCATTCTGGGGTGCATTAAGAAGAGCGTGTCCAGCAGGTCGAGGGAGGTGATCCTCCCCCTCTATTCTGCCCTGGTAAGGCCTCATCTGGAGTACTGTGTCCAGTTCTGGGCTCCCCAGTACAAAAAAGACAGGGATCTCTTGGAAAGAGTCCAGCGGAGGGCCACAAAGATGGTGAAGGGCCTGGAGCATCTCCCCTATGAAGAAAGGCTAAGTGAACTGGATCTGTTTAGCCTTGAGAAAAGAAGACTGAGAGGGGACCTGATCCAGGTTTATAAATATCTGAGATGTGGCGGCCATAGCGGTGAGGCCAGTCTCTTTTCAGTGGTACGTGGAGACAGGACGAGGGGAAACGGACATAAGCTGCAGCATAGGAAGTTTCACACGAATGTGCGCAAGAACTTCTTTACGGTGAGGGTGACGGAGCACTGGAACAGGCTGCCCAGGGAGGTTGTGGAGTCTCCTTCTCTGAAGATATTCAAGTCTCGCCTGGATGCCTACCTGTGCGACCTGGTGTAGGGAACCTGCTTTGGCAGGGGGGTTGGTCTCGATGATCTCTGGAGGTCCCTTCCAACCCCTACAATTCTGTGATTCTGTGATTCTGTGTAATAAAGGTGCTCATGAAAAGGAGAAGATGGAAGTTCTTTATGTTCTGCACATTGACTAGGAAGCAACAGTAATTGAATTTTCTGGGTGAAAAATAACACCAATGTGAAAGCAGAGTTAGAAAGAAGGGAGAGACAGAACCTTGACTAACCTTATGTTTTCTCCTCCTGGCAGAAGGATCACCATTAATGGTGTATCTTCCCACTTCAGGCAATACAAATATTTCCCTCATACTGTGTTTGAAGCTCTCTTACTTAAACAGCTTCCATATTTCAGTGATGTATCATGCTGCATATGACTCATTCACCTATTAACCAAGTTTAAAGCAATTTTTACTGGCATGTTCTTTCCTTTAAACATCTGCAGTGTGGGTGATAACAGTTCAAGAATCATTTATATTCCCTGAGTTTAACTTTAGGTATTAATAAGTTTTGAATATGTTTCACCTGGTGTAATTCCAACATCTATAGATGAATAGCATCCAAAAAAGATCATCTTTTTTTCTTTCTTTTTTTTTTTTTTTTGTGGTTCTTGAGTAGCCATGATTTCCTTATTTCTTATTCTTTTTACATTTCTTTATTTCTATATTTCTTTGCCAAATCATCATTGGGTAGCTGTGAAAAAATGTTCTGATTTTTAAACACCCCAAAATGTGCCGTGTTTAATTTAAGGAACTTTTCTCTTTTTCATTCTGTTCTCTCTTGCTTTTTTTTGCTATAGGCATTTAACCCCATCATTCAGAACTGTCATTGCTAGCAACTTGCCACAGGCTGTGGTCTGCAGTGCCTCAAGTGAGAGACTTGTAAAGTTTGTTCTGTTACAAAAATCTTGACCTCTGCACAGCTGTTTTATTGATTTAGTTGTGGCAGTGGTTTTTCAAAGTGACGAGATCACTCTGACTATTTGGTTTTAATTTTGTCTCTCTATGGTTCTATCATAGTAATACCATAATTATGTGGTATAGAGAAATACAGACCTGGGATGCTGACAGACACCTTGAGAAATGGTGGCAAAATAGAATGCTGCCTTGGGATGCTGAGAGGGCACAGTCTTGTCACTAACAACCATGTCTGTAAGCTGCTCACCAGTAAAGAAGTGTGGACCTTAACTAGAGCAAAGCAAGTTTTAGTGGTAAGAAATAGAACAATTTAACAGACCAGTGCAGAGCAAAGATATAAAAATGTGATAGCAAATGTTTGAAAAGACACTAGTGGATCTAAATCATGAAATGAAGAACAATGACACCCACATTATATAAGTTTAATTATCTTATTAATGCTATAGAAAGCTATTAAAAATTCTTCTCAGTGGAAGTATACCTTCTCTTTTCCTGTTGTAATTAGGTCAGGACTAATTCTTGTATTAGACTGTTAAGACTTCAGTTACACTGGCAATACATTCTTTGCTTTATATATAAAGACCTCTATTATCTCTAGCAAAAAAACCTCCTTTCGCACTCACACCAAAGCAAAATTAAAATGATCAAGGCTTGAGTTAGCTCCAGATCATTTTTGTATCCAAAAAGGTACAGTATATTGTTAGCATAGAAAAAAAAAAAAAAAAAGCTAACAAATAGCATCTAAAAATACTTAGAGAATCCTACAGAAAACTTTTTTCTGTTTTAAATTGTAGGGTACCACATTTATCTAGATAAACATATAGATCTACCTATCATTGTGTATATATTTTACATTTCTCTTTAAAACAATCTTTAGAGGGAAAACAGTTATATACATGTATGGGAACTGTTAGATCATGGCCGGAACCAGTGATTGAGTATCTGGAGAAGTGGAAGCAATTCACCTGTGCAACTGGAGGGGTAAACAATGGGTTGACCACTCTCTAAACTGATTTGAGGGCTGGCAGTTAGAAGATTACCTCTTTTGGAGTGGTTGGTGAGTCCTGATTCTCAGAAAGATGCAAATAATTCATTCTTTGTTGCTGGATTATGATCCCTGCCTTTATTGAGTGATCTGAAACTGATTTTAAGCAACTATATGTGCTATTGCCTATCCTTACAATGCCTACATATATATATTATATATGTACACATATAAAATAACTAAATGTAAGCACTATAGAACAGTTAATTCTATTGATGATAGTTTTAGTGAAGATAAATGAGCAATATCTTTGTATGCTAGCCAATCGATCTCTTTACTGAGAACATCTGATTGTGTCCTGTTGGTATCTGTAAAAAAAAAATATTCCTCCAGTGTTTGATCTCATCAGAACTTCTTTGTGAAGTTAAACACCTTTTTTGACAAGTACACATTCATCTTTCAAACCTAACTTCTCTACAGAGAGGGATAGAAGTAGAGTTTGTATTCATTATCACTACTCATGACTAGGAAATAATTATAGTACCATAGAATCATTTAGACTGCAGAAGACTATCAAGTACATCAGTCACATAACACTGTCAAGTTCACCACTAGACCTTCTCCTTAAGTTCTATGTTCACATATCTCTTAAGTACCTCTGAGAATGGGTACTCTACCACTTCAATAGGCAGCCAGTTGCAATGCCTAAACTCTCCTCCAGTGAAGAAATTCTTCTTGAATATCTTACCCTCCTCTGCCACAACATGAGATTCAACTTCATTCATGAGCATGCAGCTGAATGCTCCTGCAAAAGTTTAGGGATGCAAAATGTGAGACTGGCAATGGCTATTATACTATAATGTGTGATTATGAAAAGCCATCATGTCACATTGAGATTAATCTAGACTGTACGAAGAAAACGTCATTGGTGAAACACTGTCCCAATAGGCTTTAGAGATCCAGATTAAAAGTAACATTTCTTGGCAGACAATAGAGTCTTGTCTGTTTAATGACAGTGAAGATGTGCCTTTTTCCATAAATCTACCCCTGACTTTAATTCACAATGCATTCTCTGAAGTGTGCAATCTGTCTCCTATGCAGACAGTCCATTTCCATTTGAAAAACACTGTATTTTTATTGATTTATCATCTTGATTATACTTATGTTCCAATATCTCTTTATTTCTTTGATGTATTACCAAGAAAATAATATGATTCTGATTTTTATTTTTTTTTCCCTTTCCAACATAACATACCCTTGAAAGTCTGAAATTAATATCATTTGGCAGTTGAAATAATAAATTACTGAGGAATCGGTTTCAAGGATCATATTATTTTGAGAACAATACTAGCACATAAGATTTTGATTTTTAATATTAAAAAAATACAACTGTTTTAATTCAATTTTATCATCCCAAATTTCAAAATACATTTAAGAATCTTTCATTTGCAATGTTTTTGTAACGTGTTTTTTTTTTTCTTTTTCCTTGAAAGACCATTAAGCATTCTTCTTAATGTGAATGCCTCAATTTTAGATCTGTAAAGTGAACAGTAAGCTAGATTTGATGATGTATTAAAGGGAAGGAAGTTTGGTGAATAAAGATCAGCAATTCTTTAGCTAATTTTTTTTTTATGACAGCCTGTTTAATAATAGTTACTCTAAATTAGATTTTAGACAGAATCTATAGCATTTCCTTTTGCTTTTACTGTTTTTTTTTTACTTTTATTATATTTTATCTTTGTCTTTATTTTTACAGCACATCTTAGCATCTGCTGTTCACTGATTATAGAGATAAAAAGGTGAACTCAGTGATCTTTTAGTTTTTTATATAGAAAGTATTCATACACTGTCATATTACAAATATAAATAATCACATGTGTAAAACATTCTCAAGTCTCTGTTGGATTCTTTGTATATATGTATTTTTTTCAAACAATCAACTTTTATATTTAGATAATGCTGTTTTGAAAATCATGTTACTTATATTCCACTTCATTATTATCAAATATGACTATTTTGACGAACATGACGATACTAAAAGTCTTCTCAGGAAATCTAAATCAATATGAACATTTCAGATTATTTATTCATTTAATTTATTGGCATTTATTCTTTCTTGTGATCAATTTATATATTCTATTTATGAGACTTGGTAGGTCTGGTAAGGGACTTGGTAGGTCAAGTTGTCAGTTGGACCTGATCTTGAAGGTCTTTGTCCAACCAAAATAACTATAATATTCTATCATGTTATATTTTATCTTTTGCCTTTGTCAATCCTCTAGGACTTTGAATCTTCAAGCATTGTTAAGTGGACACTGAACTCCATAAACTCCATCAGATTTTGCAAATTCATTGCTCAACCTCCCAGTGAGCATCTTTAGCCCTTAGGTCTTTTTTTCCCTATCCTGTTTTTTTTGTTTGTTTTTGTTTTTGTTTTTATGTATCCATTTAAGAATTGTCTTTTAATTCAGTAAACATTCCTTTTCTATTTTCTTTTTGGTCATTTTAGATCCAAAGTATGAACTGTCCTGACCTACACTACTTACATACTTGAAAAAAACTTATTCTCCTTTTCATTGTACTAATAGTATCTCAGTTTAGTACTTTAGCTTTCTGTCTGAATGCAAATCTGAATTATTTATACCTGTCATATGTAATTTTTTCATATCTATGTCCCTCAAAACTTTTTAGTATTTAGATTGCTTTCTGCAATACATTGACTGTTGTAAAAATAGAATGTCCCTGATATTCCTTTTATTTCTCCATCTTCTCTTGTTTGTAGACATTACACAGTTACATGTTTTATGCCTCCATTTTTAAAGTCTGTCATAAACAGACTTATTTATAAAAATTACTTCTCTTGTCTTTTTGTACTAATGTAATTTAATGCCTTTCACATTTCAAAATTATTTTTATCTGTAGCTGCTGTTCCAGCTCCTGTTTCAAATTTCTGGAAGAAAATCTTTCTCACATAAGTAACTCATTAGTAACTCACATAAGTAACTTTATTATAAAAGCCATATGCCTTCCTGTGTTAGTATTACAAGAAATGTATAGGCCACTAAAAGATGATTGCAGACCATAATAGCATATCCATATGTCTAAGAAACGTATTTGACAGTATTAAATAAATTTGTTTCTATTTACACATATTATCATCTATAAATACTACTAAATACCATGCTATGCCGAACAATTGTCATTTTAAATTGTTTTCTTTTTTTTTCCCATAAAAGGCTCCTTACAAAATCACAGTTTCATGTAATATTCTACACATACCAAACCTACAAGTAAACCTGCAGAAAGAACAAAAAAACCCCAACAAAACCTGCCAAGATACTCAACAAGAGACTGTGATTTAGAGTCCCACTATCTTTCAGGTTCACAACCCAATTATTAATTAAAACTCAAAGAATTTTGTCTGCCTTTTTACTGTAACTGCTGCCAGATAAGTAGTCCTCAGTGAACAGTAATAAAAACAGATTACTTTCATGACTTTAGACGTTTTTTACCATATGATGACCTTGCTGTTAGTTTTGATAATAGATTACCACTTTATTTATGAATAGACATTTAATATCCCAGAACAACACTGTGTATGCTAGAAATAAAACATTCTCAGACTTTTAAGGCCTTATAAAAGCTACGCATTTAGTAATCTTTTAAAACACACATATTACTGTCAAAGCAACAACAACAAAAGTACTCACAAAATTCTGATTTCATATAGTTTAGGATGTAATACTTTCTTTAGGAAAAAAAGTGAATTTTTTTTTTTTTTTTTTTTTTTAATTTGGATTACAGGTACTGATTAGAGGAGAGATATATCCATCCTAATTTGAATTTAATTTAATTTCAAAATTTGAACATGCAACACCAAATGGAGTTCTCAGCTACTTCAACTTGTAACCAACAGACACGTATCATTTATACTTAATGCAAAATTTCAAATTATAGGACTGAAAAGAAACAAACAAAAGGAAATAAAAAATCATCCGAATGCTGTACATCACTTATTGATTGAAACAGTACCTTCGAAATAAATGCTAAAAATAGAAATAAAATATCTGTTCATATACTAACAAGGTCATGAATTGAAATGAAAAGCTATATTGGATCACTCTTTCCAGACATGCAGTTCATACAACAGAAATGTGATCAGGGAATTTAGAGCTGTAAATGCTCTTGAAGTAAAATTAATTTTTCTATCTTCTAAAGGGCTACCTTGTTTTCTAAACCAAAGAATCTAACTTTCTTGTTTCCTGAGGAAAATAAAACTTATGTGGCATGAATCTGTATGTTTTTGTTCTTCATTGTTATGGTTTAACCTGACAGGTAGCTACACACCACAGTTGTTCATTAACTTCTCCTCTTCCTAGGGGGATGTGGGAGAGAATCAGGAAAAGAAAAACAAAGTAGAACTCGTAAGTTGAGATAAAAATTTACTAAAATAGAGAAAAGGAAAAGGACAGCCAGAACTCTGAGCAGAGTTCTGAGAAGAGAGTGAGATAAACTCCTACTCCATTCAAAAAATTCCTTCTACATGATGTCACATAGTACAAAATATCCCTTTTAGCTAGTTTATCCCCTCCCAGCTCCTTTGCTGAGAAACTGGAACGGCCTTGGCTCTCTGTACAACACTGCTTACCAGCAACTATAAACAGTGTTTTTTTATCAACATTATTTTTTTCTCCTAGAACTAAATCATAACATCCTACTAGGTACTCTGAGAAAAACAATTCCATCCCAGCTGACACTAAGACACTCATATTTCAACATATTTTGAAACTACCTAATTCCATAATTATCTTATTCTTTATTATTATTGTTCTAGTCAGGCACCTGAGCTGTTATGTATATTATTAAATAAAAGTGTACAGTATATACAAATCACTTGTTTCTACCCAAAATTGAATTTAGGTGCAAAAGGCCATAAGTTGGTGTCAATAAAGTCTTGTAGCCTTTAAAAGAATGTACCCATTTAAAAAATAGCTGTTAGAAATAGGAATTGGCCAAATCCACAACTGGATCCAAAATCCATGTCAGAGACAATTTGAACTGAACATTTCAGATGATTGAATCACAGTGTTGGGAATGGTCCCTGCCACTTTGCAATTTACAAGTATAGACATAGCCCAAATTTATGTCTCTGTGTAGAATCCTAATGACACCAACATGCATAGTGTCAGAAAGTAGATAATACCTGCCAAACAGCAGTTTTCAGAGCAGAGGTATCATTTAAAACTCATAAAAATGCAGAAATAGCTAATTGGTAAGAGATTTAACTTGAGCTGTGGGAAGTACTTCTTCAAACACCCACTTTAATTCATCTGGAGCAGGGATTAGAGTTGAGATGTCTTATGAGTGTAGCTTGATCTGAAGAATGCTTTAAATATGAAAGCATCTCTTTTTGGAATATGTGACTCTATGTACTAATATAATAAAAATACTAAGAAGCAGGTTAAGAATAATAAAGAGAATGGTTTTCCACCTGAGTTTTCCAAACACACTCTGAATTCATTAGAATTCTTGCTCTTTCCAATCTGATGCATGAATTCTTGCTCTTTCCAATCTGAAGGTATGTTTTGATTCCAAGAGTCTGGATTACTTTATACAGTAAGAATAAATTCAACAAAAAGTGGGAAATCTATAACCCCTTAATAAATTATAGCTCATTGGTCAAGGAATATTGCAAAGGGTGAAGAATGGCTGTTGATATGAGGGGTAGCTGTATATGTATTGTATATGTATACCTCTGGTCTGAATAAACAAAGCACCAGTTAGTGTGATTGATGGACTAAATGAATTCAAAGCAGCATATAGAGTCTGAGAACAGTGAAAGAGTGGGTGCTATGACAACTAAAGACAAGGAAGATATAAACTATATTATATGGAACTGAAAACAGACTTTTTTTCTGTCAGGAAAGAAGTTTTAAATCCTGATGACTACCATTTTCTGCGAATTAAGATTGGAATTAATATTAAATCATTTTCTCAATCACTACTATCTAATCACTAACTACTTTAACAGCAAAAGGAAAACTAGAGAGAATGTGGGCCCCTTACTAAGTGAGGGGAGGGGGGGGTTCTGGTAACGGGGAATGCTGAGAAGGCAGAGATACTGAATGCCTTCTTTACTTCTGTCTTCAGTGAAAAGGCTCCCCTGCAGGAATCCCACACCCTGGAGGTTAGTGAGAGGCTCTGGGGAATGGGAGACTTCCCTTAAGTCAGGAAAGAGGATGTGCGTGAGCGCCTAGGCAGTACTAAGGTCCACAAGTCCATGGGACCTGATGGGGTGCATCCACGTGTGCTGAGGGAGCTGGCGGAGGTCATTGCCGAACCGCTCTCCATCATTTTTGAGAGGTCTTGGATAACAGGGGAGGTCCCTGAAGACTGGAGGATAGCCAATGTCACTCCGGTCTTCAAAAAGGGCAAGAAGGAAGACCCGGGTAATTATAGGTCTGTCAGCCTCACCTCTGTCCCTGAAAAGGTAATGGAACAGCTTGTGCTGGATACCATCTCCAGACAGCTGGGAGAAAAGGAGGTTATCAGGAGTAGTCAGCATGGGTTCACCAAGGGGAGGTCGTGCTTGACCAACTTGGTGGCCTTCTATGATGCTGTCACATGCTGGGTGGATGGGGGAAGAGCAGTAGATGTAGTCTACCTTGATTTCAGCAAGGCATTTGATACTGTCTCCCACGACATCCTTATAACAAAGCTGAGGAAGTGTGGGATAGACGAGTGGACAGTGAGGTGGGTTGAGAACTGGCTGACTGGCAGAGCACAGAGGGTCGTCGTTGGTGGTTCAGAGTCTGGCTGGAGACCTGTAACCAGTGGTGTTCCCCAGGGGTCTGGGGAACAGGCTGCCCAGGGGGGTTGTGGAGTCTCCTTCTCTGGAGATATTCAAGTCTCACCTAAACGCCTACCTGTGCGACCTAGTGTAGGGAACCTGCTTTGGCAGGGGGATTGGTCTCGATGATCTCTGGAGGTCTCTTCCAACCCCTACAATTCTGTGATTCTGTGATACTATATATACGTGCATTAGAATTTACTGGTCAAGTTACACATTTTGGTGATTTTTCATGCTGTGGTAAACTTCATGTTATAACTGGGGTATTTAATGTTTTGTCTTTTTATATACAACAGTTGATGATTGAAGATGATACTTCTATGGTTTCATTGTGGACTAAAATCCTGCTAAGTTAAATTCTGTAGTTAAGATTTCTCCGAATATTTAAATTTATTAATGTCCTAATAGTTCCTAAAGTGTCATTATAAACTTAATGAAGTACAGCATGAACTGAAAATAGAGTATTTTATGTAATTATATAATCAACAAAAATCAAATTAAAAAATGTGTTCAGACACAGGATATACCAAAGTAATCCTTGAATGAGTCTAAAGTTAGTGTGATGTTAATTACTGAAAGCCTGATGTAATTTTTTACTAAATCAGCAGCTAAAAAAGAAATTAATTTGATCTTCACAACCTGTATTTCAGTGACCTCATCAGAAATATCTATCTGAAGACATTCTCAACATTTATATTGCACTGTGAATATATCAGAATGGAATATTCCTATATTCTGTTGAATTTCTGGCATAAAATTTGATATTCTGAATCACCTGTGAGTCAGATGCCTACAATTACATAAAGCGAATGATGTTAATATTCCTTTCAGTGGACTGTAAAAGACTTCTAGTTTTGTGGTCAATAAAGGGGAAAAAAAAAAAAAAAAAAAGAGGAAAATGAAAATGGAAAGATACTATAAAAATAATTAAACTTAAAATAGCAGTGATTAGAAAAATTTCTGCTGTTTATAGATATTTCTAGGTATTGTGGCTTCTATTACTGTATTTCAAGATTTCAAGATGTATTCAAATAAGCTTTTTTACCAAAATTTGTGTTTGGAAAGATCTCCAAATGTGTTGTGTGCAATTAAGGATATCATAATGCTGTATAGATGTGGGGTAAGCAACTATGAAATTCTAGCTGAACAAAAGGTTGGAAATAGAAATATACCAGTTAAATACATATAAAAATGTAGCAGTTGATTGGTTTCCATATATTTTTTTGTAATGTATAGAAGTAAACAAACTTGATTAAAGAAATATAGATACATAACATATGTGTGTAAGCTATTATAAAAAGTAATTATTGCTAACAAGTGGTGTGGTTTCAGAAGACAAAAATTAGTTAGATTCCTAATAAGCTATCTCAATTTTTGCATTTATTCCCAGTAGAAAAGAGGGAGGTTTAGAGAACAAAACAAAAGAAGATAAAGTTATCTAAAACAAGACTTTTTTTTTTTTAACTCTGCCTGCTTTATTTCAATTACAGTTTTATGTGTACATGTAGTTTTTGTGGCATTTTACCTCACCTATTGTTGATTTTTTCTTCTTTATTTCCAACATCTATCTCACTGTTTCATAAGGGAACATAGGGTGATGCATGAAGATATTAGATACTGCAAATATTATATACACTAAGGTGATTCTAAAATAAATCTTTCTTAAAATAATCTGAAAGACTTGAGAACTAAAATTATGATTATTTTCATTGAGAAGCATGATAAGCCCAGCCTGCAGGTTTAAGCAATCTCTTTTTTTCTTTTTCTTTTTTTTTTTTTTTTGTTCTGTGTAGAGCACTCTAATACTCTTAAGCACTAGCAGATGTGAAGCAACATTTACTAAACTATAGTCGAGTTGACAAATATATATTAAAAAAACACAGAACAACAATACATTATATAAATCTGTCAACGGTTTACGGGCTGGTTCGGTCCAGTTCCATGACTAGAAGGGCGGAGGGATTCGCGGATCTGCACCCGAAAAGGAAAAGAGGGGACAATCTGAGGTGAAACAAACTAATTTACTAAATATAGTATCAGCAGAATATAAGGAGAGAGAGAGAGAGTGTGTCTGGAAGGTGGATTGGCCTCACCACAATGCTGAGATGAGAAGTGCAGTCCAATTGAGCCGATGAAGAAGCGCAGGCAGAGAAGCGCAGGCAGATAAGCGCAGACGGAGAAGCGCAAGCAAAGAAGCGCAGGCAAAGAAGAGAGCATCAGTTGACCTTGCCGGGAGTTATATCTCCTCGCTGACTGCAAAGCCCCCTGGGAAAATGTAGTTCTTCTTCTCCTCCGGACAGGCACCCGGAACTTGAGCATCAGCAGTCAAACCCCCAGTGCATTACATGATGTTATGATGTGGAATACTGATAACCAAAAATCATGAAACCATGACAAAATCTTATATTAACAAGAAGAATTATTATGTTTTCAATTTATAATTAGCAAGGTGGGTATTTTGTGCCCTGAACTGTTTTATCTATCTGGAATAACAATGTATAATATAGTTTTTCAATCTCAGGAAGATTTACTGTGTTAAATCCTGCTGCATTTTATGGTATATATACATGTAATTATATCAGGCATCATTTCAATAGCACATTTCAGATTTGGAATTAAGAACATAAATAGAAATTTGATCCGGTGAAAAGATAAGCAGTACCAGAAGGCTTTTCATTCTGTCCAAATGTAGGGACCTAAAATAAGTACGATAAATTGCCATCTGTCTCTTTCTATTCAGAGCAGACAACTGGTTCAAAGTATGTGCCAGACTGTCATTTAAACAAAGAAACATTAAACTGATCACAGGAAAAGCTTAAGTTTTTGGTGTCAAAATTTTCCATACATCTAAAATTCATCTACTGGGTATGGCAAGAGGGAATTAGTCTCGACAATACCTAACTTGCATCCAACTGTTATCAGAATCCATGATTTAGGCAATCCTCTTCTGACTTCGTCTGACTGGCTCATCTGGTGGGCTCATGAGGGTGAGCCCATCAATGGGAAAAATGTGAAAATATGAAAAGCACTGAAAGACTCATTGAGGATGCTGTACACAACAGATATTGAAATTCTGTAAGACTCATTTAGACAATGTCCTTCTTACATATCTAATTTCAATAGACAGCGGAAGTCAGACTAGCTTTCTTGGAGGAGGATAGACGACACAATAAGATGGGGACACAAAGATGATAAAGGGCCTGGAGCAGCTCCCTTATGAAAAAAAGTCTGGGTGACCTAGGTCTGTTTAGCCTTGAAAAAAGAAGATTCAAAGGGGATCTAATTAATGTTTATAAATATCTTAAGTGTGGGAGACAAAGGGACATGACAAACCTCTTTTCAGTGGTCTGTAGGGACAGGCCAAGGGAAAATGGCCATAAACTGGAGCATAGGAAGTTCTGCACTTATGTGAGGGTACTTCTTCACAGTCAGGGTGACGAAGCATTGAAAAAGGCTGCCTGGGGAGGTTGTGGATTCTCCTTCTCTGGAGATATTCAGGACACGCCTGGATGCCTACCTGTGCAACTTGAGGTAGACAGCCTGCTTTGGAAAGGGAGATAGACTCAGTGATCTCTGGAGTCCCTTTCAACCCCTACGATTCTGTGATTCTGTATTGGGAAATAGAAAAGTACCATTTTTCCTATCCAAAACAAACCGCTGATCAGAAAACTTCATAGTGAAGATATTACCACATGTTAACTCCAATTATCAGCTAAAGAAAGATTCACGCAGTGTAGATTAGGATGCCCAGAAGCACCAGTGAGTAATAAAAATTCTCTCTGAAACTTACCTAAAAAAGAAGCATTTTCCTCTACCTCTCAGGTTATAAGATATTAGGAAAAAGTGCCTAGAAGATTGTTGGCTTTTTTTTTTTTTCCCAACTACTCAGTTGAAGTTGAATTCACCTTACCACAGACATTATGCTACAATGTCATCTACCTTATAAGGCTTCAAAGTATGCCTCTTTATCTTACACCTATGCATACAAATGTCTACAAAGTAGACAGCAACATCTCAGCTACCTACTCTGAAGTCCCTCCGTAGTCCTTGAAAAACACAATTTCTCTGCCTCATCTGAAATATAAACCTTAGGGCAATTTCTTTGTCTTATTTGAAATATAAAACTTAAGGTGACATCAATGACATTTCACAATGCCTATATCTTTCCACTGACTGTAAAGGGAGATTATTTTTATTCCCATCCACATGTCATCTCATGAGCATCATAACCAGTGCATGAAGACAATTTATGTATGCATTTTTTAATTTAGTGTCTGAAAACTCTAAACTGGCATTTAATCCTTCCACTGAGCTGCCTTGAACTGGTGGACAGCCCTTGCAGAAACTTAGATGTTAGAGATGCTACTGAAGTATCATGCTAATATTAACTAGAGTTTCTTTATTATTGTGGTACACTATGTATTTTATTTAAGAATATCTTCTAGAAAATTTGACATTGCTGGTTCTGACGTATCAGCCCGGTTGTTGAATGCTGAGAAAGGTGTCGTGTTCAAGATGAAATGGAAAACTGCAGTATTGATCCCATGCAAGTGTTAAAAATTTAGTCATACTCAGCCTCCCAGCAAAATCATGACAGCTTCTATCAGTCCTGCCATCAAACTTTTTGAAAATAACCTTCCCTAAAGTCTGTCGTTAAAAGCAGCAGTGATCACAGAATGAGAGAAATGCTGCTTTTAGGGGATTGCTGCAGGTCATTCAGTTCTTCTCCCACTTGCTACAGGACTTCTGACAATCAGGTCATCTATGGCTTTATCCAAAAGAGCCTCAGATATCTTTAAAGGTAAAGTGTTTTCCTCAGTTGTTCTAGCAAACCTGCTGTTGAGCCTCATTACTCGTTAATGAAGAATATTTTCCCAGTTGTCTACTCTGAACCCTCCAATCTGCAATTCGTGCTCATTCGTCTTCCTTCTACCACTATATATTTATTGAGCAGAGATTGACTCTTGTTTATAACTGCACTTCAGGCAACTGCATCTCACTCTTTGAGCCTCCCTGGGCTGCAAGCTTGCCCTTAAGTCTCCTTGTCAGAGGGAGCAAGCCCAGCTCTGTCAATGGCTGTCTTTATTTTTAGAGTGTGAATAATGGTCCAGGAGACGGAGATTAATGAAATCATAGGACTGGAAGTGACCTCATTTAACTTGTCCATTCTGCCCCAAGTAAGATCAATTGCACCTATACCATTCTTGACAGATTATTTCTTTAAACTAAACATTTCCAGTGATGGAGGCTCTATAGCCTCTCTGGCTTGGAGAGCTGAGCTTTCTAGCACAGTTTGTTAGAGATAAATTCAGCAGGTTTCTGGGCACAGAAAGATTTATCCTTTCTCAGCCCACTAGTTGCAAGGCTGCTGAATTTTCATGCTCTGAGGTCCAGTCAGCTGTGAGATCAAACAATACGTCTGTCTCAGTCTTGTTCTTCACCTCTTGCTCACCAGGGTTAAAGCTGACCAGAAGAACACTCACACACACGTCAGAATGGAATCTCTCCTGTTTTAAACAATCAATCCATCCAGTAGCTGTTTTCCTCTCCTCAGTCCCCTCTCTCCATAGAGGACAGAGAGTCAGTGTCTATCACACAGACCACCTACCCACTGCCTTGTTTGGCTGTATGTATTCTAGCATGTATAAGTGTTAGCTAAAGAGCACACTTCCATCCCAAAGAGAGTTAGAAAGAAGATTTTTTAATACTTGATAGACTGCAGTTAACGGATGCATGATTTGCTTGGGTGAATTGTTGATCAATCACTGTTTACAGGCAATTGCCCCCTTTTATCACCTTTTTCTTTATTTTTTTCTAAACTATTTTCTGACTGATTCACCTTAAAATCTTATTTTTCCCCTTTTAGTCTTTCTCCAAAATATCACATAAGAAGTTTCACATTTCCAAAATTATATTAAGACACTCCAGCCACTTCCCACTGCATCCCAGCAAAAAATCCTATACCTATTTAAGCAATAATTCTTATTGTTTTCATGTCCTTCATGTTCCTACTTTTCTTGATGTGTCTCAAGTGTTTTCACATTAGGGGTAGTGATCTAATTGCTCTTTTTTGATACTTTTGGAGTAGATGATCTAATGCTCTTGAATATGTTGCTACATTTTCTCTGCCTGCTATTGTCCTTTGATTGTTTCCAGGTCTGTGTATTCACTGTGATTACTCATTACCCATTACAACCTATGAGAATTTAAAGCCATTGAGAGACATGCAAACAACAGTGTGAGATATCTCACAGCATACTGCTGTGTGTACAAAATATAATGCCGAATAATGCACTGAAGAATTGTGCAGATTTGTTTTAGATGGTATGCCCAAAAAAGATTTTATCCCAAAGGCATTGTTCATAAACTGGAAAGCTGAAGAGAAATAACAGCATGGAGGAAAAAAAAAAAAGGGAGCAAAAATAATTTGAACAAAACTCAAATCCAGCAGGCATTTCAGTCACAGTATGATACCTGAAGAAGCATCACATATTTTTAGAGAAATATTTCCATAGCTGATCCTAAATTATGCTAAAATTCTGCAGAAAAAAAAGTAAAATAATGTAAGAATGCACACAACTGAATTTGTCAGCTAAATAATAAGCTGAAGATCATAAAAACAGTGCTCTATTGCACTTACATTTTATTCCTTTGCAACCTTTAACTAGCTTACCAAATGATTTGATTGCTCTAATCTCACTTTTGCCTTCATTCTACTTTTCTTAATGTGCTTTGTTGTTTTAGTTAGGTCATTTTGGTTACTTGCACTACATGCAAAATGATTATATTGTAACTGCTCGAGGGCATAGAAACTTGCATTTATACATGGAGAGCATTCACCATATCTTTGAGTGCATTTTGATATTGTTTTATGTAAAACTAAATGTAAATACACAAGTATAAATTCAATGTAAATACACAGTATAAATATTGTTTCTAAAACAATATTAGAAATAATGCAATTTTATAAAGCAGCATCCTGTCCTTATTGTTGAAAATTATTTTTCAATCAGAGTCACAGTGCAGATAAGAATGAGTCAGGGGAGAATATTCTGAAATACAGCTTCATTTAGAGGATTCAGCAATAAACACAAGGGTTGTTTTTTTTTTTAATTTTTATTTAGATATGGCAGACTCAATTAGCATCTCATTAGCAATAAGCTGTATAAATAGGCATGTTCAGCAAAGAGGGAAAAAAGTCAATAGTCTGTTGGCAGCCACTCGGTATCCCAGCACCAAGCTTTCAGCACATACAGAAGCTCTAATTAGAAGCTTGTCCATGTGCAAGCATCACTCATTAACTGCCTCTTTACTGAAAAGGAATAATGAATTGAGCCCTTTAATCTGACATTAATAAATTGCCACCATTTCGGGAGGTATTTAAATGTAAAATGGTGATGTTCATTATCAAAATCGTGTTTGATGAGTTGGGTTTGTTCTGGCTCATTGAGAGAGATAATTTTCATACCACTAGGGCTCCTTCCAAAAATCATGGTTTTAGATGCTTGTGGTATCCTCCACAGAACTTTAAATGACAGTCTGTATCTGTGAAGAAGAAATGTATAAATTACAGATATATATATGATGATGTAAAGACGTTTTTTTCTGCATCGTCTGGTTCAGTGCTGAAAAGCAATTGAAAATCATTGAAGGTAGATCTTAGGGAGAACACCACTCGTATCCCTTCGGCAATATTTCTTGTGTACAATCTTTTCTAACCTGAGCAATTCTATGATTCTATATTCTATGATTGCTAGTTACATGGTAGAACAGGCCAATCCCCACCTCACCACAACCTCCCTTCACGTTGTTGTAGAAAGCGATAAAGTCACCCCTGACCCTCCTCTTCTCCAGACTAAACAATTCCAGTTCCTTCAACTGCTCCTCATAAGACCTGTGCTTCACACACCTCACCAGCCATCTGGCCCATGGACTTGCGGCAGTCCAGGTGGAGTAGTAGGTTTCTGTTTCCACTGGAATTGTGTAGGGTTTATTCTTCTCCCTTCCAGATCAGAGGGTAACATCATGTCATGGGTGAGGTTATTCAAAGATTGATATGTGGTTTCATCCCCTCTCTGGTGCAAAGGAAGCGTGACCTCACACTGAAGTGGAAAGTGAAGAAAGTGTTATTTTTTTCATTTGAGAAATGCTCTCAGAATGTTTTCCTTTGAGTTTGTAGATTGTGATGGACATTTGTGTCCTTGGCCATTCAAAAGACTACCTTCATGAGTGTTTCACATAGCTTATAAGCAATAGAGGATGAAAACTGATAAATAGAAAGTTAATAAAGCAGAACTATTGTGGTATATATACAAGAGTGGATAATTTGCTACTCTGGAAAATATAAAGGTAAAAACAAAATTACTCAAGTTAGGAATGAGTAAGCTGTAGCTATAAAAATGTACTAACTGAAACTATCCAAAAACAAATATGAGTTTTTGGCCAAAATAGAGGCAAACAACAGGTAATGTTAAATGTATTATGGAAAAATATTTTAATGTTTTCTTGTGATATTCAAAGGACATAGGAAATAACATTCTTCCATGACACAACTATACGGGAAAAGACATTTAACAAAGGCTAAGAGAAGTATTGTAAGAACAAAATCGGATAATACTGGTTGTCTACCAGTAACATTTCTAACATTTCCTCAGCAGGCCACCAATTCAACAGACTGGACTAAATAGACATTCAAATAGGATTTCTGTAAACTATGCTTATAATAATATGAACACAGCAGATTTAACAATTTCTCTTGCACTTATTTTTGGAACTTTTTTCAGAAGAAATATGACATGATAGGTATCTCTATATATTTTCCTAATAACATTCCAATTCTCTGTGACAAATAGGGTGACTACATATAATATTACATTCTGTTAAAATAATAAAAAAGGCTCATTTTTATTCCTTTTTCTCTGTGCAGTAGTGTTTATTGTGTATCAGAGGTAAAAAATATTTTTTCTTATATCAACTTCTATTGTATTCTAATGTATTCTAATCTTCAACACCAGAGTGAACAGTTTTTTAACTGTATACAAAACTAATCTTGCATACATTGTATGCAGTAGAAGATTCTTTACAGAATGATGTTTATACAGTAGTAAGGATTTGTTTTTCCTCCAGGGATTCAGCATTCCTAGTAGTTGGATGGAAAAGAAACAGAATATGCCCTCTGAATGATTTTGTCCAGCTGTCATGAAACTATAGACAATTATATAAAATTAAATTTATTGATTTGGGTGATTCAGAATATAGACTTTGAACTAACAACAGGACAAAAAGTGAATCTGTTGCATCTTTTCTTGCCATGTCAAGTCACCTCTGTTTTTCTTAACAGCTTGACTTTGATGCATAGAATAAAAGCTTCTTGGATCAGGGCAATATGTAAAGAAACAAACCTCACACTGTGAGGAGTTTCAATTGCACTAATCTCAAAGCAAACATTATGTTTTTAGCATATAGGAGAGATTGATTCTCTTAGAGAAGTTATTCAGGGAAGTTACTTAATATCTTTTAATTCATCAAGTAATCTAGTGTAATTTAAGATAAGACACGAGTAGAAGCGAGCAGCTTTAAGTGGAAATTAAATAACAATTTTGTTTGGCTTTTTCTTTACCTATGTCAGTAAGGAGCTCTAGAATATTTTGTCCTTGCTTTTTCAAGGTTGAACAGTAGAAAACACTATAAACTTAAATTCTCAATAAGTCAATATTCTTAATTAAAATCTATTTCGCTAATAGTCTATCTAATCCTTGGCAGTGCTTTATCTCACTGAAGACTCCAGCAGACATGCGACAGAGGATTAAATCAGACAGCTGAAACAGATAGAGCCACCAGTCTTTCTCCCCACCTTGCCCTTCTGATGCTGCTCCGAGCAAAATGTCTGAAATCTTAGAAAAGAAAGTTTCTAGTACAACATACTAAAAAATAGAAGTGTTCCTAACCTAAAGTATATAATGAAGTAATGTCCACTTTCTTCTTATCAGAATGAGTATTGTAGCCGTACAAGACCTGGAATAGAAATAACTCAAACATCTTTACCTTTGCTAATCACATCTGTCTGAATGGTTTGTGATTAGCAACTTTAGTTATCTTCCTGCTGCCATATGATTTTATACCTCACAATGAAACAAGCTGCTGGTAAAACATCCTTCTTGTATATATCCTTTCTGTTGCACGTTATTTCATTAGACATCTGGCTGAAAGGTCCTATGTTTATGGTTGTGACTACCTAACCTAACCCTATGTCCATATACTTCAGAAAAGAATTTATTTATTTTCTTCCCAGGATCCTGTTAAAAATAAATAAATCAGATAGCTTCCTCTGCAGACAGTAGAGGGAAGCCCACACCATCTTAAGGCACTCCACTTCAGAGATCGTTGATATTTCTTTTAGGACAGTATAAACTCTTAAACTGGAATGTGAAAGCCATCTTTCATTGTCATTAATGTAAGGGAACCAAGAAAGAACACTTAACAAAACATTCCAATTTCATGTAGGTTTTGAGGTATATGACTCCCATGCAACATCATTTAAATACTTTTCCACTTCTAACAAAATTTCCAAAGCTAAAATTAAAATGTTCTGTAGAATACGAAGCATTTGGTCATGTGCATTTAACTAAATGAGTTATATCCTTCATATTGAAAAAAACATCAAAGAATCACATGAAACGGTATGCTTCATCGGAAAAAACAAACGAACAAGTGACGTTAAATGCAAAGTTGGCCTTCAGCAGTTGAAAATATAAGAAATCTCCACCTTATTAAGAATAAAAGTGTAAGCACTGAGATAAAACTCTTAAAAATGTTTTCCAATTGAAATATAATCATACCCTGCTGTTTAATCAATGGATATACAGATGGTATAGATATATATCCAGGATCTTGGCTAATAGAGTTTATATTTTAGAAATAAGAGAAAGTCATTCACCCTGTCCTGGGCTCACGAAATGAGCTCCTGATGGAGCAGATCTCCAGAGAAAGATCCTTCACCACTGGCAGTCAGCTCTTAAATGGGCCTAGGAGAGGTGGAGCCAGGCTCCACCCCTTCCTGAAGCACAGGTGAATTGCCTTCACCTGTGCTCCCATGGCTGACTCATTGCTTGCCTCAGGTGATCAATCAAAGGTTCAGGCCGTGATTCAGCAGCCCCATACACCTGCCTAGGGCATACTTTTAAAAAAATATGTACTGTAGCTCAGCATTCCATGTTTAAGAATGTGACTGAGTTCAATAAATTTTGCTTTAGAAGAAAGAAAATGCCTATTATCTCAGATGTTGTTTGGCCTGTAAAAATGTTAGTGGGTCTCTTTATGGAAATTTCCATCTTTATGATGAAAAATTTCTCTCAAAGAAAAGAATTATGTTAATTTGCATAATTTTAAAAAGATAAACCTCTGTCCAGGTATGTAGTCACAGAATTTAGACATATTTGGTACTTGATAAAGAGATATCCCAGTACAGTTGAAATAATGATTTTAAGAAAAATTTGTACTTTCAAATCCTTTCCAGGTTTAGGAGGCAATATTTTGGTCTTCTTCTTTGTTCTTAAGTCATCACTTTTAAGTTATTTTTTAACTGAAGTGGAGAATCAATCAAAGTTCTGAAAAGTGTGTTTTAAGCCATGTACTTTTGAGGAATAATAATTCAGTATACCTAAACTAATTGTAGTTATGCATTTAGGAGTCTGTCATTCAAAAGATTTTTAGGCAATATTAAATAATATAGTTAATTCATTTTAAATCTGCAGCATTAAGATAGCATACGCTTGCTTTTGTTGAACCTCATCTGATTTCTTACTGCTCAGCTCTCCAGCCTGTCCAGGTCTCGCTGAATGGCAGCACAGCCTTCAGGCGTGTCAGCCAATCCTCCCAACTTCGTATCATCAGCAAACTTGCTGAGGGTGGCCACTATCCCCTCATCAAGATCACTGATGTAGATGTTGAACAAGACCGGACCCAACAGAGACCCCTGGGGGACACCACTGGTTACAGGTCTCCAACCAGATTCTGCACTGCCAATGATGACCCTCTGTGCTCTGCCAGTCAGCCAGTTCTCAACCCATCTCACTGTCCACTCATCTATCCCACACTTCCTCAGCTTTGTTATAAGGATGTCATGGGAGACAGTATCAAATGCCTTGCTGAAATCAAGGTAGACTACATTCACTGCTCTCCCCCCATCCACCCAGCCACTGACAACGTCATAGAAGGCTACCAGGTTGGTCAAGCAGGACCTTCCCCTGGTGAACCCATGCTGACTACTCCTGATAGCTTCCTTTTCTTCCAGTTGTCTGGAGATGGCATCCAGCACAAGCTGTTACATCACCTTTCCAGGACAGCCCTCTAAACTTCCCTATATTGTGTCCATATTTTTTTTCTTGAATGCTTTTCTTCATCAAAAGCAAATAAACAATGAATTGTTTGTTTGAACACTTCTTTGTTGAAAGAACAATAAAAAGATAGTGATTTATTTTGTGTTTTTATGCCTCTAACTTCCAAATTCCTTTCCTACGTGGTTACAGTGAAGTTTTCATGTTTCCACAGTCTTTGACATAGTTATTCTCAGAAACACACAGACCAAAAAAGGAGACAAAAAGCCTCTTGAAACATAAATTAGAGATAGCATTCTACGTCTGAGATCAATAGAAATGACATTAAATGCTCATGTTTAGAAAAACGAATCATATATTTAATGGAGAAAATATGATTATCTTGGTCTTGGACATGACTGAATTTGATTCAGTATTCAAGTCATTTGTCAAAGGAAATGCATAATATGCCATTTGAAAAGCACTACAGGCCTCTGTTTGCCTCTGTAATAAAGAGTCAACATCTTACATGGTTTATCCTGTATCTACCAAATCCTGTAGACTCACATGTATTTTGAACAGGTGAAGAAGCTTGGACATAAACACCTTCCTTTGGATGTCTTTGGGTACCTTTATCCCACGTAGAAACTAAAGCTTGGTGAGATGATCTACACCATTTTGTATCTACTGTCTTTTCCTTTTTTTTTCCTGTCAATTCTGAATAATCATATTGACTGAACTAATCCAGATGAAGTGTCTGAGCTACCTGTAATCAGCTCTAAGGTTTATGATGATTAATGTCTTTATTTTAGAGTACATAAAGAGACTGAATAAAATATGGTTTTCCAAATATTTCCTTAAGAATTTTGTTCTAATGCTTCAAGTCATAAGCAAGGACAGAAAAGCCTGTGAAGATGGAAAAGTTTGCATATGGTACTTGGTTGTGTGCAGTGTTTATCACTTTTTTTGTGATTTTCAAGTTTCCTTTTTATCAGTGACATTGAGAAAGTCTTTTGACCTCAAATGCAATAGTTATGAAGCATTATATTCCAATTTAAGGTTAAATAATGATAAGCAAATAGTCAGTATATAGAAGTTTGCTCTTCAAGTATCTACACCTCCACTGGAAAGTAACTATAGATTTAATAAATATAGATGTTGAAACTTAATCTAAGGTATTTTCATTTCTTAATCTATGTGTTTAGCTATACCAGCATTTCTTGCTACCTGCCAGTGTTTTTATGTCTGAGGATTAATATCTGGAAATTTTTAGCTAACACATTTAGCTAACTCATTTAAGACTGCAACAAGACACGTATGATCTAATGTGCTTTTAAGTTGATCTTTTAGATACCTTTTACAGACAATGGTTGGAAATATTTACTTCAAGGGTATGATTTATATAATCGGAAATAGGTAAGTAAAATGACTGCATAAATCACAGGCTAAATATGGTCATTGAATTACAGTTAACATAGGGTAACCTTATCAGATGGATGTTTTCCATTTGCATTACAAAATAATAATAAATAATAATAAATTTAAAATAAAAAATAAAGGGAATTTAAGACCTAAAGATCTATGTGTTTTGCATTGCACATGTCAAAAAGTATGTTTCCTAAAATACAATGCCTGAGTTTATTGATGTTAGAGTTCATTTTATACTTAAATATATATTCATGCGACATTCAAAATATCTCTGATATCTTACCTGCTTATCTAGAAAATATTAGCCTGCATCATTTTCTGATGTATATGTATTCTTGATGTAAATGTATTGATATGTTGTTTTTTTCTCAAATTCATCTTCAGAAGATTTTCTGAATGTAAACCTGATCCTGAATCCCCTGCATGTGGTTTGTAAAATATCTCTCCATTGTCCTGTGTGTCTGGCACTTTTTGTTCAGTGTTTATTAAGATTTTGTAAGACCTATTCTGAATTGAATCTCAGCAAAAATTAAATAAATTATGAATATTTTTAAACTCTTGTACAACATGCCAATATTCTATGAAATAATTGAGAAAATGTGAGCTTTGTCTCTGTTATTGTTGCATGTTTAAATTTTAGTCATCTCAGTCTATACACAGACACATCAGACTTCATCTGTAATCAATTGGGGGAAAAAAAAACAGCTCAGAAGGTGTTTTGATTGACCTATCCAAATCTCCATTTCAGACTGGCATAAATCTTTGTTTGGAAATGCCATTTTTTTTCAATTAACCATAAAGAGAATTAGTGTGATTAACTCACAGGAGTATGTCTACTTTTAGACATGCCAGTCTTGGTGTAGACATCTTGTGCATTTTATTATTTTATTCATCCTTTTTCCTTTAGTGTTCAATGCCTTATTCTCTTTTTATTACGTTTCACAATTAAATAAAAAATCCTTCAAAAGAAATCCCACAGGCATAGGGAACAATATGTTAAATTTAAATGACAAAAATCTGCTGTCTGCATTATCAGGCAGATCATTTAACCCCTATATATTTAATTTTGTAATGTGTGACAAGAAATTGCATACTTACACAGTATGTAAACATTCTTGATCTTTTAGTTGCTTTATGTTAGTTTTGAAATGAATAATATATATGTATTTCTTTTACTAAGTTAGAACTTTGCATGCCTTTCCCAACATTTCTGTTCATTTTTAGGTTGTCTGGCACATCACTGCACACTTTTTCTTCTAGCTTACATATTCTAGTTCCCTTCCAAGTTATTTTTTTTTTTTTAAGTGTGTTCAATTTACACATTTTATGTATTCCATGTTCCTTTCACTAATTCGAATATTCTATATGTTTTTGAAATGCTAGTTGTACATTAACATCTGCCTTCAACTGGAATGCACAAGTCAGGGTGACACCTACATCACTCCGCTTCATAACAAAGAAAATAAAGCCTAAATTATAGTTGTAGCTGTCCCAGGCTTGAATGTGAGCCAAAGTTCCTTGTCCAATCTGTCACTCCAGAACAAACTGGGATTTCGTGGGGTCAGACAAGAACTTGCAGGTATTCCAAACTGTGGAGAAACACTACTCGGGGGACTCTGTAGACACTGCAGAGAGAAACAGCAAGAAATAGGGCAGCTTCCAAGTACCACTGCCACATCTCTGAAGCCACTCATCCCTCAAGTAATTTTATAAACATTCCTTTAAGAAAAAAATGGATGTGATTATCTGCTGCAAAGTATAGCACACAAACCTTCAGACAGCTCAAAACATTTTTTTTCTCTGTGCAATACTATAAATTGCCATAAATGCTTTATTTTATCTATAACAGAGAAGTCAAAAAATGAAAAAGTGCTTGTTATAAGTAGTCTAGAAGATATTTTTATGAAAATTGTATTTTATCTGGCATGCACTGCATCTTTAAAACAAAAGTGTCAAAGGCACCAATCATTGTGAAATGTTATTAAAAATCTCTGGCTTTGCTCTCAGTTGTGCCTCTGATGTTTCATTCGAGCTTTGCCAGTTTATTTGCTCTGTGATACCTTTTTCAGGACATTCTGATTCTCAAAGGAATATATAGGAGGTTTGATTTGATTATTTCTCTCTTTTAAGATTCATTGTGTAGGGTTTTATTAATAAATCACCTTCAAAATCAATGTTTAAGCATACTGAAATTGGAATTTCCTAAGCTTTTACCTATTTTAAATATTTTTTTTTTTCCAGGTTGTCCAAGTAACTCTTATCATCTTTGCTGATGAAGTGGTGCAAAATATTTATCTCCTATATTCACAATGAATAAAGGACATACTATTTTTTACAATATGATCTGAATAATTCCCCTCCTTCTTTCATTAATTAATACATGTATAATATTTATTTCTGTTACCATGCATAAGAAATCACAGAACACCTAAATGGACAAAATGTGATTTTCTTCTTCCTTCCTTTAATACAAGAATACCACCGAAACTATAGAAAGTTACAAAACCCCTTTTGATTTTTTTTTTTTGGTAGGTTAAATTTATATCTCTACGATAATGATAATTTTGGAAGACTGTATCTTTTTTATTATTTGCTGTATAGAAGATTTATTAAATCTTCCTTCATTTACTTCTTGAACTGGGTGACTTCATAATTACAAACATAAGCTACTATAGCTTAAACACAGTGGAAATTATAGACAGCAGAAGAAGAGATGGAAAAAAAAAAAAGTTTTAACAAGTAAGAAAACAGCAGAAATTAGGGCATTCCCTCCACCAGGAATATATAGTCAAATAAAGACCAACAACCTGAAAATTGTCAGGTTTCACCTTTCTAAAGAGGGTGGCTACATAGAGAGAGGCTAACTCCTAGTCAAGCCATTGAATAAAGGGGTGCTACTTGGGCAGGTCAAATACTTGCCAGGAAGCAGATCCGCTATTTACTTGTTCATTTGCTATAATTCTAGTGTTTTAGAGTCCTGCCTCGGTGCTATTTATTCTCCTAAGATATGTGTAGCCAAAATATGTCTTTCATATGAAAAGCAAGACTTTTTATCTGTCATAGAAATTCCTTTCTGCAATCCAGACACCTCGTCTCTCATAGTGACAATTTGCAGAATGGTGGGAAATAAATTTCTACTCTAAATTTTAGAGAGAACAAATCCAAATGAAATGGTGAGTGCTTGTGCCTACAACCTGTTTGGATGACTGTAAAGTTTGGAAATCCTAGAAGCTGTGCTATATTTTTTACCTACAAAGGTTAATTTGAAGAAATTATTGGAAAGTATTGGAAAAATAAGTTTGCTAACCTTGTAAGAGGGCTGGTGGAAACAAGATCTGGTGCTGTTCATCCTGGAGAAGTTTGAAGGAGGACCTTATCAATGCTCATAAATATCTAAAGTGTGGGAGTCAAGTGGAGGGGACCAGGCTTTTCTCAGTGGTGCCCAGAGACAGAACAAGGGGCAGTGGGTACAAACTGGAACACGGGAAGTCCCATACAAATGTGAGGAAGAACTTTTTTACTGTGAGGGTGACGGAGAACTGGAACAGGCTGCCCAGAAAGGTTGAGGAGTCTCTTTCCCTGGATTTTTCAAAACATGCCTGTGAATTGTATAATTTTTCCTAGCCAAATCTGTTGTTCTTATGAGATATACCAGAAACATGCAGAGAATCACAGAATCACAGAATTGTAGAGGCTGGAAGAGACCTCCAGAGATCATCAAGTCCTACCCCCCTCAAAGCAGGCTCCCTACAGCAGGTTAAAGAGATAGGTGTTCAGTCACGTCTTGAATATCTCCAAAGGAGAACCTGCAACCTCCCTGAGCAGCCTGTTTCAGTGCTCTGTCACTCTTACTGTGAAGAAGTTTCTTTCCATACTGGCGCAGAACTTCCAAATTTATGGTTGTTTCCTTGTCCAGTCCCCACAAACTGCTGAAATGAGGTTGGCCACATCTTTTTGACTTCCACACTTAAGATATTTATAAACATTAATCAGATCCCCTTTGAATCTTCTTTCTGCAAGGCTGAACAGACCCAGTTCACTCAGCCTTTCCTCATAGGGGAGATGCTTCAGGACCTTTATCATCTTTGTGGCCCTCTGCTGGACTCCTTCCAGGAGATCCTTGTCTTTTTTTGTACCAGGGAGCCCAGAAGTGGGTATAGTACTCCAGATGAGGCCTGACCAGGGCAGAGTAGAGAGGGAGGATCACCTCCCTTGACCTGCTGACCATGCTACTTTTAATGCACCCCAATGGCTTTCTTGGCCACTAGGGCACACTGCTAGCTCATGGCCAAACTGTCATCTACCTGTGTTCTTTTCCACAGAGCTCACCTCTTGCAGATAAGGCCCCAACCTGTAGTGATAGTCACAGTTACTCCTTCCCATGTGCAAGACTCGACACTTGCTCGTTAAACCTTATCCAGTTTACTGTTGTCCAGCTCTCCAGTCTGTCCAGGACTTGCTGAATGGCAGCACAACCTTCAGGTATGTTAGCCTCTCCTCCTAGCTTTGTATCATTGGTGTACCTACTGAGGGTGGACACTATCCCCTCATCAAGGTTGTTGATGAAGATAGCGAAAAAGACTGGACCCAGCACTGACCCCTATGGACTGTGACTAGACTAGTCACAGGTCTCCGACCAGACTCTGCACCATCGACCACAACCCTCTGAGTTTGACCAGTCAATCAGTTCTCAACCCACCTCACCTTCACTCATCTATCTCACAACTTTTCAGCTTCAGTATCAGGATGTCATGGGAGACAGTATTTGAAAGCCTTGCTGAAGTCAAGGTAGATGACCTCCACTGCTCTCCCCTCGTCTAATCAGCTGGTGATGCCATCATAGAAGGCTACAATGCTGGTCAAGCACAATTTTCCCTTGGCGAATCCATGCTGACTATTCCTGATGATCTTCTCTTCCAATTGTTTGGAGATGTCATCTAGAACAAGCTGCTCCATCACCTTTACAAGGACATAGGTGAGACCGGCTGGCCTGTAATTTTTCAGATCTTCTTTCTTGCACTTTTTGAAGACCAGAGTGACATTGGCTATCCTCCAGTCTTCAGGCACCTTTCCTGTTCTCTAAGACCTGTCAAAGATGATAGAGAGATGTTCAGCAATCACCTCTGCCAGCTCCCTTAGCACACGTGGATGCATCCCACCAGGGCCTATGGATTTGTACACGTTGATCCCACTAGACACTTCCAGATCACCTCTTCCTCAATCAGAGGGAAGCTCACCATTTCCCAGACTCTTTCTCTTCCCTCCAGGGCCTGGGAGTCTGAATGACAGTCTTTGAAGTGAAGACCAAAGCAAAGAAGGCATTCAGCATCTCCGCCTTCTCAGCAACCCCCGTTACCAGGAACACCTCCCTCATTCAGCAGGAGACCAATATTATCCCTAATACTAATTAGAAGACTAATTGAATGGTGAAAACAACTTCTGTGAAAGATGTAACTGAAGAGTGTTTGTGACAAAGAGAAATTAAAACCTGTGTTTTGGGGAAATGAAGTAATGCTCGCCTGTTATTTTTTCCTAATACAATTCTGTTGGCATCAGAAGAAACAATCAATTAGACATTTAGCAAAAAAAAAAAAAAAAAAAAAAAAAAAAAAAAAAAAAAAGTTTTATTACTCAAGATATATCTAGATTGTAGAATTCACAGCCAAAGGTTTCTGTATATTTAAGAAGTTTAAACAACTTACATTTAAAAATATTCAGGCAAAGAGAAATTCATAAAGGTCTGTTCAGTGGAAGGTATAGTTTAGGAGGTCCTTTTAAGCTGCAGATTATGCAAAATTTGTATATGTATATTTGGAATATGTAAGGAAATTACCACTTGCCATATGTTTTTTAACTACATACTTTTAATTAGTCATAGGCAAAGACAGGATGCTGGTCTCATCTGTTACTATATTTCAGTATATATATCCTCAAACCATCTCAGTACCCAAGAAATGTCTCCCTCCCATATGTATGTGAACCTCAGTGTTCTGCAACCTCAGCTCAAAATCAGTTCCCAGCTACCACTGAAATTCAGTTTGATTTCTTCATGAATATCCCTGTAGCACTTCCAAATTGCCCACTTTTCTGACAGAGAATAGATGAACAGAATCATTGGAGAGTATGAGCATTTTAGGAAGAAAACGCTCTCGATATTACTATTTCTGAACAAATAAAATGCTGCATCTCTCACTGGAGCAAGATCAGTCTTCAGCTGCTTATTACATTTTCCCTCACTCACTTTTGATTAAATGTGATGTTGAAGTCCTCTTCCAAGGTAACAGCCCAAGGCACTGAGGGAGATAAAAGTTCATTAGCAAGGAAACACAAAAACAGCAAGGGGTTGAAAATACTGAATGACAGTGTTGCTCCAGAAACTTGTTCGGGTTTTCAGTCTTGTCTATCAGCTTTATACTGGCATCAGCCTGGTACAAACAGACAACATGAAGCAAACCCCAAATTCAAGTGTTCAAAAAGAAGACTGTCCCATTGCTTCGATGCATTTTTAGTGTATATTTTACTCTTTTTCTCTCAAAACTTTATTCCCTAATTTAGAAGAAAAAATAAAACTTTATTTTTTTTATTTTCATTAGAACCCTTCTGACCTACTCAGAAAGTCTGTATATACTTAAGACAAGTTTGCAACACATAGAATCTGTCTTTTAATAAGTGTCAATATTTATACTTCCAGTATAGTCTGTACTTCCATATTGTTGGATAGTTTTGAACACTGAGCTCAAGCTGTGTAGAACTGTTATCAGACTGGAATGAATACAAAATGTTCAAAGCAGAGGAAAGATAGGCCTTAGCACTTCCTAAGCCTGGATCCTGTGTCTGTCAATCATTATAAATACATGTGAATTATATCTGCCTTTTAGAAAATATAAGCAGAATTTTTTCTCCTTTATGTATTCAATTGGAAAACGTGGCATAAAGTGAGACAGATTTTCAGCATGATGTACAAACTGTTTAGCTCATTCTTTGCTTTTCTTCTGATGATAATATAACAATTTAAATGTTAGGATCTTATAAAGAATACTTAATAAGAAAGTACACTGTGTTCCCTAATAAAGTTTGGTTGTTTTTTTTCTCATCTTCAGGACATATTAAAAACTTAGCATTGAGATTTAAATATCAGCCCTTTAAATATGTAGTTTAAATTTTAACTTTGGATATATCGCCCTTACCTTGCAGGTCTCTCCCTGCAACTTGTAGGTTTTCTTTAAATGAAAAATAAAACAAACAAACAACAACAATAAAAAATTGCAAACATCTCTCAGTTTTAGGATGAAATATATATACTGTTATGTAAAACTTCATAATGCACATACTTGGATATTATATCTCAAATTGTAAAACACTACAAATAATCACTGAAATAAAGCTTTAGTATGAGAACATAAATCATTTTGCCTTGCAACTAATGTCAGAAAAGTGATTATATATATGTCTGATTTTCAGTAATTTTGGCATGCCATATTACATTTTTCAATATACCTTTTTTTTTTTTTTTTAATAACAAAGACAAATACCATTTATTGAACAAGGTAAGTCAAATCTTTTGAGTTTGCTCTTTGCTATGCCAAATAGAGAAATGTGAATCATTCAGCAGCTCAGTTAATTCAGCTGATCTGGAAGAATCAATATTTCAGATCAAAGGTGGAAAAATACCTCTAAGATTGTGATATATCCATAGAACTTTAAGTATGTGTGAATGAAACTGCCCTTGTTGCCCATAATTTTCACAGAATAACAAAAGGAAGGATATAATTTCAATAAAAGGATTAATAATTAGTACAGGATACACAATCACGGGAGATTTATTGAGTCACTGAATACTTTTCAGGAAATCATTATAATATTGCCTTACCATGTACCCATGAATTATTTTGAAGTTCTTTAGAAATTCATGAAAATTGACAGAATAAACTTTTTAACTATAAGCATGAGAATATATTTCTTTCATATAGTTGATTCAAAGCAGACATCTATACTTGATTTTGTGGTGATTGGTGTTGTTATTGGAGCTGTTACAGGACTTGTGTAAAAAACATGATTTTAAACAAGCCAAATGAGATTCTTTACCAAACAAACGATTGCATGAGACTTTTAAACTGAAGTGTTCAAAAATAGCTACCGAAAATCTACCAAAGTTGTCTCTCTAGAGGGTGGTGTTTCTCTACAGTGTGCTGTTGCTCAAGACTGGTGTAAAAAGGGTTATGACAGAGGCTTATAAACTAACAAATGGTAAACTGGCACTCATATTTATTTTCAAAGACATTCACTAAAATTGATACACAACAAGCAGTGCTAAAATGCAATAGATTACATAAAATGCACAGAAATCCCATAGCAAGTAAAGTCACACTAGCTTTTAAAGTCAGGACTTCACCCATGTTCAAACAGAAAAGACATTTACAAGTAGGCATTTAGAGAATAATATAATAGAATAGAATTAAAAGATGCTACAACTCTCTGTTAATTGTAGGAATGAGCTGCTTGAAGATTGTAAAATTCCAGCTGCACTGCAAACACAGATTTTATATATATGTACTCAGAAAGAGGGACTCTAATGTCTGTTATAGGAAATCTACTATTGAGAAATTAAAAACAAAAAAAAAATGTAGATCAAATTCCTTGGAGCACTGATAAGATCCTTTCACATTCCCTAAACATTCAAAGTATCCAATCCTTAGACAGGATTCTACTTTGCTTTGCAAAATGCACTGACTGCCAGTGTTTCAATGAATATTTCTTAGCAATAGAAATGTTTGCTTTTGGGAACTCAGTTGTTCCTCTGAAGTAATAAATCTAAGCATGAGATAAAAGAATGACATAAGGGAAAACAAATAAATGAATAAGACATGGAGACCATCAATTATATCACTGTAATGTAGAACATGTTAATCTAGAGTCAGTTCTTCGCGATCAACAAAACCTTAACAACTGGGCACTGCAATGTTTCATGCGAATGTATAATATTATATACATATATAATACCTATGCATTTCTGAAACAGAGCAGATAATTAACCATTCTAAAGGAGTCAGGATGGAAAGTAGAAACACTGTTTTCTGACAGCTTTGGTTGTTGAATTATCCTCCCATCCCTGCTAATAAGGCAATGGTAAGACATTTAAATGCTTTATGGAGGCCTTTATGGAACAGAGAGGGAAAGGAAAAGCTTTCTGCTCCCCCAACACACCAATTTAGTATTATTAAACACAGGGTTTAAATATGAGTCCTATACATCCTGTTATTAGGTGTTCTTGTGTTGTTCTTGTTTGTATGTTTTTTCCCTTAAACCAAAAATCTACTATGACTGTAACAAACACTCTTGAAATATTTGATGAATCCATTCCATTTCCACAAAAAAACTCTGGTAAGAGTTAACTGATAATTTTATGAGTAAAAGCCATAGTCCTCTTTTTATCTTCTTTTATTTCTTTTTTAATCATCTCTAATCTTAATGGTCCTTTGCCATAAATGAGGCTTGAAATAAATATGAACATAAAATAACCAGTTCATGATCTTTGCAAATTGTCACATTGTCACAGGAATAAGTATTAACTATAACCACTGAAGCATAAATATTTCACTAGAGAGAGTGCTATTGCTCATCCCAGTTTTATACCAAATTTAATACTAGTTCAAGTCCATTGACTGTGCTGGAGTTTTCTCAAGTTTAAACCAATACAAATGAGAATGAGCAAGACTGACAGCCAGGAATAAATATTCTCAAGTTTTGAATAAGAATATTTTTAATGCATACTGCATCTATACCTAATTTTTTCTCTGATAGTATAACATTTCTTCAGAAAAGAGATATTTACATTATGCATTATTTTGAAGAATTCCTTATGAAACTATTGTAATGATTTTAAAATTCTAGAGTATGCTTATAATTTTAAAAATATATAATTTAGAAATAATTGAAATGCTAGACATTTTTATTCCAGGTTGACTGTCCTTGCAACATATTTCTGTGTAGTATAGTTTAAAAGTAATTTTTACCTGATTACAAGTGAAAGATAAAGAAGTCCTAGAAGGTGAGATTTACAAGTACTCATTGTTCATTTTACTGTGTGAACACTCTAAATTTATTATATGTGAGAGAGTGTGGGCTTTTTTTTTCTTCCCATAATTAGTAGATAAATCAGTGCCAAAGATATAACTTTAATTAAAAAAAAAAAAAAAAAAAAAAAAGTGATAATGTCCATCTATTGATTAAAGTCCCAAATAAAGGTATTTTGCAGGATCATAGAATGGTTTGGGTTGGAAGAGACCTTTAAGATCATCTTATTCCAGCCCCCAGCTATAGTCAGGAACATCCCTCACTAGACCAGGTTGGGACCTGACCCTGTGGGAAACACTCCAAGTCAAAAATTTCAGGTTAGGCAAGGATCTTAGTGATAGAAGCAAAGTTTACTCATTATTGCAGTAACGGGCGCACGCTCCCTATTGGCAAGGGAGAAGTTCTGCGCCGGTCATCAAAATTCATTCCGAAATATGTCCTAACCCAGTGCAGGTAATGAGTGTCTCAAGGTCAAAATTTCCCCAACGTTGTTGCTATGGTACATTTCCATTTAAGGCCCTTACCAACCTGGTGTTTCTTGGGTATATTATGTACTCTTCCATGGAGATAGGAGGGCAATAATTCCAAGCATGAGCACGTGTGTTCTGTCCTGTGCTAGGTGCTCTCTTCACCCTGCATATTTTTCTTATCTTGTACCTGGCTCAATTCTACCCCAGTCAGAGCGCCCTAAATCTTAACTTTTTACTCTGTGCAGCAGCTTTTCTTAGTGGAAGAAAAACAGCTATTTCACAAGAGGGTTATAAGTTCAGTAAAGGCCTATACTACATACAGAAAACACTGGAAGCTGAGAGCTTCTACTGCAAAAACACAATCTACTTCTCACAATCCCAAGGACTTGGCCTTGAATACTTCCAGGGTAGATGCATCCACAACCTCTCTGGGCAGCCTGTTCCAGTGTTTCACTACCCTCACAGTAAAGGATTTCTTCCTAATATCTAGTCTAAATCTACCTTCCTCCATTTAAAGACATTTCCCCTTGTCGTCTTATATATGCACTTATAAAATACCCTTTCTCCAGCCTCCCCTCTAAAAAGAAGACCCAAATTTTTCCACATTTTTTGTGAAGTATATAAATTCTTTCTGAATTATTCCAGTGAGTTTTCAGATATGTTTTTTTAATTTTCTTGATTCTTGATTTTAGGGAATTCCCAAGTAAAAATCATTTGCCTGTGTCTGTGTGCTTTGGAGTAGAGCAGCTACAGATTATGCAATTTATTATTGGAAATATATGTAATATCTGAGTCGGAATATTTCATGTTTCTCTAATTTCTTGTGAAAAGAGAAACATTTCCTGACTGCTTGAGCAGTTATTTCAGGGTTTTCTTTTGCTCTAATTCCATGAGTTTTATTGGCTGTAGTAAATTAAACTGTGCTCAATCAATGGCTCATGATATTAACTTAACCCTTTGTTCTACAAGATAGTTAAATGTTGCCTTGTTCAGTTTTGTCTTGACACATCCAAAATTTGTTTACAAAGTTCCCTTGCACAACTTTGGAGTTAATGCTGTTCAGGTGCCATGTCCTGTAGCCATTTTTCTTGCTTTGGAGGATTAGGGAATATTGTGTGATAGCAATTCAAATGGAAATGCAGTTGATCTCAGGAGCAGAGAACAAAACCTTTTGCTAGAACAGATTTTGCTGCAATACTTACCCTGCTTTGAAGAATATCATAACTCACATCTCCACCCCAGCAATGCCATAGGTTTCTTTAAGGAAATATTCTCTTCTGTGTACTGTGTGTTGATTCTTTCTGTTGGAAATGATGTAAATTTCTCTGTCCTAAAACTAGACCAGAAATATTGTGTAAACAGCAGCACAAATTGCAGAAGTAGATATATAATTCAAGTTCAATGTGATTACTGAATGACCGTTCGCAATTTCAAGATATCCTTCTGTTAGAATTTTAAAGTCAATTAATTTGTTAAAATCATTATAGTCATTATTTCTGCAAATGAATTACATTGGCAGGTATAGGCACTTTTAGTAAAACAATTATATATGATTGTTTCAGATTCCCTTGTAACTAGCTTTTTTGGCAACTTTGCTGCCATTCTCAATGAGGTTGTAGGTGTTATGATCATGAAGACTGCCTGCTTTATCCCCTGTAGGATAAATTTGGGTATGTGGAATACAATTATGCTAATCCAAATTTGGCCCAGACAGCAGAGCTAATGTTAGCTGTCCTGGTGGGATTTTTGCCTCTGTAACAGTGCACTAATCTTTCATTAGATTCTCTGGCAATATCTACATCTTCAGCACGAATGTGTACTGAAGCGTAGTACAAATGTTTCATAAGAATAAATAGTAAATTAGAAACACTCTTAATAGTCTCAGTGGAAAAAATTCTTAAGACAGCTTCATTAAAATTGCCCCATTTAAAAAATATTTTTATAGAAATTCAACAATTCATAACACTCATGCACATTCTTAAAAACTATCAAACAAATAAATAATTCATAATTAATAACAGGATTTTATAACTATGGAACTTATCAGTTCAATTTTTTTTAACCTTCTCTTCCTTTCTCAATTCTTTAATAAATGCCTCGTTGAGTTTTTTCCTCCTGCAACATTTTACTGTTTTCTACTAAGAGATTGCAAACCTGAATATTTTCAAACCTAATTTTGAAATTACTTCCATTACTTCAATTTGCAAGTGGACTCCAATGAAGTTCAACAAATCCAAGTGCAAGGTCGTTCAGCTCAGTTGTGGTAACCCCTAGTACCAGTACAAGCTGGGGGATGAAAGGATTGAGCACAGCTCTGCCGAAAATGTACATGAGGATACTGATGGATGGCAGGCTGGACATGAGTCCAGAGTGTGACCTCACAGCCCAGAAAGGCAACTGTATCCTGGCATGTAAAAAAAAAAAAAAACACAGGGCAAACAGGTCGTTGCAAATGATCCTGCCACTCCATGTTCTGTGCCGGTGAAACCTCACCTGAAGTACTGCATCCAGGTATGGAGTCTTCAGTACAGAAGAAACATGGATGTATTAGAGTGCATTCAGAGGAGAACCTGGACTCTGCACAACCTGATCTAGTTGTAGATGTCCCTTTTCATTGCGAGGGAGATGGACTATACAACCTGTAATGGACCCTTCCAACTCAAACACTTCCATTATTATACAATTCTATAATTCTCTGACATTTTATCAGACTATTTCAGAAGGTCTTTTACAAGACTCTGTCATGTTACCTCCTTGTAGACCCTGATGAATTTTACTGTAGCATAAAAATGTCGTTCTTGTAGTTTGTCACAGCTCACACAAGATTCCAGGCCATGGTTCTAAGAAATCATAGAAAACTCAGTCACAAAATCCTTTGAATTGGTGTCATGAGTTACATATAGAATATACATATTTGATATAAAAGAAAAAAATCATAAAATCATAAATATAAATTATACATATATATATATACATAAATATATAATTATTGTCCTTCTTTCAGCTGAGATAGTGTTAATCTAGTAGGTAGGGTGGTGATATGTTTTGGATTTAGGATGAAAATAATGTTGATAACATACAGATATTTCAGTTGTTACTGAACATTGCTTACAGGCAAATAAAGACTTTTCAGCTTCTCATAATGTCCCTCCAGTGAGGAGATGGGAGCACACCAGCTGGTCCAAACTGGCCAAATTGATATTCTGTACCATATGACACTCTACTGAGCAATAAAAATGGCATTTATTTGGGAAGGAGCAGTAACTGCTTGGAGGCTGACTGGGCACTGGTCACCAGATGGTGAGCACTTGCATTGTGCATTACTTACTTTGTATATTCTTATTTTCACTATTATTATTAATATTATTATAATGTTTCCCTTTCCTTTTCTGCTCTATTAAAATATCATTATCTCAACCCATTAGTTCAACATTTTTTCTTTATTTTTCTGATTTTCTCTCCTGCTCCACTGATGGAGCAGGAGCAAGTGGGAGAGAAGTGAGTGAAACGCGGTCATTGGTTGCCTGCATGTAAAAATTACATGACAGTTCTGAAATAAAAATGCAGTTATGTTATTTGTATTGTCCCGCTAAACACAACTGTCCAAGTGATGCAAAACCTGATCGTACCTGTGCTGCTCAAGGGAAGCACCTTTTAAACCATGTATCACACACCAGTGCATTACACATGACTCTGAACTATACAATAAGCAATATTTTGAAATATAGCAATTCTTTCCTATTCCTGTCCTCTGTCTCTTCTTCAGCTGTCTTTTTGTATAATATTTGCTTTATGACTGAATAATCTTCTACTTACTAAAATTTAGTGGCAAAGGTTATGATGATGATCCTTCCTCTTGTAAGAAGATAAACTTAGGTGTCTGCTAGCTCTTTTCTTTCAGGAAATTCTAGAGGAGGCCATCCCGGAGGGACCCTGCATATCTCTTTTGTATTTAGCTCTTCCTACTGTCTAAAGATGAACTGTTAGTTGAACTTGCCAATAAAATCTTACTTTGACACAGCCTTGAGTGTCATCCACAGCTTTAAAACAGTAGTTTTAAGTACTAATTTAACAAAAGGAATCTAACAGAATTGGATTTTTATTTTTTTTTTACAGAGCATAACTTTCCACTCTAGATCCACAGATCTAAATGCTTGTATGCAATATTGATTTTGTGTGCTTTTGTATAAAAAATAAAGAAATGAAGAAATATCACTACAGACGTACTAATTTTTGTATCTTGTCAGGTTTCTGTGCATACGTAGACATTCCATAATTACTTTTCAAAGTAGTTTTGTCAGAAAGATCATGAAGAAAATATTTGGGGATTTCAAGGAAGTGTCTGCACATTCAGCTAGACGTTTTCTTTAAACTGTTTACATTTGTGGCAAAAGAAATCAGAAGAAACCTTCTATTTGTAGCAGAAACCAAAACAAAATTTGAGTATCATGGTATCTTTTTTGAAAAACACTGTTATACAGCTAGCAATTAAATCACTGGAAATTATAATAAATAATTTCCTGGTTTTACATTTTCAAGACAAATTTATTGTCTTTGGTGCCTATATACATATTTATTTTAAATTCCTGTGGCTATTCAATTCACAAGAATGTTTTGTTTTGTTTTGTTTTGTTTTGTTTTGTTTATTACCAAGTTACATGAAGCAATTACCCTGTTTTTATCTTTTGGAGAAAATCCATTATTAAGATGATAACTAGAGAATTAAAAACATATTTTAATATAATTGTATCAATTCTTTTTTATATGCTGTGAGAACTACATTTTTAAACACTCTACACATCAGTAAATTAATGATATCTAACACAGTAATGACCTTTCTAATTAGTAGCTGCTAATTAACATACTCAAGTCGACATAAGCAATTTAAATATTACTAGGACATTATAGTAATTTTAAGGCTTAACAAAATTTCTTGGGTTTTTATGCTTGCTAAACATGTGACTCACCTGATAATAACATATGGGGACTGCAAAACTCAAGGAGAAGAGTTTGCATAATGAAAATAATCTGAAATTTATAAACATTTTTTCTGGCTTTTCTGATTCACAAAAGTTAAATATTTCCATGACAACCTTGACAATCTAGCCAGGAGATATCAGACAGAGAACCAAAGCAACCTTTAATCTTGGAACTGAAGCAACAGGGAAAATATATTACTGTTTTCATATGTGCACGGCCAGTGCATAGGTTTGCATGCTGTCTGATGTAAATATCCAGAAGATATCAGTGTGCTCTTTAGAATGGCTTTGGCCAGATCATTTGGCAATCCACAGGCTAGTTCAGAGTTGTGTGTGTGCGAGGGACCATTTCTACTAGGCGGTTTCGAGATTATTCTATATATATATTTATTGCCAGGAACTGCAGAGAAAATTTTCTTGGGAAAAAAAAAAAGAAGATTTTGTGTCTATGGAATCAAATCACGCAATTTCTGCCATTTTTAACCTGATACAGAAGTGATATATATAGCCTGTTACAGATTGGGCTTTATATATTATATATAGAGATGCAAGTGAAAAAACTGATTTTCCAAGGCAATCAACGGCAGACTCGTGGAGAACCATTCTGCAAAAATTTGGACATTAATTTATGGAAGATGCTTATGGAAGGCAGAATCTAGCAGTCCGGTTCTTCTTACCATCTTTCTTCCTTGTCATATACCCTGTATCTTTGTGTCTGGGTTCCTGCAGGGCAAAACAGACTCACTGAATAACACTTGTTCCTCAAGAAAATTTTCTCTGCAGTTCCTGGCAATAAAATTACTTCTAAGACAGAGAATGTCTTAGAACTTCTTCACCAGGTTTACACACTTTTTTAACTTATTAACAGCTTTTGTTTGTTCTTTTGTTGTTATTGTCACCTTGTTTGTTTGTTGCTTGTTTTATCTTATGCATATCAGCCTGTTCAAAAGATATCAGTGCCTAAACTTTGCTATCAGATTTTAAATGCCTACCTCAGGAATCTTTTAGTTTCATGTTGGAATAGATAGATATATATATATGTAACATTATTGTACCTCTCCCTATATACTTCCACTGAAACCAATCATACACTTTAATTGTCTTTTCAAATAAAAATTCAGCTTAAGACTAGTATGAGAAATGGAAGAATCAGGTAAAATCTGGCAGTGTAGACATTACTGTGCGGGGTGTGACACTATCAGCATAAAATGATATCTTTTTACTGGACTGAATTCTAATGATAGCAGTTGTTATGATCTCCACTTATAGCAATTCTCATCCATTCACAAGTTTGCAAGAATTCAGGTTTTTCATTATATTACATATCTTTTTTTAATTGTTCATATAGTTTTTATTACTATAAAGGTTGATGGAAATGCAAAGTACAATAGAGTTAGCAAGAAGTGTAGATTTGATGAATTTGGCACTGAGAAGCCAGTTCTGTAGTGCATTGCATTGTATATAAGCTTCAAAAATATGTGCTAGGCTCAAGCAACATTTCACTGGAATTGAAAACCACCCAAAAATATTTTGTGTTGAATCAATATGTAATTTTCTTGGTTAGTGGAGTATTGAGGTAGAACTACTGTTAAATGTGAGAGAATTCCTGTTGGGTTCAGAAAAGGCTGTCACAATTGTTCAGGCTTTGATATCCAAGGATCAGAAAAGATAGCAGTATCAAGCCCAGTCTGAAACTGGCTGTTCCACCAGCAGTGAATAAACAAGTTACTAAAGGAAACACTGCTCGTTCTGCTTAGTAACAGTTTAAAGTATCTAAAAGCTTATCAGTTTTTAAATTTTAAATTGGAATAATCTATATGTAATGGAAATATACTTATATTGTAATCAGCATGTACATAATTCAGAATAAAGACTTCCAAAGATAATAAAATACCATCAAAAATGCAATGATAATTTGAAACAACAGTAAGGTTAAAAAGTGTGAAAAAATGTTCTTGTGTTATTATCTCATTTTTTTTTCCTTTCACAACATAACTGTATTTGTTTACACAAATAAAGAATAAAAAAAGCCTCAGTGAAGTCCTCCTTTGTTCTCCACGTCTTATACTTCATCAGGGATATCTTCCTGAATAAGTTCTTACATATTAATCAAAACTGCATAATGTACATTCTTCAACATGGAAAAATGTGTATCCCTTTGCATACTCTGTGAAGGTTTCACAAGTGTAACACACAAACATGCACACACAAAATTGGTACAGATAAAATCAAATTACAGAATATGTATTCTACACTGCATGAAAAACAAACAAACAAACAAACAAACAAACAAACAGTGAGCTGTTATCTGTTACATATAATGTATATGAACAAATGGAAATAATAAAAATTCTTTTTCCAGGGATTGCTTTTCTATTTCCCTTGTTAGAAGAACATTAACATATTTTCTATGATTTTCCTGTTCCTTCTTACTTTCTTTCTACATCATATCTTCATTTTCCTATAGTTTCCTACCTTCTCTTTGCCCCCTTCAATTCTCTTCTACCACTGTTTATCTGAAGCAAGAAAATCTTGCAGCTGGTTAGAAAAATGGAAGTAGGGTATGTAAGTAGATTGGCTAGCAATCAAAAAAACCCCAATAACTCTTGCACAAACTTATTTCCTGGGTGAAGGTGTTACTCAGCATTCCTTTTCCCAACCATTGATCATATTTCATAAAATTTAATATTTCATAGAAATTTATTATCTTTGAGACCTTAACTCACCTGTCAATTTTTTTTTTCCAAGTGCCCAGTGAGATCTAAAATTACTAAGGGAAACTGACAGATGTGGGGAGAAACAGATGGATAGAAAGGCAGAGCTATAATGTAAGTTTTATGTACTTAGGAAATTAAATTAGAAACCCAGTTTGGGACTAACTAGTGACTTTGAGCAGGTATATAGTGCTTTTTACATTCCACAAAATGTTTATTGTGCTTTTGAATACTCTTAACTGCAGCTCATCATGTATCATTAAATCTACATCAGAATACCTTCCTATTAAGCGAAATGCTAAAATATGATATCATAATACAAAGCAATTATTATTGGACTCTAAAAAATTAAAGCAGTAATTATCTTTCCTTAACTACTCTAGCTGAGGTATTTTGCACTCCTTGAGATGGAAGCCCAGCTTCATTGTTTCAGCTTTACTTACATGAAAAAATCACTTTACTCCTTTAGTCTATGTTTTATAGTTTATATCTAGGGGGAAATGGAACTAAATCTCATATATTGAGCCTTGCAATTACAGCATGTGTGCTTATAAAAATACCTTACTAAAGAAAAAATGCACTTTCTTGCTAATATAAAGTTATGACTTCCATGGAATAAACCTAAAGGCTGATTTTGCATCCTAATTTTGCCTTGCAGACATAGACTTATGCAGTCATTTAGTTTTATTTTTTCCATCCTGCTAAAGCATCCAACAATCCATCAATTAGAAACAGTAGTGGGAATGTGGACACTGTCAAAATCTTGGACTAATTGTAGGGCTGAAAAAGTAGCTGTTCATATCTCTGAAGGAGTTCATTGTCTATACTATTTTTGTGTTGTCTTGTGTAGTAGAAATCCTACATAAAATGTACAAGTGACCTAAATTCTTCCGGTAACTCCCATGAAAGTTTACTTTTTCAAAACTAAATTAATCTTCATTTTCCATCTTAGAAAGCTTAGGAAAATATTTTCTTGCAATTATTCAAAAATTCTTTATGCATTCACACTGCTATTTAAACCAAATCTCAACACCTGTTATGGTTCTGAAAACCAGAACACTAAATGGGAACATCATCTTGTATGGTACCAGCGCTCCTACTCTATTTCATATAATTTATTGGAAATTTCTTTTTTGTCACTTCTAAAAAACCTGTAACATTCACTTTCACAATTACAATCTCAAAAACTTGCACAGTAGATTAGACCACAACTAGGCCAATTTAGTTTGGAAAGATCAGTGGAAGCTAATTATTATAATGCCAGACTGTCACTGGTTTTGCCTGGGTTTGAACAAATAGAGTTGATTGTCAATTTCTCTAGCTCATCTCCACTGACTTAGCAAACTCAATACTTTTTGCAATTCATTCTGTATTGAGGTATGACATTTTTAAGATGTCACTCGTCTACTTTGTTGGGGAAAAAAAAAGACAAACTACAATTTAGTTAAATGTGGTTGACATGTACCTACATCAGTGAATTCAACTACCAATAGAAAAAACAAACAAACAAACAAACAAACAAAAAACTGTGAATAAAATTACAGAAATTAAGGAAATAAATTATTACAAGTGGTTTACAAATTGTAATATATGAGATATGACTTATAAAAATGGCACCAGTTTGTGTAAATGCAATTAAAAAAATTGGGAATTATAAAGTCTGTGTTCAGACTTCTACTACAATAACTTCCATTGAATGTTTTTTCCCTCTCTTGTTTAACAAAAAAAAAAAAAAGATCTCGTTGGTATTAACAAATGCCAATAAAAGCTATTTTTATAGTGAGTGGACATACCTTGCTGTGAGTGAAGAGCACAGCATTGCAGAGCACACACATCTTTAGAAACAATTTCTATGCTCCCAGAAGACACAGCTTAATTGATAAAACATTAGCGTTATAGAGAGTATTTGTGAAAAGCTAGACTTGTAAATCTACTAGAGCTTAATGAAAATGAACCAAGGTCCTTGCCTTGCCTTCCCTGCCTCTCCCCTCCCCTCTTCTCCCCTCCCCTTCTTATTCTGTTAATGCTTTAGAGACTTATGTCGTTGCCATCTTAAGTAATCTAGGGTGAACATCATAAGTTTATTTTACTTAACTTTTTTTAAACTGTTCATTTCTTCTTACCTGTTTTCAATAAGAGAATGTGGTCTATTTTCTGGGGGAATATACTATGCAAATGTTATAAGCCTGATGAGGGGATTCTGAATAATAGCTGTCACTTTTAAAAATGATAATGTTAAGTGAAATAAATCTCACTTGAAGTTTTTGTGGAAGCAATATGAGAGTCTTCACCTAGTGGTTTCTTTCAATTCCAATATGTTTAAAAAAGAGAGATATTTAAAATCTTGCACCCTTTTCCATCTCTTTGTTTCCTTTCACGTAAAGAAGACTTAAAATGAAGAAGAAAAAAAAAAGATTAAAAAGTATTTAATATGATGGAAGAACATTTCACAGTCTAGCAGTTTAAGTATGAAGAAGATGAAGAAGGAAGTGGAATAAAATTAAGATTCATCCTTCCAAAACTGAAAGGGAAAACTAATGTATTCTGAAATCTCAGTCTGTAGGCTGTAATCTACTTACACCTGTACTGTATCCTAAAACTGTTTTGAGAAATGTTGATTTTCTGTAAAGGCTTCTGATTAGGAAGACTTCAATTCACCATTCAAACAGGCAGTAAAGTTCCAATGGTTATGATGTTTGAAATTGTTTTTGTGTGGAATGGATGCTTGTACAGATCACATCATGAGAAGATACAACTAATCTTCAGAGAAAAAGAAAATTATTATCATCTTGGGACCGTGTATAAGAAAAGTAGAAAAGATGGCAGGGGATGAAGAGAGTTATTGAAGAAACACAAAGAATCAGTAAGTTTCATTTGACATTAATAAGAAATCACAGAATCTAGAATCATAAAATCATCTGAGATGGAAGAGAACTTAAAAGGCCACCTAGTCCAAATCATCTGTAATGAACAGTGACACCTATAGCTCAACCAGGCACTCAGAGCCCCATCCAGTTTCATCATGATAAAGATTAGTATGGAGAGATAATAATTTCATTATGTAAAGTGCTGTATTGGTGATAATATGGACTGTAATTTATATAAATGGTTAAGGAGTAATTCTTTCCTTTCCTGGAAAAGGAATGTAGAAATGTTAAAATGTATATATATTTGAAATGAAACATACGTGTGTATGCAATAAATATACCCTGAATACATATTGTCTATCAAGTGTTAAAATCTAGAATTCTTTTTCAACAAACAACAGATCTCTTGAAATGCTTGTCTATGATTTTAGAAATTCTCAAGTACTTACCTCCATTTGAATTTTTGTTGAGACAGAGAGTGTGTAAAAAAGATCATCTCAAAATCTAGCCAAAATGCCTAAAAGAAGAACAAAAGAAAATTTTTTTATTTTTATTTTTTATTTTTTTTCAATTCCTGAAACTTTTCTAATGCATGTAACATTCCAGGTGAGAAATAAGAGAGAAGAGTGAAATTTTAACAATTCACCTTCAAAGTATTTTGCAACCATTCTTCTTTTAAACCTCAAAATCACATTCCAATAGGATGTATTATGAAGTCCCTGTGACCCAACAAAACTATGCAAAAATTCAATCTTGTACAACAATTTAAGATGGAAACTGCAGAACAGAACTGCATGTTATACGACCTCATCAAAGTTTTCTACTGCATAAATTTTTTATGATCATTTTCATCAGAAAGTTCTAAGACTCTGAGCTATGTAGATTACATCAGATGCTTCAGGTTATGAAAGGAACCTTTCTGAAGCAGAAAAAAAAGCTATAAATTTAGCTCTAGAGTAATGACTCAATTTGTAATACTCTAAATCATTTTGTGGATTGTAATCAACAATGAACAAAGGAAAGGAGAGCAGTACTCATGTTCAGTGAAATGATTGGTCTTGCCTGCTAAATAATACTTGGTCACTGCACTTTTAAAGAGATTATCTTTTCTTCCTCATTACCTGAATTGTAGGCAATCATACAAACTACTTATAACAAAAATTACTTTATAGTCATTCTTCAATTATTTCTTCCTTTGCACTGCTTCTTTTTATTACACAAGTTTTCAAACAATAAAATAATCTTTTATCTTATCTTTATGCCTTTTCTAAAGTTTCCCTCCTTACTTATAGATCTCAGTGGAAATTTTGTCTGTCATGAATAAAATAAAGGCATTGACTTTCATTTGCCCTGTTTTTTAGTCTTCTGAACTGAAAGCAAGCAATTTTGGCCATATTTCTAGGCTAGATGAAACCAAAGGTACTGTGAATACAGAAAAGCTGGCCCAAAGATTTTTTTTAATTATAATTTGTTTATCAAGCTCAAATGAAGATTAAGATTTGCCTACAACATCCTTAATTCCCTTCTAACTTACAGGTCTGCAGGTCTGCAACATCCCATAATAAATACAGTTTTCTGAGAACTATTTAGTTTAATTATATGTGAAAGGAACATCTTCTGCCATATACTACCTAAATTCTAAAAAATACTTTTTTCTTTTTCTTTTTTTTTTTTTTTTTCCTAATGAATTAAGAAAACTTTACTGGCTTTAGGGTACTGTGTAATCTACTTTGCCTTGCTCATCCAAAATTCGTTGTTCATGTTCTGCAAGATTCAAATGATGTAGCACAAATAAGAGACACTGTCTTACAGCTTATAAGTGCGAAAGAAGTTCCATTTTCATGTTCATGGAATTAATAAAATGAAAATTATTTTTCTCTGCACAGCTTCTTGCCTGTGTCTGTCAATATCACAGTCTAAAAGTTAAGTTTTCCATTCTAGTCTTCTCCCAAGGTGCCAACCGTTGTTCAGACTGGGACAATAAGGAGTGCTTTCATTTTATTGAGATTTACTCACATCTTTCTCAATTCTAGTTGACCTAATAGACAAATAAGTCATTTCAGATATCCATCCAACTGGACTGCATGTTTAGGATTAGATGTTTCTCTAACTGTGACTATTTTTTTGCACTACATTTTAAGGAATTGTTGGTTCACTAACTCAAATGCCAACCTTAAAAATGTAAACTGAAATTGCCAATTGAAATCCACTCCTTGAATTCTTATTTCTCTTCCTTCTCCAAGTATTCCTTCTGCCAATTTGCAGAGAGACAGAAAAGCAGAGCTGAAGTTCAATCCCAAAACTAGTATTTTCATCAGGTCCAGCTGGGAGGCGTCAATAGTGAGCGAGTGTGGCCAGCTGTAGAGGTAAGAACTGGGGCTGAAGCACAGCCCACATGCAGACTATTGCCCCAGTGAGTGTCTCACTACTGGCTCATACGGCTCATTCCAGATACCTGTGGCATCCCTCAGCTCCAGCCTGTGGCATAAGAACCCTTACCAGACTGGAGGCAGAACTCAAGCAGGGCCCAACATATTTCAGTAGGGAAGTCTCAAGTCTGTGTTGATGAATTCAATCTTCCTTTTCACTAGGAGTCTAAAGACCTCTCACAACCATTGCTATCATCTCTTTTCACTGATGTTTTCTAGTATTTACCAGTGTAAACCTCAGCTACTGATAAATACTGTGTTGGTAATAAATGATAAATGATGCATTTTCTGACTATAGGTTTAAATTTTATTTTCCAGTTTCAAAGTTTCTTTTTTTTCCCCCAGTATTAACTTGGAACATGTGTGTTCCCTGTAGGCTTTCTCCTCCATTTCATTACTGTTCAGTAAATCCACAGAACATCTATGATGTTGTCCTTGTAGAAGTACAATTAAATCTGTCAGTAGTAAAAATGGAAATTTTACCAATGGACTGTATATATGAAAACATCACAAGGATAATGCCCTGCAAAGTCAGCTCATATGCCTCAGTGACAAAGCACTCTAATAATTGTTTTCTACAGAGATGTATTCTGCACTCCAGTGAGTTAATAAATTCTAACCCGCAAAGCCTAAAATAAAAAGAATACAAGAAACAATTTTCTCCATCTGTTGAACTCTCTTTTGCTGCTTCTAGAAACTCTTCATTTGCTTTGAAACAGCTATTCCCACTGCATCTGGCAGAAATAACACATCAGCAAATATTACTATTCTGTTTCCTTTAATAGAAGTTGAATAAGCATACTGAAGAATGTCCAGTGCATTCCCAAACCAACAGTAAATTATACTGAAATCTTCGTAAAGAATAAAACTAACATCAGTTTCAATATCACATTTTACTTATTTGTTTATAAATGAACATAATTCCAGGAATAATTAATGAGCTGAAGTGCAAGTAAAATGGTTATTATATATTCAGTAAGAAGCGCAGATATGGAAATAATACCTTATTAATTTGTTTACAAATCAAGGATCTTCACCCCAAAAAATTACAACTGTAATTTTATAGAATTAATAAAAATGTAATAATAAGAATAGCAAGAGCATGTGCACCAAAAATTCTGGAAATCTGCTTTTCCACATAATATATACTTAGGCATTTAGCATTTGGTTTTCTGAGAGAAATATCAGGAGGCAAAAAAATATGACGTGCGAAAAGGAGATTTGGAGGATTAATGTGCTATGATGACCTATATCTATATATTCTGTAAAAAGAAGACTGAATGCTAACTTCATTGCAGTATATAATCATCTTCATTTAAACAGACTAATAGGTACAGATGGCTATAAAAGCTATCAGAAAAGAAGAAATAAGTACTGGTAGTTTAAACTGAATACATTTAATTTGGAAAATAAGAATAATGTTTAATTCTAATGAAATACCAAGTAAAGTGGCAGCACTTCAGATCTTTTGACAGCTTTGGAAATTATATTTCAAAAAGACATGCAAATCCTACAGCCTGTGATATATGGAGGAGGTCAGACACAATTGGTGAATATTCTGTTTTTCTTTCACTTTATGAATCTGTTTTATAACTTTAGTGAGTAGGACTATGCAAGGTACAGACATTTATTTAAGAGTATAGTTGCTGGAATGGGAACTGTAGAAAATGCCAAAATAAGAAAGAGAAAAAGTAGGGAATAAAATGATAGTTATGGGAGTAGAATGGTGCAATTCACAATGCATATGAACATTTATACATCTATCTAATTCTATATGTGTAAACATATTTATAAGTAACCAAGGTGACAGTATTGAGGAACATCACATATGTGTCTGACCATATTTTTATCCCTAGTGTATATTTAGTATGATATATTCTATCATATGTATTTGTTAAAAAAAAACAACTACTGTATCATGCACAGAAAACTGAATGAAGTAGCTGAGCTAAATTTAGTTTCATCCTATTTAATGAGTTGTTGTTTGCCTTGTACATAGTTTATCAGTAAATCCATTTGTAGAATGCTTGAAGTTATTCTCAGTAGTGTCCTTAGTAATCAGATTTGTTTCAGATTATGGGAAATCCAAATAAAAATGAGACAAAAAATTACTTATGGAACCTAAGTATTATTTGATATTTACAGTGAGTCTTTTTTTTTTTTTTTTTTTTTTTTTTGTCATATGCATGAAGTGATTTTGAAAACAAGCAAAAAGGATTTATTTTAAACTGATGAATTTTCTTTATCCCATATGACTGAAAAACAGCAAAATAGTAAATCTGGGGGGAGCAGTTTAGAAATATATCCTTTTTGGTCGATCATTTGCATGATGTAGTTGCCATAAGGAATGACAAACTGAATATATAGCAAAGGACATTGCTAAAGCACGGGAGGGTGACTGGGAATATCTAGCAAATCATGTCTGATAAAACTAATAGCTTTTTGTGATAATGTGCTTGGCTTTGTGAATGAAAAAAAAAGTTTTTGCTGATGTTTGTTTTAACTAAATGGTGAGGTATGTTTTAGGCAGGTCACCTAAGAAATAGATTTAAAACTCGAATTTATGATCCAGTACAAACTCCATATAGTGACCACTAACAAGCAGCGTTCCTCAGGGATTCATAAACAGGAAATAGTCTGTACTGCCTTTATTAATGACATGGAGAATCTGGTGGAATGAAAGCAAATTTGGGGATGATAAAAATTTGAGAGAATCATTGACTGTACTGGAGGAAAATTTCACTATTCAGTCAGACGTTGTCATTCTGTAGAAATGGTTTAAGAATAATATGAATTTTAGCAAAGAAAAATTCAAAATTCATCTCCTGGGATGGAATAACTCCCAAGCATCCATACGCTCTAAAAAAAAAACTGGTTACAAATAGATGTTGCAGATTTGCCCAGCTGGATAAGGTAGACAGTATTTGCAATGTCCCTTTTGGTTGAAGATGAACTTCAGAAAGCAAAAATGTAATCGAAATGAGTATAAGACAAATAAGTCTATGGGATCTGATGACATGCATTCCAGGGTTCTGAAGAAACGGGCTGCTGAGCTGCTCTCCATCATATTTGTAAAACTGTGACTGTCAGACGAAATCTCTGATGAGTGAAAAAAGGGAAGCATCACTTGCATTTTCAAGAAAGAGAGAAAGGTAGACACAGTAATTATAGGCTGATAAGCCTTATTTCTATGCCTCAGAAGATCAGGGACAGGATCTTCAAACAATGGGGTAAATTTTCCAGAGATTCGAAGTTCATCTGAAATAAAGAATAGTGTGTACCAATTTAACGGGTCCTGGCTTGAAAGTGGATTGGACTGGACAATCTCCGGAGATCTATTCCAGCCAGAATTATTCTGATTTTTCATTACTTAGCATCATGTAACATGGGCAGTACAGGTCTTTGAGAAACTTTCTATTATTTTTATTTTGAAAGACAGTAAACACGATGAAAACAAAAACAAAAACAAAAACAAAAACAAAAAAACCCTACTCTTAAAGGATTGCCCTTAGAAAGTTTAGCCAGATCACTAATAACAACCATACTTTTTCAAGTATTGTATGAAGGACATTTCTGAGTAATATTTAGATTTTGTCTAAAAGTTGAGGAAAAAAAACAGATGAACTGGAATATTTTATTCTCTTTGGTTCCAGGTAGCAAGTTGTCATATGTGTAATTTGTAAATTAATAATACCACATGGAAGAAAACTACTTTGTTTTTAAGTAAAGGAACATCATTCATGTTGCATTTTTCCATTTCTGAATCCAGTTTTTGCAGTTTCCTTCATCCATATTGAATACAGAGAACACTTAGACTGTGGGCTATGAGTTGATTTTTTCATAGCTAGTGAAATAAATGTAGATCTTCCTGTCCAAACTGTCAGATATTCTCTTAAAATCAGTGTAATTCAGTAACACTTGAACAGTGTACTGTTACAGTTTCTGTGAAAGTATACTGTTGTAATCTCTCATGATCTAGTTTTGAATTAATCATAGAATTGTAGAATCACAGAATACCGTGCAGAAGAAAACAACCTGAATCTCTATAGACCAATGGATTAAATAACTTGACAGTATGGAGGGAGTAAAACACAAGCAAAAACTTGGAATATATCATTGTTAACAGCAGGACACATTTCTAGTTTAATAGCATTGTCTACAGAGTCCAATTTGAGGATGGTTACTGTGTATTGTATTTTTCATTATTAACAGTGTTGGGATTTGAATCACTCATAAAAACTAGTTTATTTTCTGTTTTAATTTTCTCCCTATTCTTCAACTCATGAAAATTTCTAAGCAGACCATAATTTTCATGTGTTTGTTATTACAGTTTTGCTGCTTGGTGTACATTGATTATTAAGTTTATTTTGCAGCTTTCAACATTCAGGCTAAAGAAAGAAACTACCGAATACTTTGTTTAGAAGTCAACAATAAACAATGCCTGAGATATGGTCTACAGCTTGTAATGGTTAGCCTTACAATAAATAAAGAGAAGAAGAATAATTTTATTTCATTAATACCATAGGAAGAGATGGTAGAGGCTGAGAAAAATCCTCAAGAAAGGACAAGGAAACTGACAAAAAAAAAAAAAAAAAAAAAAAAAAAAAACCACCTATAAACAGAAAAATTGAAAAATTGGGGTAAGGAGTAAGATGGAAAGAGGTTTTGAACTGTAAAACTGATGCTGATTCTCTGATTGTTCTGTCTGTCTAGGTCCCTCTGGATGGCAGTACAACCCCCTGTCACACCAGCCACTCCTCTCAGCTTTATGTCTTCTGCAAACTTTCTGAAGGTGCACTCTGCTCCATCATCCAAATAATTAATCATTTGAAGCCGTACTGACCCCTGGGATATACAGCTTTTAACTCTAGTCCAAAATATATGCTCAAATGCTTCTACTTTAGTAAATGTGTTACTATTTAAAAAAATCCTCTCGTGAATTTAAGTCAAAGAGGAGGATGATATTCCAGAAGTAACATATCAATTTTAACAGTTGCCCAGTGTTGACGGTAAAATCCTAACTGAGCTTTTACAGATAATGTATTTCACCTTGACCTGGTGAGTGTGAGCCAACATATAGAAGAATTTTACACGTGCATATGAAGACAGAAACCAAAAACGTCATTGACGGTTAGTGGAGTAAGGTCAGGGCTATGGTAACTGTTAACTGGCAGGCAATTCATAATAGAATAAATAGTAAATATCAATGCGTGACAGTCATCCAAGTGAACAGCACAGAGGGAGACTGGAGTTTCTATACATTTTATTATATATAAGAGTTTTAAGGATTTTCTCACAACATACAATCTGATGTGAGTTAAGGACAAAACAGGAGAAGAGTAGCAACGCAATATTTTTTTAACATACAAAGTAGAACTCCTTAGCTGTGCTGATAATAGAAAGCTGGGAGGTGTGGCTGAAACACTGGAAGGCTGTGTTGCCATTCAACAAGACCTAGATAAGCTGGAGAGCTAAGTGTCAAAGAACCTCATGAGGTTCAACAAGGGCAAACGTGGAGCCTTGGGGGGGAATAAGTGCATGCATGAGTACAGGTCAGGGGCTGACCTGCTGGAAAGGTACTCTGCAGAGAAGAATCTAGGTGTCCTCATGGACAACATATTGACCATGAACCATCAGTGTGCCCCTGTGGCCAGGAAAGCCAATGGCACCCTGGGGTGTATTATAAAAAAATGTGGCCACCGGGCTGAGGGAAGTGATCCTCCACCGCTCTACTCTGCCTTGGTAAGATCACATGTGGAGTACTGGGTCCACTTCTGGCCTCTTCAGTTCAAAAAGACAGGAAACTACTGGATGTAGTCCAGCAGAAAGCTACAAAGATGAGAGAGGCCCAGAGCATTTCCTGTATGAAGAAAGACTGAAAGACTTGAAACTGCTCAGCCTGGAGAAGAGAAGAGGGGGGATCCTATCAATGCTTAAATGTCTAAAGAATGCATGACAAGTGAACAGGGCCATGGTTTTTTTCGGCAGTGCCCAGTGACAGGACAAGGGATGATGGACACAAACTGGAACACAGGAAGTTCCACACAAACACAGGGAAGAATTTCTTTGCTGTGAGGGTGACAGAGCACTGTAACAAGATGCCCAGAGAGTCTGGGGAATCTCTTTCTCTGAAGATATTCAAAATATACCTGGATACTTCCCGTGTGACCTACTGTAGGGAAGTGCTTTAGCAGGGGGTTAAACTTGCTGATCTACAGAGGACCCTTGCAATCCCTGTGATTTTCTGATTCTGTGATTCTGCTCTATATTTTATCATTTTCAAGTAGAGCTTATATATATATGCTGATGAAAAAATTGTGAAGAAAGTTCCTGCCAGGATTTTCTGCACAAAAGGGAGGAAAAGGCTTTTCTATGCTGCCTCCAAATATCTTTTTGTGATCTTTCTCAAATTACATCTCCTTTCTGCAAAGGTGTTAAATTAACCACATAGCACATTTACAAATAGATAACAGCTGACTCCATGCCTGTAATACAGAAATACACTCAGTGGTTTATTCTTTCATTGTCTCTTCTTTTTAATGGGAATTTAGCACTCCTACCTTCATCCATTTTTGACCATTGCATCTACTCCTTTTCTCTTTGGTTTTGTTCCCATCTGCATCAGATCCAGGAGTCACTACTCTACCTTTTCCCTTCTAAAGAATGTAAACGTGTCTCAGAGAGCAGGTCAAATGTGTGATGATTCAGAAGTCACATAAAAGAAAAGTGAAAGTAGATGGAGTTTCTGAGGTCAGGCTTTTATTACATGAACATGCATTATCCAGGAGAGAAACAGAGGGTCTTACACCCTTTAAAGTATAAACATTGGCACACTGCCGAATAAAGTATGCCTTATATGTTAGTTTAAGTACTGGATCACTGGTCATTTATATCATTGTGTTGGCAGTTTGTGTAATTTTGGCTCTAGCAAACAACACTGGATACGGAGAAGGCTAAAGGTTCTTCTCAACACTAGAAAGACATTCAAAAATGAGGTTTTTTTCATGATCCTCGAATAAAAAGAAAACCCCTAGTGGGTTTCTGTTTCAACTTTCATGACCTATCTTGGAGCACTTGACGCATGACACACATTTTCTGTGACATGCTATGAAAATACTTCACTAATGGGCTGAAAACAATCCTGTCATTATTTCTGAGATTTCAGAATTTAACGTGTCTGTGTAGCAACAGTTAAGTCATGGTGCCACAGTAATGTTAGAAGCAGCCTGAGGACAGTGTGTGACATAATCTACAGAACTGCTTGTTTTGTATGTACATAGGGAATTGTATAAAACCACAGGCCTGGCTCCAGTCCCTTGTGCCGCAAACAATCTCCCAGGTCCTTTCTATAAACTAAAAAATATTTTTAAACAGTCTTATTCCACGTTCCATCTGTGGAACAGGAGGCAGGAAACTGATGAGAAGGTATGGGACTTCACTGTCTCTTTCTCCCGATGTGACAGGATTGTCCAGAATATGATCCCAGCACACACTCAACAGAGGCATTAGAGGTAGAGTTAGAGACATTAGAAATTTTATTTGCCTAGACAGTGGATAGTAATAGAGCTCTTGCTTATATTTCTATGGGACAGCATTTCCTATGTGCCCTTGGAAGAATTAGCAGAATTCTGTTGAATATCAGGAGAAGCTTAAGCTCACAATACAGAAGTCAGATTTTTTGGATAGTATTGAAGCATCCAGAATGTTAAACATCAATGTATATTTCACATAAGTGTTCAGGGTTTTGTTGCAAATTTTATTGCTCTTTTGTCCATTAGAAATGCCGCAAGATGCTTTCCTGATCACACCTCTGACTTTTAAAAAAGAACATGCAGAATTAATGATAGATAACTTGTTTTTGCATCTCTGCCATCTTCTGAACTCAACATATAAGTATTTCTCTTTGATTTTAATTTAAAGTATGCATTTTGAATTACAATTACAAAATATGCCAATGTAAATCTTGTTGGAAGAAGAGACAAGACTAAGGAAAGTGAACTCAGGCACCATTTTTATCTCTTTTTTTACATTCTTCATATATTGCAAGATAAAGTTTTCTAGAGATATGAAAAAATAAATATTTAAAGTGTCCTTTATGCTTTCTTCGAAAATATATGCACGCCCGTGTTGTACCCAGACTTTTTCCTTGATAGGGGTGGTTGATCTCATCAAACTTTGGTCATCTAAATCAATAGGCAGGCTTCCTAGCAGTTCAGGATTGGCATTTCCATTAACTCAGATAACTATCTTAAGATGACATTGCTTGCCCACAAGAGGTGCCCTCATCCAGTGCTCAGGAAATCTAGGCTGATGTGGTTGGACTAGTCACCTCTTGTTGATTAGACTGAGCTGAGATTTATCCTCTTTTAAATTCCCTGCAGAAGAAAAATTATGAAACTGTATAGAAATAATTACAGAGATAATTAGCCATCCTGAAATCCTTGCAAAAGTGTGTGAAGACATATGTTAATTTCATATTGAAAACATGAAGTACTACGCAGTTCCTTGGTCTCATTACTCTATTTCCCCTCTTCTCTATCTCCTAGATGAATGTTTTTCAGACTATACAACAGTGGGTTTTGTCCTGCACATTTTCCCTTGCTTGTTTTTAACTTTCTTCCTGATACGGTAGCAAACTCTTTTCTTTACATAATTCCTGACTTTTTTTCTTCCCTCTTGCAAGGAATCATACTGTCTGTTTACTTCTTTTCCATATTACAACTCTATTTTTTATTTGCATTCATTTAAGATACCAGAGGAAAGAATCAGGAAAGAACATGGATGGTACAGAGAGAAGATATGAGCATAATACAATGTCTACAGACATCCATACTTCTACATTTCTAATATAGTTTTTCCTTATGCTAACTAACTTTCACCCTAAGAGCACCTGAGCATAGCTAGGAATGGCCATATATATACATGCCTTTAGAAGTAAAACAAACAAACAAACAAACAAAAAAAGAAACACAAAATCCGCAGATTTTGCAGACAATGCAAACACAATTAAAACTACATAGATTTGAAGGCAACCATTGTAATGACTATATACAGAGAATATCCAACATAGAATTTATATTTTTAATGTTAAATTACAAATAGTGTAATTTCACCAAATATTCAAAGTTTTTTTTTGTCAGAGAGGAAAAACAAGGCAAAACAAAATAAAACATTTCCTATTAAAGAACATCACAAAATGAATTACAAGTCCTTGAATGTTTTCAGTAAAAATTGCCAAAATAATTGTTCCACTACATGTGAGAACAACGTACATTTCCAAAGTGATCTTTACTGTAATAGTTTCTAACATGCTTGTGTTTTTTTGTTTGTTTCTTTGTCTCTTTTTTCCGAAAACACATACACATTCAGATCACTGAAAACCTTCAAAAATCCCAGCTGGAGCCAGATACTAGGAATTGAGAATTTGAACCAGGCGATATGGTTGAGAAAATTTAATAAAAACTCTAAAACAAGATTTTAATAGGTAGCAATTGATAATGTAATAGCATGTTGTGCTTTCAAGTTTTATGCTAGTAAATTAATACATATTACTTAATTTGGGGAAAAATTCATAAGAATCTCTTAAACTGTGATTGTCTGGGGAGAAAGAAGATAGTCATTTTTCAATTTTCATTTTAAATAAAGGCATTCCATAAAGTTTAATGATTTATGTTCATCCTGCTTTTATTTCTGTGGTTTGAATGGAGAAAATGTTAATAGTGAAAATAAAAGAAGCCTAGTGATTAGTAATGTGACACTAGAAATTCTCTGAACTGCTATTGAACTCTGTCATAACCGGGAAAAGTGGACATTATACTTACTGCACATGGTAGTGTCAGTAAAGTATGAAATATTAAATTTGTCCCTATAGGAAAGGAGGAGACATATTATTAATATAAGCTAAGTATCTGAGGTTATTCAAGAGTTTTCTTCTTATCAGGTTTGAGAAGTGGAATTAAAATTAAAGTTGACATCACAGCTGTGAATCGAATTAAGGTAAATGTTTCAAATTCATGAAATTACAGTATACTGGAAAATTATATTATTTAAGTAATTCAACAAATTCATATGAACTACTAAAGTAAATCTACTTTAAATCGTACTAATACGGCTAAAGGTGAATCCCGTAATAAAATCCAAAAGGAAACAAAAAAGTCTGCCAAAGAAAATGAAGGAGACTCAAGCCTTCAGAGACAGAAGTATGGCTTTAATTGCAACAAAACCTTCCTTTACAGAATGTGACACATTTCTTTTCTTGAAAAACAAACAAACAAAAAAAACACAATAAGAACAAAATCACAGTGAACTGATGCAGCTTGGAGATGAAAACTCACAAGATCTATTTTCCTAACTACATCTTCCAGCTAGAAAATTCTGATTTGCTAAAAGAGCATAAGGAAACTACTTCAGGTTGACAACCTATCAATTTAATTTAGAAATCTTTACTCCTCATTCACCATTACCAGTATTAATTGGTTTCCTATTATGTAAGCTGGCTACACAATAAACATATAGGTATATATAGTATAAAAATACTAACAAAAGTTAGTTTACTGTTTGTTTGTTTTCAAAGAATATGCTAGCTATTTCAGGTAACATTAGAATATTTGCCTAAAAGGGAAGGGAAATTTATGAATTCATGTCAAAATCTTAAAGTTTTCTTTGTACTACACAATGAATACTTTTCCATTTTAAAATATAAATAAAAAATTAACATGCTTTTACTGCTAACTGTTATTTAACTGCGGGATACTTTTTTTTTTTTTTTTTTTTTTAATAGCAGTAAACAATAGAATGAACAAAGTTGATTTTTTTAAATTTTGCATCAGCACCCCTGACTTTTAAGCTTATATTAACGTTTAAATTTTATTTATTTATTTATTTTTATTATTGTTATAGTACATCCAAACACTCAAAATGTAATCATATGAGATTGCCTTCTCTTTCTTCCAATTATTATCAGATTTCTGGTGTTAGATGCTTTGTCAGCTCAGTACTCAGTACTTTTTTCATACATATTTTGCGGCATATATATTTCTGACTTCTCCTTTTTTTTTCCTTCTTTTTTTAAAATACATTCAGAGCTTTTTCTCCAACAAAGTAGAGCCAAGTTTATCATAATTTGTTGTTGAAACCTGAATGTAATGGTAGTCCATCAGAACTCTTTACCAGTGCCCCAGGACCTTGACAGAGTGGTTTATCAAAACAAAGCACAAACTAATAATAAAAATTAAAATTTTATAATAAACTAAATTCTATCTACAATCTTATAAAATATTTCCATTTTGTTTATTGAAAACAATATTCTACCAGCTTTAAGCAGAATATGTTCCCCATGACGATAAGGAATATTCTCAGAGCAAAATGATGGACAGGTTTTAAATATGTTTATACTGACTTCATTTACCACACAGAGGGTCATAAGCCAAACCTGGTATGTTTGTTTCTCTATATCTTTCTTTCTCTACATATATTCACACTATGAAATATACAAATATATATACAAACATATAAACACACATATATATATATATATACAAGCTGCAGAAGTGGGAAATATTTCAAGAGTATATCTGTAAGGTTGCTAGTAGCTTTATTCATGATCATTCCTTGTATGTACACAGATAGGACGTGCCAATCTCTCTGAATTCTTCAAAGCCACCATAGGGGTGAGCATCCTTAGACTTGTGGTGAGCTGTTTAGGCTATTGTTTATTTATATTTATAGCTACATATCTCGAAACGTTACTTATTCATTATTGAGATTCTTTTTTCCTGTGGTCTGTGTTATGTTTTTGAACTAGCTCACATATTTCAAACTCCATGCTCATCATTGATGGTGGTTGATTTCCATTCAGTAGACTTCATGGCTGTTGTCAGATGCCTCTAATGTGTAAGAGAAACATTTTACCACATTATATTTAACCTACCTGCTCAGGGAGATTGTTTGACACTTGAAGACATGACGCCAGCACCTTAAGAGGCATTAATCTTTACTGAGCACTGTGCATGTTTTTTTCTTATCATACTGACAGATATAGGCAATTTCAGAGGACAACATAACTCCTCACCACAACTGAGATTCTAAGGGTTTTGGAAGATAATAACTATATTTCCTTTGATTATAAGACATTCAAGAGGCAATCCTCCATCAGACCTAAAGTAGGCTCTCAGAGTTGGAGCAACAGATACTTCACTGTGATTCCATTTACACCATTTGCAGAGGAGATTCTCACACATCCTTAAAAAAAGGGAAATATTTAGGGATCCTCCTCAAGGCAATTCTTTTAGAATAGAATTTCTTTTAATGTCAGTGATCCTAAAACATCTTCAATCGGGGGAAAAAAAATTATCTCAGAAATATTCTGTATTTTTGAATTACACAATCCTTCTTTCCTTTCTTTCAGTCTCTCTAGGATTCTGTGAAGGACACTAAACTTGATTCTAGCAGACAAATTTGGAAGGGTTCAGATAGAAGGATTCACCATGGATACAGGCTGACCATCTTCCACTCCTCCAAAAGCTCCAACACGCTTTCTCCAAATATAAGTTTTAGTATATACTTAAAATGTATGGTAACAGGTAACTAACCTGTCTTTAAATTAGTTATCCTACTCCTATCTCATTACTATTAAAAAAAAACATATACAAGATGCATCAGCCTAACTCTAGGAATGGATTTTTTAAATTCTTTTTATTTAAGGAATGCTGTTGTCTTTGAATTTCATCCTATCTGAACTAACTATCTTTTTTTCTAAGACCTTTATGGCATGCCACTGCTCAAAGAATCACTTGGAAAAAGCAGTGTTCATCCCTTGGGCAAATTGATTTTTGGTCTTGGCAGTAAGTCTGATAAAGATTGATTGCAGGACTTTGTTGGACATTGAGGTTACAGGCACAATAACTCAGAAGGTCAAAGGTATCTGATGATATTTGCCTAATGTTTTCACAGCATACCATAACCCTCTATTTTTGTCACTGTCAAAAACTTTGGAATTCTTATTTTAATTTTTCAAATGTTACTAATAAATTGAAGTAGAAAAAATATTTTTACTTTCTCTATGCTCAGGATAAATGTCTAGAATACATTTAAGAACTGAAGAATGATATATTGATTTCTTCTCTAATTTCAACAGCGCAACTGCATGGCAGCTGGCTGGCTAAACACTTGCAGATTCAGTGTGCGTTGTTTCTATGAAAGAAATGGATTTTCTTTTTCCCTCTGATGGGAAAATTGTTCAAACAAAGTTAATAACATGTTACAGCAGTTTTAAAGTTTTTTTCAACATTACTGTACGTCTATGTCTAAACTGTAGTTAACCATATCTAAATAAAACCCTACTGTTCTGTCTCAGGTACTTTTCACAAAATTGTTTATTCCTTTTCTCCACCTTCCTCAGGGAAAAAAACCACCAAACAAACAAAAAAACTTTATAAAATGCTGTGTAGTGACAATATCTTTGGAATCCTTATTGGACATTACAGAAGGAAGGAGTTAATAATTCCTTACTTCAATGGAGTGATTGTAGGACAATGTTTTAGGCTCTGCTTTGAATTCTGGAACAATCTTCTTATACAGATTTTGTCAAAAGTGTTGAATAAGAATACATCGTAACAAATTTAAGCTTTTCAAATTGCTATACATAAGACATAGCCCCATTCAAGTCTGTGGATAGAGACATCTGTTCAAGACAGTGAATGATTTAGTTTTGGGCACGAGGAAACAATTTAGAAGTATTACATAATTCTTCAGTCATAAGTGTGACTACTAACACTTTTGTAGCTTACCATTCATGGATTCTGACAGAAGGAATGGAACAGAGCTCTTTATGCAGATCTCCAAGTGACCTATACGTTTATAATTATATGTTTATAAACAATAAACTGGAAACAATTTGTGACAACTGATTAAATGATATATTGTGTAGGGAAAAAGAGTAAATTTATCTATGTTTCTTGCAACACCTCTCTTGCATTGCTACCATGAAAGTATAGCGTGTCATGAAAATCCAGGTTCCATATCACCTTAGGATGGTGATTTTTCATGTATGGCAAACTTGTCATCTTATAATTCCCATTCACAGGCTGACAATATTTTCAGTATGAATATTTGCTCATCCATCTGGTCAGTATTGTTTCGTGCACAATTTCTTATTCTCCAGTGGCTTTGTAGCAGAGAATGTGCAGGTAGGTGTGGTCTCATTAGCCCGGTAATGTTTCCATAATGTTTTAGGTTGTTTGTTTTTTAACGTTCTAATCAAATTATTATTGTTGTGTTTTTTTTTTTTTTTCTCCTTGTGTTCAGCTTCCTGCCAAATACTGGACTCAGTTTTAATGTTCTGCTCATTATCTCCCAGGTTCATTTCCTTTTCCACCTGAAGACAGTTCATGCAGACAAGTTGCAGGGGAAAAATGGAGCTCCATTGTCAACTGAAATTATTTGAAGATCAGTCCCCTGACATTGCTGTAAGTCTTTGTGGCTGGATTTTGTTTTCCTTCCTCTCTTTATAGATGAATATTTACAGAATTCTTATAGGAACTTTAAACTATTTCATGAAGTAGAACTTGAATTAAAGAGGAAAATAATGAGGTTCTGATCATAACAACAACAACGACAAACCTGGCACTAACTCTGAATTTAAAATCCTTTATTTCAGATACTGCAGTTTTATCCTTGAAATAAAGGCTACTATAAGTCACTCACAATACTTGAACTGTCGATCTTAAAGCAGACCTCTTACATTCTTGACAATATGCAGTAAAAAGCATCAAAGAGTACTGTAACTGCACAGTAACAGATCATTTTTAGAACACTGCCAAACAAGTGAAAATAAAAACAGTTTTTGAAAATCTCTTTCTTTTGAAAGCTATTTTCTTTCAGACGTAAGTTAGGTGTAACAGCTTTTGAGCATAAGTCTATCACAGACTTCTCAAAAGCAATGTGACTGCAGCAAAAAAAAATATGTTTGTGTTGTTTAGATTTTCTTTTTTTCTAGGTGGCATTTGACATGCTTATGACTCCAAGCTTTCAGTGTTCTCTGGTGCTCACCTGGAATTATTATTTTCTCCGTAATTCTGGCTCCATCAGAGTTATATATTAAACTCTTCCCCCATCCTTGTCGGATTCATATCACTGTGCTAGAGGAAATCTGTGAAGGATGTTATGAGTGTCTGTTCTTCGTGGAACTATCCTGGTCTTTCCTTTTCCATCCCTGTATTTCGTCTTTTCCCAAGTCTCTTTATGTATCCCACAATACTCGCAGCTATCATGTTTCCTCATCCTTACCTGTTGCAAATCTCAGGCTAGCCCCTTTGAAAGCTGTTCCTAAGTAATTCTTCTAATGGGCAATCTGCAAGTCACTGAAAAACTTTGATTTTACTGCCTCTGTTAGCAGCTGCTCCTCCATGTTTCAGTTCATGTGTTTATCATTTTGCATATTTGTTATTTCTTTTATATTAAGCAATCTGTAGCCAGATAACCTGAGAAAACAGATGGAATCACAGTGTTTTAGTGCTCATTCACTCCTATTTCTACCTTATATTCAAATTAGAAATTACAGTTAAATTTTTCTGTCATCAGACTCTAGGATAGACAGGAAAACTCACCAAACCTAGTTACTGAGGTAGCTGGGATTGCAGGGACATAACCATCTAGAGTTTGCTTTTGGAGCTAGCACTTTGGAAATAATGCAGCTAATGGGCAACAGAATACAAAATCAAATCTAGCACACAAATGGTCTGGTAGCACAGAAGGGCTAAAAGAAGTTTTATATAATTGTTCTTGTCTCCAAGCAGATAAATTGACATTTTCCAGATTATAATGTCACTCTAAACAGTATTTGAATTCCCACAGAGGTTCTAATGAACTTGAGACCTCCAGAAAAAAACTGTTTCAGATATGAAAAAGTCATCCATTTTAAACACTAGTCATCTGGTAAAATCAGATATTCAAAGTTTTAAAAAATTCCCATCTTGTTACACTGTTATGTGTGACAATATATCTAGAGAGGTTGTGTTTGTGTTTTAAATGTTTATACAAATATATTTGTTCTATCAGCATAATTTTATAGGGCTGTATAGTGTGTGTTTTGCTTTTCTGGCACATGATTCTGATTAGACAGGCCGACTATTTAGGTAGTCATGATCATAATTTTTTTCTTTCTGCCATCTTTCTGTCATCCCTAATTCAGTGGCTTTTTGGAACAGCTGTGTCATAGGATCTGATGTTTCTATAAAGTTTGAGTACTTAACAGGACAATGACTAAAACAAGAAAAAACAATCCAAACTGAGGTACCAAATATACCACTCCGCAAGAACAAGAGTAAGCTTATAATATTCTGAATAGCTCACGAGAAGTTTTAAATACTCACAGTTGTAGAATTAATGTCATATTCCAAGTGAATTTCAAATAATTACAATTGGAAATCTTTCTAGAGCAACCAGAAATAAGTAACTGATGTTTGCCTGTATGAACAATTCTACTAACTAATTTTCATTTATTTTCTCAATTAATTTTAAAGAGGTATGAAACTATTAGGATATTTACTTTTTTTTTGCAGATGTATTTTTTCCAAAGATGAATGTCCTCCTTTTCACCTTTTCTTATATGTGAGCCTGATCAGGCCTAGGAAAAAATGTTTATACTCAAACTTTTCATTTACATTTAAATTAAGTCATTATAACATGGGAAAACTCATTACTGGTCTCCAAAACAAGAAAGGTAAATTCTTCAGGGTCTGAAAAATCAAGTATTAAAATGATAGACCGTAACATAAAAGGAGAGCTTTATTTCACAGAAACCTATTTAGTTCAGCACTTGTAGAAAGGAACAGAAACTTGGTTGAGATAAAACAAACAAAATTTTAATGATGTGGTAAGCCTGATAGATGTTTCTCTATTCTCTGAGGCTAAAGAGACCATAATAATATTTTTCAAAATGTGGAGAGATAACATTCAGTGTTCTGAAATAGTCTTCTCTCAGAAACTAGATTAATTTCTTCCATCCTTAATGACATTTTGAAAATACAGACGTTCTTTAATATGTTTTATCTGTAAATCCATGATGAGTTAGAGAAGTGTGATATTTTCACCTTTAGCCAAGTGATGAAAAGTAAGTTTATGAGCCAGAAAGATCTACAGGGATTTTAATACTAGAAATTAATCAGTTTTACAGAAAGAAAAAAGGAAAAAGCAAAAAAAAAAAAAGGAAAAACAAAAAGCTTCCTCCATTGGCATGATTTCAAGAATATTTTCTAATATGTAAATTGTATTTAAGACTGGGAAATCTTTTTCTACTTTAGAATGTACATTCCATTTTAACTGTGGTCATAGTTTGCTTTTACCTACATACTGAAATGGAGCCCATGAGTAAACTGGTAAATTCTTGCATGCTTTGTACTTAACCACATATATGTCCTTACTTTAAATAGAATACATATCTACAAATAGACAAATCTCTCACACATCCATTTTAAATCTGTCCTTTAATGGGTAATTGTATGTTTGCCTAATTAAACAGGTTAAAATTTTATTTAAAAAAAAAGAACCTCTCACTGATTAGCAACAAGAAGATAGAAAATATATCAGGTAAACAAAGCCTGCTGGAAAAATGGTAATAACTACAAATTTTGACGGAAGGAAATAGGACCTCCAGTCTGGAATGAATGAGAGACTGAAATGGAATCAAGAATGCTTGTATGAATGAGGCAAAACAATGTAAAAACATGCACATAATTTTTCTATATGTGCTCCTGAAAACTTATGAATCCAGTTGTCCATAGATCTGATAGTCCGAGAAACTCAATCGTTGTGGAGCTGTAAAAAGACTTGAGATTTGTGAGCAATCCAGACACAGGGAATCATTTTTCCTTTGTGATCACCCAGCATTACTCCAAAGTAAGAATGTCTCAGAGACTGATGCTTTGCCACCCATTCTTGTCCCATAAACTTTGCAGTCATATCTCCTAGTCCACAGACCCAAAGAAAAGCAGCCAAACGAACACTAAGGGCAGCAGCTCCACAAATTTCTAGACATCAGATGCTTTACAACTTTGCAGTAAAAGCAAGATCTTATAAAATTTTTCCACTGTTAATTCAATCTTGTTTTTCTCAAAATCAGTTATAAAACTCATTACTTTCAGAGTCTATTTACTTTCTGAAATTATTTTGTGTAACCTACATTTTTGTAATTTTTCCATATTTTCTTTAAGGTCATCCTATGATTCTGTTCAGTGTTTAAATCCCCAAATCTCTTTGAATACTCATGATCTTTCATTACGTATGTATATACATATATGTAGTTATTCTTCTGTAGTTAGCTCATTTTAGGTCTTCATAGTAGATGATTAGCATTTTTCTTAAAATTTCCTAAACATCATTTCTATTTTAAATGTTTTTATCTTTAGCTATGTTTTGGAGGTTGTTAGGAGAAGATGATATTAAATTCTTTTAGCTTGACTCATTACCAGTTTTATTATTTACTGTTTACCAAACTCTTGTCAATCATCCTCTCAACCTTGCTTTTAGCATCCTGAAGGATTCATGTTTATCACATCCTTTCTATGAGATCTACTTAGATCTACTTCGTATTTAGCAATAAAAGGTTCCACCATCAGCTGCTTATATATTTTGCCAATAATTTAACTCTCTAGATTGATTGATTCTTGACTCAAAACAAACAACTCTAGGAAAAAAAAATAAAAAATCCCCCAAGTAGGTCTGTCTTCAATGCCAGTCAAGTAGAAAAAAAAAAAAAAAAAAAGTAGCATTCAGTGAAAAAGAATACATTGTTAAGAGAAATAAAATAAAAGAAAATTAATTTATATATTGGTATACTCCATAAGACTGTCAGTCTGGACCAAGAGAATTTAAGAACTTTAAAAATATAATTGTGTGAATCAGTTTTGAAGTATGCGTTCAAAAGTTTAACCAAAGTTACAGAAATCCCACAAGAAGTTTTCATCCTGATAAATCTGAGAGGATACATGCAACCATTTATTTGAGTGTAGTGTGTTTCTGCTCATGTAAGTATTTGTGAGTGTTGAAGATCAGTACCAGGAAATCCTTTACGCTAAAGTTGGGCAGACTAGAACAGATTTCCAGTGGAAGAGAAGTTGAATGCATTTCACCCTGAAGGATGTGTCTTCCTCCTTTGCCTGTCCTGAGCCAAGACTGTAATGAGACCCTTTATCTTGTAAATGATATTGCTGCTTGAAGTTCTGAGTACGGCTAAGCAAAGATTCAAAATTCTGATCTAGATTTAGTGTTAATATTCTGGATACAGAATGCAGTTTAGCCAGACCAGTGAAGACTAACATACATCATCATTAAGACATTTCTGAAACAAACATTTGAACATACATGGAGATTAAAATTTTTCCTAATTTTAATGTTCTTGGCAACGTTTTTTTTTAGCATCTTTTCCCTTTTTATTTTTGTTTTTTGTTTTTTGTTTTTTGTTTTTGCTTTTAATACTCATTTTACTTATATTCTCTTGACATCTTGTCCTTTTCTGCTAGAAAATATTAGATGATCATGTTATTTACCCACTCAATGTCACTAAAAATCATGTGATGCTAAGACGGTATGGTTTGTGCACTTTAGAAAACAACTGAATCAGCTTCCTCCATTGCCCGAATTCAAGCAGGGTTAAACGTTTACTAGAGCATATTTCCATGTCCTTTTAACCAACATAAGTTATTTGTAGAAAGTAACCAATGGTCCTGCTCCTTATTTAATAATTTTTGAATAGTCATTTATGATGCTCTATGTAAGAAAACACTGAAATAAGGTGAAAAAAAATTAACAAGGAGGCAAGCTTTGTAAAATTAGTTTCACTATCAAACCAGATACTTCAAGGGAATAAATTATGTAGCGAAACATAAATGTTAGCATATGTCCCAGTGAAGCGAAATATTTGTTAATTGCTAGTTTTTAGAATTATGAAAATTTTCCAGAAATAGCACAAGTCAGTGAGAACTATTTTTCTTGAGACAATAGCTTTCTTGTGCCTTTTCTTATCTAATCTTGTATTGCTATAGAAGATCAAAGAATTTTTGTATTATCTCTACTGAGCCTCACATCTGACAGCTCTCAGCAGCATGCAAAGGGACACATAAAACAGAATTAAACTGTGAGGTGATGTATTTATACCTGTAGTTGTTTAGTAGCTAAAATCAGAGGTTTTATAAAGTCAAGTGCCTGCCTCATTTTCACATTTCTCAACTGCTGTATTTTTAGATGATGTGAAGAGCGCACCTGATTCCTAAAGGTTGTAGCTTTGTTTCTTTTGTGTGTGTTTGCTGTTGACGTTTTGTTTTTTATTTTATTTTGGTTTGTTTTGTGTCAACGGTTTACTGGCTGGTTCGGCCTGGTGACTAGCAGGCAGGAGGGATTTCGCAAAATCCGTGCCTCCAGAAAAGGGAAAAAAGGGACTCCAAAATAATTAAAAACAGCGGCAACAATCTGAGGAGAAACAAACTAATTTACTAAATATAGAATCGGTATGCAAGATACCACACTATCATGTAATATAATTAGAATTGAAGCTAATAGATCAAATATAATGAGAGTGTCCGAAAGGTGGGTAGGCCTGACAATAGTGCTGAGGTGAGATGTGCAGTCCAGTTGAGCAGCAGGGAGGAGAGCCTGATGAAGAAGAGCCATCAGATGACCTACCAAGGCCTTACATCTGCTCCCCTGTAAAAGAAATTACAACAGCACAGCGAACAGTCTTCTGGGGAATGTAATTCTTCTTTTCAGTGACAGGTATCCAGAACTTGAGTATTAACACTTTAAATTCCAGTGTACTACATGATGTTATGATGTGGAATATCGATAACCAAAAATCATAAAACCATGACATTTTGTTTTTCAGTTTCAAGACCTTATTACTTTATTTATGTCACAGAGGATGGGGTTAAGGGAGATATAAAATAAAATAAATAAATAAAAAAGCAATTAAAAAAATAGAAATTTTACATCGCTTAAACATTATATTTTAAAAACAAGAATAGGATAAAGAAAAGATTGCAAGTTAGAAAACTGAGGATTAACATTACCTCTTCATTTTCATCTTAATTTCTCATCTGGCCAAATAGTACAGCTTGTTCAGAAGACGACCGAACATGATACCCAATAACACGACAACTGTTTGAAACAGTCTTTCAGGACCCCACAGAATCTTCCTAGCCCTGGGCAGCCCTTTCATGTACTTTCCATACACCTGCACATCACCAAAACCCTATTTCAGCTTAGCTCAAGGCCAACAGTCTGTAGATGTACTTATCTGTGTTCTGTTCTTCCTAGATGGATATTCAGTGTAGGTTGCCTTGTTTCCAGTTCTGTTTCTGGACCTATATTCTTCTATTACTATCTGCATAGACCCTAGACATGACTGATTTCCTTCCCTTCACTGCTCAGATTCTGCAGGACTGTGCCCAGGTCACAGCTCTGACTATCCCCTTAGTCTCCTCTCTTGTTTTGTTCATGGGCCAGTCCTACTGTTGCTGCTCCCTTTGAATGAATGCAATTTCAGTTATTCACTTTGTAAGCATTGTGTTACACATAACCAATAGGCCTTATTTGAGACATCATATTCAAATCAAGTTAAGAATCTAAAATTCTAAAACCCATCATTAGAAATATCAGTATAACACTTTTATCATTCATTTGAGCACATGTACTTGAGTGATATAGTTATGAATTTGGAAGATAAGGTATTCCCAAGAGGATAGGAAGATAAGGTTGTAGGAAGGATTTTCATCATATGAAGATGAGCAATTGATTTAAAAATTTTCCAATTTTACATTTAACAAAATATTGTCTTCAAGTGCCCAGTATAAAATGATTACAGCTTGATTTTTCAAAGTACTTAGAATTATAATTCTGTAGTTTAGAAATACAGCTTCTTTTAATTTCATATTATAAATGCTTTGCATGTTTATCTATCAGATCACTGATTCCTAGAATATGTACCCAAAAAGAGACTAAAATGCATTTAAAGCTCAATCTTACAGAAGAGATAACAGTTTTCAATTCCCTGCACTTCTTCCTAGTGCCTTCTTGTTAAACTTAATTAACTTTATTCATGCCTTCTAGGCTGAATTGCTGAAGTTTTGGGCTGACAGAATTTCTACCTCAGTGCAATACAGGGAACAAATCATCTGTAATGTCCCTGTAAGTGCCAGCTTGTGGTTATCCACTGAAGGATTAAAAAAAATCTAAAATTTGTAGTAGCTCCATGGTTTGTTCTAACAGCCTGACAGAGTGCTGAAAGTCAGTAAACAGTGTTAGATAGGATCAGTCTTAAGCACTACAAGTCCTAAGGAAGATTTTGCATTGGTGTCCCAAGTCATTTGTAAAACGACATTTACCTTTTTATAAAAGTAAAGCTGTCTTCAATGTTCATGATTCCCTAATCTCTCAAGTTTCTGGCTTCTTACTTTCTCTACCTTTCAACAGCATTGTATTCTCTTCCTCATCACCCTTTCATAGACCTGGAAGCTCAGAATCCAGGATATGGAAGCAAGTACAGCATACAGCAGAAGCTCCAGCATCACGCAGGAACAAATTCCCAGAAAAGAGCCTCGCTGTTAACTGCATCTGCTCAAGGGCAAACTGTACAGCACCTGCACACCAATTTAGGGTTTACTATCCAGTCATTAAATGAAAATAAAATCTTATGATGTCTTCAGACATGAGGTAAGTAAATGAAGAGAAGAAATAAAGAGACTAAGGCCTCAGGGTCCATAGTAGTTGTTTGGATTGATTGTGTTAGCTGCAGCTATAACAATATTTCTATAAAAATACGATGATCTACTAAAGGATTTATAGGATCTACTTAAATCTATCAGATCAATTGTTAAGGGGTCTACTAGCTTGCCTACACAGGCTATCCAGTCTCTCAAGTCTTGGAGGTTTCAAGACTTGACTTGTTTTCAACCTAAGCCATCGTCTTACTTCATCGCTGATCCGCCTTGATCAGGAGATTGGTGTAGAAACCTCCTGAAGTCCATTTGGATCTGAATTATTCTGTGATTCTATGATTCTAAGAGAGAAAACAAGGGTGAACTATTAAAAGGTCAAAATAAGGTATGAGAGTTTTTTGGTCTTTTTTTTTTTTTTTTTTTTTTTTCAGGACTAGAAGATCTAGTAAACAGTACATCTCTGCCTACCTTTTTTTAAGATGACAGGGTTAATTGGAACCACCTTTTTACAGTACTCCAAGTATTGTTGAATTTAGCTATTTCAGGTTGATGAGTAGAAGAGCCATAGAAACCAGACCTCAGTGCATTTTGAAGCAATTAACTTGTAAGAACATTTTGTTACTGCTGAGTGCTACGGTCAGAACTGGCAGAGATAACCTTAACATGCACTCAAAAAGCAAGCTGTATGATCTAGATGAAGTTCCCAGCATTATTTCATTTGTAACATAAGTATTTTTTGTCTTACGAAGTACTACAGTTTCATAGGTATTTTATTTCTTCAAATCACCCAGGTATGCTTGTATTTTCCCTGTGTTATGGATGCAACCAGTGAAAACAAATATAAAAGATCTCCAGCTTTTATTCTCATTTGCCTAATAATGAGGCTTTGGTTAATAAACTGTTTAATTGGGCAGGCATTAACACCAAGGTACAAAACTGAAAGCGAATAAGCAAAACAAAAAATTCCACAAATGGAATGATATATGACATATAGATGTTGACTTTGCTACAGGGCTTGCTATGAAACCACTGCTATACTTTTTTTGCTATACTTTGGTTACAAAAAAACAAAAACAAAAACAACAAAAAAACAAACAAAAAAAAAATGAGCTATGACTAATGTAGTTTTATTATTTTAGTAACAGCTTTGCATACCAGATAAATTTGGGAATTGCTAATCTAGATGTTTTGCAATTGAAAAAGCCAAGTGACTAGAGATAGAAAGGGAAAAATAAAATCTGCCTTAATTGTACTGACTGATTTTTAATGTAAGCATTTTTTTGAGTATTCCTGGTCAGTTAGAACTGAACAGTACAATAAAATAGTAAGGAGAACTATCACAGAGAAAGGTGCCTGTGAGCTTAGGAAAAGTGAAATAGCGACAGAAAAATAAAGACCAGAAAGTGTAAACAGAGTGGATCAGACCTATAAAAGTCATATTAAAAGTGCATACAGTCAGTGGAGGAGGAGGAACTACAAAGGTTGGCATTGTCTTCTTGTTATTACCTAATGTGGAAAATGCCTGCTAAAATGAAAGTATTGTATCTCTTTTAAATACTAAGCCACTTGTGAAGAGCACATAATAGTTGACATTATTGCATTTGTCTTCTTAGTTATCTACTATTTTTTCAAGAAACTGTGTTTCCCTTTTTTTCGTCCTGTGAAGTGTTTGCACTGTTGGGATGAGGAAGTTAGAAATTTAAGATTCTCTCGAAGGTGATGTTCCAGAGAGTAAAACCATCTACAAGTTTAAAAAAAATGTATTGACCACAAATTTCTGTAAGTTATTTATGGGATTGCACATGCATCCTTTAGTTCAAGTACCTAGTGCTCTTTTAAATTCTATTTTTTAATAAATACATGAATATTTGTGGTAATACTGTCACTCAATGCCTGGTCTTTAAAACTACCACATTATTCTATGCTTCCACAACTTGCATTGAAACCATAAACTATTTCCTATGGTGAAATCTTCTCAATTATTTTATGCTTCTTGCATAAAATTGCAGAATATCAGTCTTTTTGGGGAGGACCTTAGAAGTGCTGAAACTTAACTTAATAATATGTACATACTGCTTAGTGATGAGTGAAAGAAGGACTGGTAATTGCTACTGGAAGGTGTCTCTCCCATGGCAGTGGGTGGAAACTAGGTGATCTTTAAGGTACCTTCCAACATGAACAATTCTATGATTCTATACTTTGTCAAAACCTGTTTGTTAACATAAAATTTATAAAGGTTACTGTATACACAGTTTTCCTCTGTTTTGATATAGATTAAGAGTAGAAATATGTTCCATCTGGATACACATCCAGATGAAATTGACACTGCTTAAAGCTCAGGTACAGAAGAAAACTCCAATAATGACGTGTCATATATAACTTAATTATGGAACTCACTATGTTCCAAAAACCACTGAAATATTGTGTGCAGAAATCCAAGCTGTGAACCATGAGACCAAGTTTCTCCATACTGCAACTTTGTGAGACTGTATAAGATGCTCATTATGCATGTAGTAAACGAAAAATGAGTTAGATATTACACTGTCTTCTAGGTAACAAAGGACTCCACGAGAATATGAATTTTGCAGTTTTTGCATAGATATTAAGCAGGGCATAATGAAGAAAAATTCAGCAATTTTATATTTCTAAGAACACAACTGTCTTCTAATATAAAGTATTTGATTTCAGTGTTTTTGTAGTTATTGTTTTTTTCCACAGATACATATCCCGTTAGTGTGCAGGTAAGCATTTAATACAGTTTATGTAAGAATGGTTTGAAGAAGAAAAATAGCATTCATTAGTGAGTCTGAGTGCCATCATTCTTACATTATCCTAGAGCAACTTCTACTTTGCTTTTTCCCAATTTCTCTACACATCAAGTACAACATTTAAAAAAGCACCAGTCTAGTGTTAGTAATTCTTTAAAAACTTAAAACTGATTTTTACTTCTTCCAGTAGAATCTATATTTATATAGTTATGAATTCCTGACATCTCTGAAATGATTTATATAATTTGTACAAAGGCAGACATAAAGACCAAACTTACATAATTAAATTATATTAATGTCCATATACCACCAATAAACTCGAATATGAGATAACAAACCTTTTGGCCTTGTTCTTAGCTCTCTGAAAATCTGAAATAATTTGCAGAAATTTCCATTCCTTTAATATTAGTATTATATTCCCAAAGTGATACTCACTGGGAGAGAAGAACACAATAAGTTGTCCTCTCCCGTGCAATATTAATACTTTAATACACTAAGTAAAATTACTTCATTTTGTAAATATGGCTCTCAGCTTTCTGACAAGAAATATACTAAGAACTGGCATTAAAGTAGACACAAGAAATTGCTTTCAAAGTTTACCAGTCTACTTTTTTATTACTACAACTGCTACAGCATCACATACTTACAATTGAATTGAAAGTCATTCTACTCACTATAATCAGTGTAAAAACCTATAAAGTCCAGTCAAGGAATTATTGCATCTAAACTAAAAATCCATCTAGGTGATTTGAAAATAGCTCCCAAATCTATTTATTATTAAAACCAACATTCCATCTTCTGCTCTTTGCAAGTTTTAATATGCAGTAGATTGAGATCTGAGTTGTTATCATTTTGTAAACATAAGTGCATAGCAGAAGTGTTTACAATCCACAGAGTGGTAAAGATCAGATCACAGTCTGAAGAAAATCTTGAGTTCATCATCTAGGCAGGAGGCTGTTACTGTCTTGTCTTTCTATCACTCTTAGCTGAAGATGAATACAATTAACTGAAGATCAAAAAGAATAGCATACACAAAATGAAACGTGTTTTTGAGATGCAATGTTAATATCAGGCTCTACTTTAGTAGCTATCTGATATGTAAAATCAACTTTACCAGATACGGAGATCTTATGAGTAAGCTACAATTCTGAAAAATGTTATTTCCTTTATGTACTCCCACAATTATTAATCTTACTCTAACTACTTAATGGAGTGAAGTGGCAAGGTTCTACACCCTTCTGTTACCCATACAATTCCGATAATGTGCAACAGTAACTCCTATTAGAAGTAAAAAGTATAAAGAGAAGGAAAACCTTGTTCAGAAAAGGGATGCAAAATGATGTGATGGTAGCAAAGTTTAAAATCATCATGAGGTCTCTAAACATAAAGAAAAGCAAAATTATTTGAGATTTTTTTTTTTTTTTCCATCAATATTCTCGTAAAAGATTTCTTCAGGAAGATTCCTTCACCAAAATTCCTCCTTGCTGGATAGGATTGCTGGAAACAGTCTGGGGAAATTTCAATATTAATAGAAAATATTCCAATAATAATAACAGCAGCAACAGTAACAGAACCACATGGTACTCATCCACAAAATTGTTGAGTATGTTATCTTAGTTCGAACACTGGGAGTTAGAGAAACACTATTTTGCATGAGTGGCATCATCTTTAATACAGGCTCCACTAGTGATCCAGAGTTAGCTCAGAAGCATAAACTAAACAACTGGATGGAAGTGGTAAAAGAAAATCTGTTAGTCAGTACATGATAAACAAAGGGAGAGTCAATGGATCCTTTTTATAGTATACATGTTTCAGAAGATCTGAACTGTTTGAAAAAAAAAAAAAGGAATGAATATTTGAAGTAAGGAACTACAAAATTTAAGTAAAAAATACTTTAATTTGAGAGTAATATTGGACAAGATATACTAAAAACATTCTTTAAGAAAATATGTAAGGAATGAAAAACCATCAATTAAGCAATAATTAAAATACAGGAATCAGAGAGTAGAGAATAATTGTTGTTTTCAGTGCAAGTAATCTCACAAATAATATTGACAGTGCATAGAAAGATTTAAAATCTAACATAAATATTAAAAGAAGTTCAAGCCCATTGTTGTTGTTGTTTTTATTTTGTTTTTCCTTCCTTTCCTTTCCTTTCCTTCAGAGAATATTCAATAACGAACAGGAAAACCTCTGGAAGCTATCTGAGGACTCAAAGATTTTGACTATTTTACAGAATTCATAATTGATTTTCCTAGCAAGTAAGCAATAAGAAAGTTATTTAATTTTGAATCAGTTTTTAATACTTCCCTGTTAGAATTTTCATTTGAAAGTTATAATTAATTGTCATGCACTTTTCATTACTTGAGTGATAGACTTAGTTTTAATTAAATAATAAAAAATGCATTATAATGTCCCACATTGGGGAATAGTATAGTATGAAAAGTAGAAGAATATGAAATTTTAAAATAAATCCTATTACTGCACTGACTTTATGTTGCATGAGGCTGTAGGGATGGCTTGGAGACCTGTAGCCTGTGGAAAGCCCACATGGGGACAGACAGCATCCCGTGGGAGGGACCCACATGCAGCAGTGGCAGAGAGTGACCACAGAGGAACGGCACAGACAAAGTCTTATGATCTGAGCATAGACCCTATTCTCCATCCACCTGCACTGCTCAGAGAGTGGAGGTAAAAGAGAATGGATAGGAAGAAGACGTTCTTAGGTATGTTTTTAGTTTTTCACTGCACTAATCTGTTAGTAATAGCCAATGAATCATTTTAATCTCCCTGTGCTGAGTCTGTTTCGCTTTTTGCAGGAGTTGATGAGTGAACTCCCTGCCCTTATCTCAACCCTCAAGACCTCTTACATCATATTTTCTCCCTCTTTTCCTTTGAGGAGGGGGAGTGAGAGTGAGGTGGGGTAGAGGCCAGCAAGATGAAATCGCTATAATTATTCATTCCGTTATGTTGCAAAATTAATTTATGAATGAGAGATACTTTGCCTAAAAAAAACCAGTAATTTTGCACTTTCCACACATTGGAATTTTTTGCCATTAAATATTCCATAAAACAGAGCAAAAACTTGAAGCACGACATCCCAAACCATTGCTCTTTGAGTTTCAGTGTGAAAGTACTTATTCATTTTACTGAAACTTCTAAGAGAATCCATCTTTTTTAACTATCAATTAAGAAAAGTAAATTTCAGAGCTTGGATAATTTTTATTTTCTTGCAGACCCTTTAGATCTATACATAATTACAAATTTACGAATGTAACATGAAAATTCTTCATTGACATAATAACAGGTTGATTTTTCAAAATAATTCAGAGCTATGTAGAAATTTCAAACTAATAATAAAAGTGGTAGGTGGTGGCTTACGTAATCATTATCACTAGTTCTCTTTATACTTAATAGTAAATTCAGAGCTAATTCCCGCGTCCTGCATTTTTGACTGCTTGCTTGTCTTGTCAAAGAAAATGTTTACGAAGAGACTGCATCAGCTCTGGTTCTTTCTTAGTTTTGTAACACCTTCAGAGGGCTGACAGAAATATTAGGTGAAGGTGCAGTGCAAAGCATTTTAATGTACCATTTGCTGAGCTAAGGACTCTATAATTATAAAAAAATTATAATGCTACCGCACACTGGCACATCTTGTAAAAAACTCATTTTTCCTTAGATCTATTTTCCTTAGCTAATCTATTATTAACTCAGATATAGATTATATTTATTTTGAAAACTGAATGATAGTTATGGAAAGATTCTGCATTTTCTTATGCTCAACCGGAGTTATCTGGACTCACTTTCATCTTTGTTGATCCCATTTTTTAAGGCCAATGTTGCTGTATTTCAGAGATTCCTTTGGATATACTAAAGTTATTCACGAGCTAGTTCTGCACACACTATTCCTTTTACTATACTACAGGAGGTTGTGCATATATTCATTTATTCATATCTGCCTATGCTTCAATGATGGCCATAATCTTACAGCTACACTGTGTGCAACTGCTTTAAATTGAACACAGTAGAACAATCAACACAAGAAGTAGAAAAGGAAAAGACAAACAGTGGCATCTAAACAATTCAACTCCTACATAGCTGCCTTGAATGTATCTCAGGAAAAAATAATTAGCGTTACCAGATCAAAACAAAATCACCTTCTTTTCTATAGTGGATTAGTCTTCTTTCTTCATTTTCATATTGCCAATAACATGATTTGTTCTGTCATTATTTTTTTGTGCATGAAAATAAATATAAAAAAAACATCCCATGGAGGCATGTGAAAAGTAAAGGCTTTGAATTCTTCATCTTAAAATAATGGATAATAATGGATTGTAATGCTATAGCAAAAGTAATCTGATATATTTTTTTAAATTTTTATTTTTTTAAAAAGGAAGTTTAGAAAACAAACATGCAAACAAAACAAATAATGTGTTATTACCAGAGGAACCAACTCTGAAAAAGTCTCAGTACAATACTGGATGTTACTAAATTGCAAACCACCAACACAAATAATTAAAACTGCTCTGAATCACCTTCTCTGAACATACTTTCAATTTAGTTTGAAAAAGTTATTAAGCACAGCTTTAAATAATACTTCCACCTCTGAATCATAGCTTTAGGAAATATTAATAGCTTTACATAAGTTTAGTCATAGATTCTGCACAAACTGTCATTACTCAGAAAAGAAGATAAAAGCTACATAATGCAGTCATAGAAAACATGAGCTTGGAAAGAGATTATTTAGTCCGCATCACTGTTCAGAGGCACACCCAAACTGTTGTCCATTCTGTTCACAAAAATGTGGAGAGACTGACTTAGTCTCCCTAGGTAACAGGCTTAACTATGATTTCCTAATCTGTAAGAATTGCATTTTGAATTAATTTAAGCTTGTTATTTTTGAATAATTTGGATGTCAATTTTGTTGGATATAGGGAACTACATTCACAATGTTTCAAATATATCTTCTTCATATTTTTAAAGCCCAGATTTAAATGCTTAAATACCTTTTCCCCAGTCATTCATTGGCTGTCTTTTCTGTATTCATTTTAGCAATGTGCACTCTACATAATTCTTGCTAAAGACTTTACAGGCAGTTTGCATTTTCTTGGGTTTAAAAGTCACCTGTCTCTAAAGTATTGATAAGAGATATATTACACCACATCTATTATGACTATAGCTTGAGACACAAAATCGACACTTGATTGGTAAAAGCTAATTAATGAAATCACTTCTGAATTCTGAAGACTGACTACAAGCATGCAATTACAAGACTGACTGAAAAAGAGAAGTATCTTTGGTAACAAAATGATTATCACTTCTGCACCATAAGCAACATATCTTAAGTAGAAACATCAGATTTTGACCTTGCTGCATTAGTAAAGAAAAAGGTTATACATTGGCCTGAGGGTTAGTCGGTGATTTTCCTTATCATTTCATTGCTAGCATGATCTGATAGATTACGAGTGCTTCTATCTGTGACCTCTAATTTAGAAGTGACTTGACATTATGTAGATTTTTGTGTTTGGTTTAGTATCATAATAGTTTTTCTGTGCCTTACAATCTCTTGCTGCCTTTTGTGTCACATACTTCAGAAAGAGTAGCTTAATAGTAGTACCACTATAGAATCAGTAAAATCAGCTGGGTATTGCTCTAGCTCAGGAATAATCTGATATCATGACATGTTAGTCAGTATTTTTTGCATCGATTGTGGGATTCTATGAAATCTCTGATCCCAAACTACTTTGATCTTCATAACCAAGGCCTTAATATTTTGCTAAAATCCATCTTTTTTTTTTTTTTTTCTATATATTCATTTGGAATATTTTAGTAATTACAGTATTTCATTTAAGAATCTGAAATTTGCTTGAAAGTAGTTCAGCAGCTGATGAAAGAAATGGATTTATAATCATTATTCAGAGTTGAGTATTCTGTCAACTTTGTCTGATTTTGAGTGAAGAGAAATGTTATTCCTATTGCATTTTGAAAACTTAATCTTACCCATTCTATTGCTAAAGAAAATAGGTCATAGAACAAAAAATTGTTCATCATATTCTAGAATAATTAATGTTTCTCTGGAAAGAAGGAAAAAATCCAGTTTTCTAGGAGAATAAGCACCTAGATCTACAATAATCTTTCTAGACTGTTTAATATGTACTAATTATCTAATTAACACAGTAGTACTGCAGATAATTATTTTTAATGCTGTGTCCATTTTGCCACTCAATGATACTATCAAATTCCTTTCCTACCTCAGAGATTTTATTTGATACTTCAGGTGATAATAATATGCTACTGTCATGATCTTATGGAAAAGAACTTCATTAATGCCTGTATACTAATGGCACTTATCTGTTTAATCTTCCTATTTCATCACTGCTGTGTCTTTTAGAGTTTTACCTTGTGAACGGTTTTGTATGCATATTATCACATCTATTACAATTTCCTTCTAAGGCCTCTTCCTCATCACATATTCCTCACACATACACTTCTTATCTTCTGATGTAAGATTAATGACAGATTGTGTTTTACATGAATTATAAAGACTGTGTGTATATGCAGCACACATAAAATCAAACTGAATCACATGAAGCTGCACATAATTTGCACTGAACAATATCCAGGAATTTTTCACTGAAAAACTGGAAGCAAACATGCTGGAATTGAATGTTATTCTTAAAACTACACTAACAGTTATTCGTGAATTGTTTACTTGTGTGCTTAATCTATGGAGAAAGCATACAGAGATGGATATCCTATTTCTAAACTACATCTTTTAAATTATTGTTATGCAAAATGATGAGCATTTAAAATACAGAACTAGTAAACTCTGGGAGAGATATTATTTATATGAACCTCTTAAAAATTTGTATATACTGTTTACCTGAAAAGCATTAGTAAATATTAAAACATTTTCCATGTAGGAACCTGAACTGAGCCATATCTTAATTAGTATTATTATAGGGATGGTTTTGTTTTAAGAAGTTTAAGGATTTAGTTAATTTCGCCTTGAAATCATACCCATGTACATCTCTTCTTTCGAAGAAGAGGGTGGGTAATAGAGCGGGTGTGAGGAGCTGTCGATAAAAATTGCTCCCAGATTCCTTTTGTTTTTAGTAAGTAATCACTAAAACTGCCACAATGTAGACACATTGTGCTTCTCCATTCCAAGATTTTCAAACAACAAATTATCATTTTTTCAGTCTCATGTATGTATTCAAAGGTTAAACTGTATTATCACTCCTCTCTCACAGCTGCTGTTTCACAGTAACTTTTCTTTTTCTTAAATCTGCTCTCCCACTGTTGAGGAATACAGCAATAAGAAAACTTATTATATTTCCTGACACTTCACCTAATTAAATAATTGACAGTTCTTTAATATTGCTGAATAAAATTTTCAAACCATTTGGGTAACATTTTGTATCACAGTACCAGGAATTGTGACTAATTAATAACATAAATAGAGCTGATAAACCAAAGTTTTCTTAAAGTTTACACAAAGAGGCTGAAATACAGGTATTGTTATTTTAACCTATTGACCTAAGGGTCTCTTTAGGTATTTGAACAGCTTGCTAATTAGGTCATCAAGAGTTCAGGGTCTCACTTGTAAGTCTTCAAGGTTAAAGGCATTCTAGATGATAGACACATTTTTGGATACCTCAGGAAATAAAAATGTTTAACATCTTCACTGATTTTAAATTGCCTTTGACAGGGTCAGAAAAAAATCTGACCCTTATCATACTGGATTTAAGTCCTAGTCTGATAAATGCTTATGAATGTGAAGAGTGACAATCTTCACTAACATTTGTGTGTTGTGTTAAAGTCTACTCAGCTGTGTGAATATATATTGGGCTTTTACAACAAGACACCAAAAATACAACAGCTTGAAGGGCTTGAAACCCTAAAAGCTTCTGTGTTATTTTAGTTCTCATTTGGCTTAACAAAGCACCTCCGTTCGAACCCTGCCTAGATTCAACAGTAGAGCTTCTTACAGTTAAATATCAAAAGACAGATAGTAATTCATTTATTGTAATAATGTTGCTCTGACTTTCTACGTGTATTTCAGGCAGCGAGTTTTACTCTGCCTCAATGCTACTCTCAAGAAATATTTTTTAAATTCCTCAAAATCTTCAGAGTAAAGGTTATCAACAAAGAGAAAATATAACCAGATAGATGCCGTTCTTTAAACCAACCCAGAAGGGCTATCCTTTATACGATGTAATGTAGAAGAGCAATTGGATGGAATTAAATTTCTCTTCAGTCTAGCTGGAAGGATTTGCTGGCCACTGATTGTGCCAATATCCCCAAACTAAGCAGAAGAAACTCAAATTCTGGTGTCTGCACTGATGGTAACACTTCTCAAAAAAGAAAGATCCCTTTCAGGGCACTGACAGAATGATCAGCACCCTTCAAATTTTCATACAAATTGTGGTAGGAGAAAAAATGTTCGAGGTTGTGATTCCTTCACAGAAAGAAACGTTTCTGCATCTCAATTTTAGACATAGAAGTCAAAAAGAGAGTCAGGACTTAAAACACAGTGAATCCTTCATGCTCCCCTGCCTTTGATCTAATTTAGGTAACTCATTTAGCTCCTAAAGTTAGGTGAAATAATACAAGCTTTGATATGCTGATTGTCACAGCTGCTATCCAAAGGGACCTGCAACTTGGAGCAGCTGATTCAAGATAACATCTTACTGTTCTGTCACATCACCTCCTTTCAGTACTTTGTTCTGAAGTTCTAGGAACTCCCTTTTGCTGAGGACTTCATTTTTAACTGAAAGGAAACTGATCATATTTTTTGTGGTTTACCTTTTACTGTCTATTGAGTGAAACTGCCTCACTTGAGACATCGAGCTGTCACATCTCACCCATGAAGAGTGGGAAGGCAAATCCCCTTAGTTAGATTAAGAAGAAATAACACTCTAAACAAAATCATGCTCAATATGTTCACATGATTAAAAAAAATTGTAAAACCTTTTTAGAGCATTTTAGTCTGCAACATAATAGACCTTCTTTTAAAATACAAATATACATAGGAATAAGAAATCTTGGTAGCAGGTAGGAGAACTGACACAGATTTTATTTAAAAAAACATGTTTTTCTCTTTTTATCTTTATATCACTCTCATCTTCCACTTGTCACTGTATTACCCCTTTGTTCCCTTTACTGATTTCATGGATATTTTGGGTTTTGTTTTGCTTTGTAGAGTTCTGTTTCTATGACATTGCTAATAGTTAACATTTTGTTTCTCAAAAACTACAATTGGATATCTAAAAAAACATGAAGCAATTATGGTTTTCACCAGAATACTTATTGTCAGCGCTTGAGAACTGTTTGCAGGTTGGGAGAATAGAATATTTATTTGAAATATGCAAAAGACATTTCTTATTCTCAATTTAAATTCATTAGTCCTAGTTATTAGTCACTTATTATAGATATTAGAGATATAAAGGTCTTAAAAAGTTTATGAGGCCACAAGGTTCTTAAAAATAAGATACAAGTGAAATTCAAAAACTTATGTCCAAAACTGTGATGAAATATTCATTCAGTTGTCACCTAAATCTCTGTGTGACTTGCATTTTTAATTGCAAATTTCCAGAGTATTGGCAGAGCTTTAGCCTTTGCCAGGCTAAGCAGCCCTACAAGTAGCCTGCTCTTAACAAAGTCAGGACCCTCATTCTCTTCCCTACCCATAGTCATTTTCAAACAATAAACAGCAAGTTATGGCCAACAAAAATACTTTTCTATCTTTTTTAAGCTAGACACTGTAATCACAATAAAATTATTCACCTTCAGGTCTACTCTGTTCCTGAGGGAATTAAATCCCCTGGAAATGTAACCATATTCAGGAAGCCTTACAGGGAAGGGAATGGAATTTCATGCAATCTCTCAAAACTGCATCATTGTTTTAGAAGGGGCTGGATGAAGCTTGTGTCCCTGTGGTGGACAGCAACTAAATGGAAGCAGCGGATAAGCTGGTATTTTTTTTTTTCCTACCTGAATTAGTTTTGGCGCTGGTGAGCTCTTGGAAGAAATGTTCTAATCAGGTACAAAAATCTTCCTCCAACCAAGTACTCTGATCTCAAATTACAAAGAAGACAAAAGCATCAGTATCTCCACTCCAAAAGCAAGATATTCTGAAGAGCTACAATACCTCAGTGTTCAGTTTACAACGAAATAGAAAAAGAACAAATGCTACATAATCCCTTGGAAGAGACTCTTGCAATGTTTTAGAAAGAAATTTAACACTACTCTCTTGCTTTGAATGAGGGTCCAGAGAGAAATAATGGCATGGTTTCATATTTCATATACCCTATGTTTTGTCATCACTAAATTTTCCCATCCAAAATTCATCTTTCAAGATAGTTAAACTGTTGCCTTTCAACTGCAGCACTGTCTCTGTTTTAGTCTGTTATTCCCCTTCTCATGCTGTTCTAACTGACTCCATTTACCATCACTGAAACTATACAGGGAAAAAAATTATTCATCCAAGCCATCCTGTGCAACTTTTGTTAGAAAAGAAAGGCAGTGCGCATCCCCTGATTACTGCCTGAGCCTGTCACTTATTCTCAACTTTTTCCACTAAGGAAATCATTCTGACATATGGCATTAGTTAGTTTTTTGTTTTATTTAAAGGAAGCCATCTTGTTTTACTTCTGGGAATAACCTTCCTTTTGATGTTATCTAGTCCTTTCAAAAGCTTTACAAAGAAAGAGCTATAAAATACTATATAAAATGTGACATGTTACATGCTATGGAGATGAGAGGAATTAACTGTGGGCAATTTCCCCCACAACCAAAAATAAATGCCCCTGTAGTGAGTTCCAGGTGTGGAAACTCAGTCTTCAAGAATTTGAGAAAGGAAATGTCAGCCTATTTTGCATGCTTCTCACCACCGCATACTGCAGTTCTGTTCAACATATTTCTGCTCCATTGACCAAGCTCTGCAACACTTTCCAGTCCAGGAGCCGCTGCAGGAAACAACTGAAGTCACAAATATCTACTACTACAGCTACTACTGCTAGCTCTACTACTCCTGTTGCTGCAGCTGTTGCTACAAATGTTGTTATTATCACTACTACTATATTTCTGTTTATCTGGCTATTACATTATCTTTTAACTAATGGTGAAATGTAGCTTAGTTTTATAGCATTCTCATGTCTAGAAAAATGTCCTTTCAGATCTCTTCAAGGAAATTATGTCTGTTTATGACTATTCCCTTTCAAAAATGAAATTTTTTGAAATTGAGATATGTCCTGTTGGTAAGAACAACAGTGTCTGTATTTTCTGTCAAACTGATGTTTTTCTCTGCTTTATTCCTTCATCTTTCTAAAGAGGTTGATCATATATCATGAGCATTCTGTGATGAAAAATGCATTAAAGTACTGGTCTCACAACAACAGGTTTCTCTGTATTTAGTGGAAATGAATAAGAGAAAAATAAATGTAATAGATATAATGAAGTGTAATTTTGTTTTTAGAAAATCATCTCGTCCTTAATAGGGTATTTATTCTGTTTAGAAAGTAGATTTGACAAAAATAGCAAAGCTTTTTTTTAGCAGAGAAACATCATCACTGATGTAAGTATCTATATTGTACAATAAAGGCAAATGCAGCCAAAGCGATGTCTGATGTTTTAGATTCAAATAGAGTATGATATTCCTCAACACTAAAATGGAAGAGTAAGTGCTATTCCCACGACAAGGGAAAACTGTGTTTGTTTGTTTCCACTTCATATTTCCCTAAGGACACTTTGCTCTGCCAGTATAATTAGGATGACATTTGGAGCTGCTGTATGTCAGTGCAAGAGCAAGAGACACTGTGCAGCTTGACAAGAGATTACGATGTCAAGTCAATTGCTGCTGCACTATCAATATTTATTCCCTCGATCCTTGTGTTTTATTTTTGCTCCTCTTTGTCTTTGTGTAGAGTAATACCTAAAAAACACTATGCTGTTGCAACATATTTCTTTTGTTCTAAGTTTCCTCACTTTTCTCTTAATTTTGATCTTAAATAATTTCCCCTCTCAGGTGAATTCCAGGTAACTCTTTCACATGCACAATATTCTTCCACAGAACATAATAAACTGTCAGTTGATCACAGAATCACAGAACAGTTTGGGTTGGAAGGATCATTAAAGGTCATTTAGTCCAATCCCCTGCCCTGAGCAGAGACACCTTCCACCAGGCCAGGCTGCCCAAAACCCCGTCCAAGCTGTCTTGACCACTTCATAAAACATTTCTAATGAGCTTCTGTATCTGTTTAAATTCAAATAGGGCTCTCAGAACTATAATGATATTATTGTGTGTTTTAATACTTCATTAACAATGAATATATAAGGCACAGAAGTTGCCTTTAAACAGGCAACACTTTCCAGCACTGCATAGCATTACCAAGATTTCTGAAAGTTTTGTTTATGAAGACAAGAAGAGAGCTGTGGTTATAAGCAAATACAAACTTTGCCTTTAGAAGAAGAAGGAGACCTGGGGGTGCTGGTTGATGCTCGGCTGAACATGAGCAGACAGTGTGCCCAGGCGGCCAAGAGGGCCAACGGCATCCTGGCCTGCATTAGAAATAGTGTGGCCAGCGGGAGCAGGGAGGTGATCATCCCCCTCTATTCAGCACTGGTGAGGCCGCACCTCAAGTATTATGTTCAGTGTTGGGCCTCTCACTACAGGTAAGACATTGAGGCCCTGGAGCGTGTCCAGAGAAGGGCAACGAAACTGGTGAGGGGTCTGGAGCACAAGTCTTATGAGGAGCGGCCGAGGGAGCTGGGATTGTTTAGTCTGGAGAAGAGGAGGCTCAGGAGAGACCTCATTGCACTCTACAACTTCCTGAAGGGAGGTTGTGGTGAGGAGGGGTTTGGCCTTTTCTCCCAGGCAACGGACAGGACCCGGGGAAATGGCTGCAAGTTGTATCAGAGGAGGTTTAAGTTAGACACGAGGAAAAACTTTTTCTCTCAGAGAGTGGTCAGGCATTGGAATGGCTGCCCAGAGAGGTTGTGGAGTCACTGTCCCTGGAAGTGTTCAAGAGGCGTCTGGATGAGGAGTTGCGAGATATGGTTTAGTAGCTTGTGGTAGAAGTGGTAATGGGAGGGCGGTCGGACTAGATGATCTTATAGGTCATTTCCAACCTTGTGATTCTATGATTCTATGAATAGTTTACCCTGGAGTCAGAATATCAGGTATAACCTGATGAACATTTCAGCATTGTTTCAATACAATAATGTTGGAGTTAAGAGCCAGCAGTGAAACAATTGTGTTTGGTTTATATCAATTTATCTTTATTAATTTTCTTTTATATTTGCCTGCTTTTGTATTGTTATGTTCAATTATACTGTTTTGTTTTGTTCTAAGAAATTGTCTCACTTTATTAGTGGTGTGTTAGTATCTGTTTATAAGCTTTTCTATTTCATACCAAAGGAAAAATTTCATATTTAAGATTCTTTCAATGAATCAAAAAACTATACTCTTAATTTAAAGATCTATTGAGATTAGCTTTTCTTTGAAAATTATGTTTATCTCTACTATAGCGGCATCAAGATTTTTGATAACTGACCTGGTTAAATTTTTATCACATCGCTAGATGGCAGTGTCTCTTCCAGCCTTTGTGTTTCTACAAGTCTCCAAGTTATTTGTGAGTCAGAACTGTTCAACTTCTATTAACTTCTATTCAGCATGCACAATGTTAATATCAAATTCATTTATCATCACTGATAAATGTAAAGTAAATATCAAACAAGTTCTTGATGATTTCCTATTTGCTGTAGGGGATTACTCGTATTGTTGCCTATTTTAAAGTGTACTTGATCTACTTATATAATGTGCTTAGGTATAAAATCAATCTGTGAAATAGATGAATTGTTCTGAAGTGACTAGCTTGTCTGTTTACATGCTTAGCTTCCTGTTTTATTTTATTTAACATTTATTATCGCTTGCTACCTATTAGCATGATGGTCCAGATACTTAATGAACATTCTAAATTTTAACAAGCTTTTAATATTTAAGAAGAAAGTCACAGGTGGGCTCAAAAGCAGCTAATTTGAGGTGGTTTTACCTGTCGGACAGCCAGAATACGTTGGCTGTCTTAGCTGCCTTTGCAATTGGCAGACAGAGAAAAATTCCCACAGGCTTTTTGTGTGCTGGAACAATTGAGTCGCTCATGATAGCCATCAAGCACACACATTTTCTACAGCTTTCTTATGATGTATTGTGTAAACCTGTGAAGACACCTGTCTTTCTCCATTAACAGCTGTGTTTAATGCGCCATCAAACATTTTAGCTATCTAAAAGTTAGTCAGAAAGAAAATTACTCTAATTTGGACTCCTCTCCATCATATAAAAAGAATTATGGAGGAGATTTAGGATGGATTCAAGCTAAGCTTTGTAAGTTTCTTCCCTTAAGTGACCACAGGGGTTTTGAATTAATCTGTAAGCATATAGTGAATATATATTCACTATAGGGAGGGGGAGAGGGGAACATATAACATTAATGATTCATTCAAGTTCCATCAGAGAAAAAGTATAAGAAAACCAATTCTGAGTTACTGACTTCTCACTTGGAAGAAGGATGTTTCTCTGTTTCATGTCAGCTAGAATGTTGCCATTTCTGCTTGTAAAGTTTTGAGTGTTACCATAATAAGTGTCATCACAGCTGGACGGATAATCTCAAACCACAAAAACAGTTTAGAAACACAGTCTAAATCATTAAGCTAATGTTTCAAGCTAAGCAGTGAGAGCAAGATAAGAGAAATCTTGGTATTTTCAAACAACTTGATTTTATGCTGAAAAAAAAGTGAAGCCTACAAGTTGTGAAACAGCATGGTGTTATCTGTGTAAGTTATGGTGAGAGCATCAGTTCTTCATTCTCAAAAATGCCTGTCTCAGTCACTTCACAATACAGAACTATATATTTTCTGAAAGAGAGCAATAAAATTGCAAGTCAAAACTGCATTAGCATAGTCAAGGGGGAGACTGAACTACACTACCACTGTGTACGTGAACTTCAATGCTTATTTTGTGAATATATGCAGTGCTCTCTTAAGAATTCTATTTTTTTTTTTTTTTTAATGAATGAATTCACCAATTTCTGTTCATCACGATGATTTATTTGGAAGGAAAACTTTGCACAGACCCATAATTTTTAATTGAATTTCTTAATAGTAAGAATTCATAAGTCTTACTGAAATTTCATAGATTGACATCCAAAAGTTATATACATTATTTATTTTCATTTGGGATTGATTTTGGAAATAGATTTTTAAGGTACATAATTACGGAATATATTAGCTTAAAAATCCTTTCGGTTGTTTCACTTCCATGCAAAGTTAAAAAAAAACAAAAACAGTTTTCTTTGAAACACTGTTTTTCAAAATAATGTGCTTTTGTTCTGTATAAGTTTTCTTAAATCTTTTTCTATCTAACTTTATTTATTATTCATTTTTATTTTGAATTATTATATTCTTCTTCATAATTACCATTTACAATTTTGCAGAGACATAGTAAAAGAGAAGTGAGAACAGATATAAACATTAAAATACAAATGGGATGTATGTCTCTTTTACTTCCTCTAACTATAACTGAAACTACATAGAAGTCAAGAACAAATAATATTTCTTTTTCTGTGTTAAAGATTTCTGGAGGCTGATTTAGGGTAAAAAATCATAAAAGCAATAACAAGACTAAAATGAAGGGTTATTATTGTACCATTTATGTTACAGACACCTATTACAGGAATATTTATGCACTATTATTTATAGAGGAATTAAATGTTTTTCACACTCATTGGAAGAATTCTTAGGTGCTGTCAGCTGCTATTTCCTTTAGAGGCAATAGAGTTTTAGGAGCATAAATCCTTTGTTCTGGGAATAGAAAATAACCCATTAAAACAACCCACATTTCTGCTCTTACCTTTTGTCTATGTAAAGTCCTCCCACCTCTTGCATACTAATGTTGAAGGCATAAATCCGCATTTAATGCAGAGTTAATGGAAGCTGCAAGTTCAGTTCTATGTGTTGGCTGACAGGAATGTGAGGAAAAATAGATTTTTGTATGATTTTTGTGGCAAGTATGGTAAAATCAGATATCCTTTGAAATTTGAATCTTCCTTTAACACTGAAGGATCAGTGTTCGGAAGAGGGCAAGAGCACAACAAAGCCCACAGATTTGTTGCTGATTCATTTGTTCACCCACCAGATTTAGACAGTGTTTCTTAGTAGAGTTTCAGATGCTTTGTGCCATAGGGGTGATGAATTCAGCAATTGCAACAAATTTTTATACTTAGTTGTCCTAATGCTATTTTTTGCTCCTTTAATTGTCCAGCATTTTAGAATATATCTAAATATATACTTCTGGATCTCTTATTCCCTTATATATCTCAGATGAAAACTATTTTCATGAGCATCAACTCAGTCTGTTGCACAGGACTGTTATCAATCCTTCACAAAGGGTTATCTCACGCAGTATTCTATGATGCCTGAGATACAGTTGTTTCTTCTATATATACTTTTACAAATTTATAGAAACACCGAAGTTTCCTGTGATGTTTTGTGGTATTATTGTCTTTGATTGTTTCTTTAGAGGAAAAAAAAAATCAATATGGCAGCATTAAGCCATAAGAACAGAGAAAAAAAATATTAAAAAAATTGATCATGAATGTTCAGGAAGCAGACCTTATTTTCAAGACTCCTAAATTTTCGAATAGTTGGGTTTTTTTGTTTGTTTGTTTGTTTATTGTTGTTGTTTTTTCTTTTAAATAACTGCTTTTTGTTGGAAGAACTCTTTTTAAATAGTTTTAGATGCACTCGTTACTTTGTGTTTACCTTCTTTGATGATGGCATTATTTTTCTGGAGGCATAGAGTTCAAATTTCAGAAATATCTGCCTACCCACTAATGCAGGTAGAAATAATTACAATATACACTTCTCTCAAAAAAAGAAAAGAAGTAATAGAATTACTGACATGGTATAGATATAATGCAGCGATTTTATATTAACAAGATTGGAGATAGATGGGTATGCTTGATTATTTATTACATAGAGGGTAGGTAAATACATACCTACAGAAGGCTCTCCCATTGAGTCATAAGGTTCAGAGTGGACTGCCTTTCTTTCTAAACTCCTTGAACTACAAAGGTGAGGAGCCTAGGTACAGCTGGATCCACTCCAAGTCCCAGAATTGATCAATTGTTTATGCCTAAGGGATTACATGTGTACACTCAAGGATATAATGTCAGTGAAGATAACAAAGTTTATGAACAGCTTAAGATGTGGTATTAGTGAAGCTAATAAAGCCTAAAGTTATCTATTAGTCACTTACCAAGGATTGGCATCAGCAAGACATCTTGGTATCAGGATGTAAGGGACCTTTGCACAGAGGTAACTTTCCCCCTGTTCAAGGGGAAATACTGAGGTGCAGCCCACTGCCATGTAGATGAGTTCAGGGGGCTCTTGAACTGCTCAGTGTTTGTGGGGTAAGATGACTGACTTGTAGTCACAGGTTGCTTTTTAAGTAGATGCTCAATTGGTCCTAATTAGTTTTGCTGTAAGAGAATTCATGCATACTTATGTTGTGGTTTAACATGGCAGGTGGCTTAGCACCACACAGTTGTTTGTTCACTATCCTGCCTTCCCAGTGGGATGGGGAAGAGAATAATAATAATTAAAAAAAAAAAAAAAAAAAAAAAAGGAACAACAAGGTAGAACTCTTGAGTTAAGACAAAATTATTTATAAGGTGAAGGAAAATTGTTATGACTATATATGTATACAACTGTATCAAACAAGTGAAGCATACATAATTGCTCACCACCTGCTGAACAATGCCCAGAATAGAGTGAGATGAATGCCCAATCCCTTCAAAACTCCTTTCACTTGATGTCATATTGTGTGGAGTATCCCTTTGGTCAGTTTAAAACAGTGGTCCTAATTATGTTCCCTCCCAGCAACTTAGATCCTTCACTGCTAATGGCCTTGGCTTTGTGCAGCACTGCTTAGTAGTAACTATATACATTGATGAGTTACCAACATTGTTTTCATCATAGAACCAAAGCATAGCATCCTACTGTATACTCTGAAGAAAACAATACCATCCCAGCTGAAACTAAGATAGTTTCTTACATACGTTGTGAAAAAATTTAGGATTATGTAATGTCTTAATGGGGTAAAATTCTTTCTGGACAAAAAAGTAGGCAATCAGTACTTAAATATCAAATGATAGGCTTTCCTATAGCTAAGGCAGTTAAGATCCTAAATTGAGATACTGATTCCAGAAAATGATTGTGTTAAAAATTGTGAAGGGGACAAAACAGAGAAAAAAATATTTTCATTGAAGGAGGGCTGATTTTGACCAACTATTTTCCCCTGTATTTTAGGACAAATCTTGAAGTATTGTATTTTCTGAGGAAGTAAATACACAGATGAGAGATAAACGCATTTTAGGGAAAGGACAATAATGACAGTGCAAAAGAAGGGCGCTTGCATTCTCCAGATACTTTAAGCTATATTTAATGAGAGAAAAATGGAAAAGGAATGAACAGGTCTGAAGTGCTAAACCTTTTGAAATTAATCTGGCTAGAACAAAGCTAATCTTTTACCTTAATTGCCAGATTGTCTTAAGTATACAAATACATTGTTAAAACAATAGAAAATCAGCAGAGTAAAAATACATTTTGAGAGAATAATAACAGTGAGAATGTTAAAGCTTTTCTTCTATGTGTTATACTATTTCATTTGTACAGTACAATGATACAAGTGCAATTTATATGCAGTGCTTGAATCATTTGCTTTACTTGTCAAGTTCTCCCATTATATCTTGAATATTTTTAAGTTGAAGGAAGAGAATACTTCAGGGCACATCTGTGAAACTGCAGATGTGGATAAAGTGTTTATTATGTCATTAACATTTATTTTGTTCTAAAATATTAGAGGGCATAGAAAAACATGAAGAGAGATATCTTGAATATTTTTATATACAAGTTTTGTAAGGATGAGAAAGATCCCAAATGCATTATTTTGTCTTTCCACATTTTCACGTCTTCCATAGGACTCTGAAAGGGTCAAAGGGGTCTATTAATACTACCTCATAAGTCAGCACACAAAGGCTTTGATCAGTGCTAGAATTTGAATCAGAGTTCTTTGGGAACTTAAGCAGAGATTTATACAGTTATATTTATTTATATTTTAATACAACAGAGATTTAAGTGGGATGTGAGAATGCACAATATCTTGCAGAATTTTGAGGGTGACATCAGAAACACTGAAGAAATGCTATCACTAGAACTGCATTTTAGGGTAGTGAGGAGATATATTATAGATTAGGATTTTGTCTTATTTCTATTTTAGGTAAAATTTCATGTACACAGTGCTCCATGAAAAGAGCTGATATACTTCGTGGTAAAACATCTTGGAAAGACTCTTGGTTAAGTTTTCCTGGAAATAAAGACTTATTGTCACAAGACTGCATTCACCGAAGCATTTCTGAATATGCAGTAAGGAGCAATATGCCAAGCCCCTTTCAAAGTGAATAGGAAATGAAAAAGAACAACAACAACAAAAAAAATGATATAATGTACACTGAAATTCTTTTCCTCTGTATATTTAGAGAAATTATATTTACTTCAAAACAGTGAAGCAGTGTAACAGGGTGCTTACGGGACAACTAAAATTATCCACCTGTCATACTGAAATGCTTTTGTTTACACAAATTATTCAATAACTCCAGAGAACAGTCAACAAATAAAGGAGCTCTTCAAAATATTTATTCCAGAACTCTTTATTAAATAAGTCTAATCTGATTTAGAGTGATGCAAATCCAAATTGGACTACAAGTGCATCATGCTTAAGACAGAATAATTGATTTTGGTTAGGGATATATGTTAGATAATTATGATGATGAGTATTCCCTTCATATATATTTTAGTTCCATCTACATTTCCTGTATCGGTTTTCATTAATGCCTAAGCTACTTTCTCTTCTCTTTAGGACTGCCATACATAATAATACATAACTCTGCATCTAATATAACACTCAGCTAAACAGTTACCTGATTTACCCACATTTAGATTTGAATAATGGTTGCATTTACTCTATAGCTTATTTCTGAGTAAATAGAAGCCTGAACTTTTAAGTGTTCAGGTATCTAACCTTGCTAAAAAGAGATATACATAATTTACTGTTGAAACTGCATAGATCAGCATCTTTCCTCCATCACACAATTATTTTTATTTTTGCTTATTCTAAAGTGTGCATTTCGCACATTAGGATCACTCTTTACTTTGAAGTATTAAGCAAATCTTCATACAGTTCATTAAAATAAATTTTCTTAACTGTAGTATATATCAACCCAAGGGAAGACTCAGCAGCAACTGCTTTTACCTGTTCTGAGTCCTTCTCATGAATATTTTGGATATTGCCAGAAATCCTGCAGGATTGTTCCCTTATAAATTCTTAATAGAATGATTCATCTTCTTTTAAGATCAGCAGGTTTTCCATGAAAATTGAGAATACTGATTAATGCTTTAAAGTATATTTTATATTTATGTTTCGTATTAATCATGTCCCTCTAGTTTACCAAGGACAAACTGTCTGTACTTGCAACTAAACAGAGCTTGGACAAAAGTATGTTATCTCGGTCCTGTAAAACTGTTCTGTGCAGAGCTGATGTGCTTGACCAGCTGCCATTCTGGCTGCCAATCTCCACTCCTAATTTGGGGACAACCATGAGCTAAGGGGTCTTAGCCAACAAGCCGTTTGGATGTCATTACCCTCTTTTGGGTACTAGAGGGTGTAGCTGATGATGTACCAGCTGTTTCAAAAGTAAGAGAAGGATTTTGAGGCAGTTCTAGCTGATCATAAAAATGTATCCTTAATAAACTGAAAGGAGCCAACCAACGAATCATAGGATGTTTGTTGTATGACAGTCCTAAGATCTCTTTATAATATATTTTTTGGTGCATATTTTAATTAACATAAGTAGGTTCGGTTTCCTGGCTACTACAGAATGATCTTAGTCTTGTGCTACAAGACAGATTGCAAACAGCAAAGTTTTTTTTTTATCTTTGCGTTTATATATAAAGTTAAAATATAACAGCTTGTCTCTCCTAAAATCAATTTAATTCCTTTTTAATGTTCTTGAAGGGTTGCCAAAATTTAAATTGAACTTCTGAATTTGATTTCAGTTTGCAGAATATAGTATTAGCAAATGCAATCCCTTTGCAGGCAGTGGAGAGGGAGTTTAGGACATGTTCATTAATAAAAATTCTGCAAACTCTATTTGCTCTGTGCAAATTTGAAATGCAGTTCATGAAAAAGGCTCCACAGTAGTCTATCTATTCACATATTTACAGAAATGATGTTGTATGTAAGATATTAGTATTTTAAATACAGATAGGGATATGTCTTTTAACTCACTGCAAAATATACAAGTATAAATCTTGTGTTTCCAATAAACCAAATCATTTCATAACTACAGGTCTTGTACTCAGTGATTCTATAACACAAGAGGACATACTTTGCTTACAAATTCTAAGGATTCCATCCCCATCTATAGGCAGATGATGCTGGGGAATAACAGCATTTCTCTGTTGGGGGAATAATGCGTTTTCTCTGCTCTCTTCCCTGCTACGTCCAGCCTCCCACATTCCCATCACCAGAATACAAGAGGAGGAACAACACATCATAGAAATGCTGTGATTTATCTTACTGCTGAAATAATTTAAACCTATGCCTAACCGAATGCCTTACGGTACAGTTTTTATGGATGAAGATGACTTTCTTTGCACATCTTGTTTTCTGTCTATAAAACCTGTCACTTCATGGCTTGAAAACTTCAGCTGTTCTCCCATTAAGGGCTTCTGAAGATACTGGGTTATTGGCTAGAAGAAAGATAAATGCAAGATTTCTTCCAAAGAAAAATTATGAACAATCAACGTTTAGAATACTTTTGGGAACATTGCATTTTCAGAATTGCAAAGGAGATTTCTTGTATATCCTGGGGGAATGCACCTGGATAATTTTAAAGCATTCTTAACTCTACTCTGGGATTCAGTATGTCCTTACTATGCAGCTCCAGAGAATGATTTAAATATCCCATATGTATGGTTTCATTGATTGCAATATTTATATTTCTTGGATTTTCAAATAGTTTGTATAAAGAGATAGGTAAAACAGGTGGTTCTACTCCACTGTTGTTTCTACAATTCTGCAGCAATAGTTTTTCAGCACTCCTCCTATGTTGTGGTTATCACATATCAACATGGACCACAGTTCCCTTCAACATCATTGCACAAGTTTATGGTGGACGTGTGTGGCCATGAGTGGATGGCAGGGGTGAAGAGTGGAGATATGAGTTGCACTCAACAATGAATCTATGGTATTCCTCAAACTTGCACTAAAACTCAGTGCTTGGAAAATTCTACCAAAGCCCATCAAACAGACAACACAATGGGCCACTATATTTTTATATAAACTAGCAAGAGTGGGCACTACTGCTCCTTCTATTTTTCAAGATGCATCAGAGGAAAAGTTCACAATTTTTATTGGCAGAAACTGAAGTCATAATGTATTATGGCTTTAGTTCATGGTTTAGTACCATGATTTTCACCTATATTGGTACCTGCTGCCTCTTATGAGATATCTTTTTCAGTTAACTAAATGAAGCTTTCTGTAAAACACAGCAAAAATTGAATAAATCTATTCATACCTAAGAAACTGTGAAGAATCATGAGCAAAAATATCTCACTGAATTCTATCTTCTGTTTTGTAGGCACACCTTCCAATGTTAAGCATTTAGCTTTAAGGCAAAAGTATTGTTAAATCTTATAGTGCCATGAGAAAAAGAATTCAATTTTTTATGGATCTAGGTATTTTTTGTCAGTTGCAAAAACTTTCCTATTTTTTTTAAGTTTTTATGTTTTTCTGTATGCTTATTAAAAATAGATATTACATATATTAAAAACATAAAATTAAGTAACTGCATAATAAATTTAGGGTTCCTTAAAAACTGAGATTATGTATGGAAAATTAAAGCCTGGAAAACTGCTAAATTTTAGACTTAAATATTCTGTAAAGTTAACACTGAAAAATATCTTCACAATAGAAAAGATTATGCAACCATATCTTACCAGCATTGCTATATACAAAGTCATTCATGACATTAATATTTACATTTAAATATGCTTGAAAAAGATGCAACTGAATGCAGTCAATATTCTATTAGAAACCACGCTTAATCAATGTCACAACTGTGCTTCCTGGTGTTCAAATAACCTCCTGTGTTCCAGTTTGTGCTCATTTTCTTCGGTCTTATAGCACCAGTGTAAAGAGTCTGGTTTCACTGTCATTGCATCCTCCCTTCAGGTATTTGTAGGCATTGATGTCTCAGAATCAAAGAATCAGAGAGGTTGGAATGGACCTCTGGAGATCATCTAGTACAACCTTTCTGCTTGTGCTCATTGCCCATTGTTCTGTTGCTGCACATCAAGGAAAAGAACCTTTACTCGTTCACTTGACTCCTGTCCTTTAAATATTTATAAACACTGATAAGATCCCCCTCAGCCTTCTTTTCTCCAGGCTGAACAACCGCAGGTCTCTCAGCCTTTCCTCATCAGAGAAATTCTCCAGGCCTCTCATCATCTCTGTGATCCTGTCTTTCTCAGTATTCCCTTGAGATTCCTCTTCTGGAGTGAAAAGTCCCAAGTCTCTCAGACTCTCCTCTTAAGAGTGATGCACCAGTCCATTGACTGTATTGGTGACACTATGTGGGATTCTTTACAGTATGTCCAGGTCTTTCCTATGCTGGGGAGCATGGAAGTGGATACTCTGCTTGTATACCCTACAGCAAGATTAAAACACAATGGGTCACTAGTTTGCATTTTAATTACAAATCCTAGTTGTTTAGGGAGATGGGGAAGGGAAGACGGGCAATAGAATAAGATAGGAAAGAAAAGCAAGGAGTCTTTGTAGAAAACAAGAGAAATAGTCACCACCAAGATTTTCAGTGTTGCTCCTAGTTTTTCCAAAGATCTCAGGAACTTTTCCAGTCTCCATGGAGAATAGGAGAAAACCTAGAAGGTTAACAGCCAGTAGGCCCCAGTTCTTTCCTAAGAGTTTTTTTTTTTCTCTCAGGGAATACCTCAGTCAAAGGTTACTTTTTTTGAGGAGGAGTTCTTCTCCAAAGTCCTTAGCTTAATGGGGGCCTTTTATCCCCACTTCTCAGTTTTTTCTTCTCTCTGTTAGCATGACACATCTCTCTCAATAGATAAGCTAGCATGGAGTGGTGTCTTCATTGCCATGCACAAGCATTATTGCCTTTTTCAGTGGTCAGCTCCTTCAAACCGCACTCCCAAAAAAATCTGCTTGTCCTGCTTCTGCTCATCTTCATAAGCAGATGTGACACCCATAGATAATTTGCAGTTGTCAGTTAGAGTCATATCACCATAAAGGCCTCATGAAGAGAGCTTTGAGCCAAGAAAGAAAAAGAAGAGTTCAGAAAACTATCTTTCACACTTGCTTTTCCTTATTTAGCCTCACTTGTGCTGGAGTTTTATTCCCCACCTTCTTCTTCGTTTATTTTATAATCTTTACACGTCCTGGGCAGACAATTGCTTATCTTTGAAATTTTCATTGCTTTGCTTTCCATGTCATTTTTATGAAAACTGGTCACAACCTTTTCCTTATTTAATTGCAGTATTTTCCCCTAATTAACTTCATTCTTTAACCTCTGGAGGGCCTCCCTTTGGTCCCTGAAGCTAACAGCCTGCAGCTGGTGGTTGAGGTCATTTCTAACATTATGTCAGATAAAACATTCTCTCCAAACATAACGGATTCTAAGAAAAAGATTGTAACATAAGAATAGGCGGTAGATGTAATTTCTATCCTTACGCACTGTTTTCGGTATATCCAAACCAGTGTGATTTATGGATCAGTGAGTGTCCTCATTAAGTTATTCCCTCTTTCTAATGTTCAACACAACAAATCACTAGTTGCAAATTTCAGATCAATAACAGCATACACCTAGGTCATTGAAATCAGTCAACATAATTCATTTTGAAACAAAATAAATTCCACTTACTTGTAAATTTATTCTCTTTTGTAGCTTAAAATAGCTGATCTTTATATTGTTCAAGATAGAGGTATTAAAATCATAGAATCATGGAATCATTAAGGTTGGAAAGTATATCTATGATGATCTAGTCTTGGTGCCAATACTAGTAAGCCCCTTAGGCATCTGTTGTAAAATAAAAGCATCTTATAGTCTGTACTCTCTGCTTATACCACTTTCTAGTAAAACACATCAAGTGTCTGATTTGGTGAGGTTTATGAGGTTTACTTATAAAATTAATTATGGGCTGAATGAAGGACAATGATCTCAGCATGTTGCTGGACTGAAATAATAGTTATGGTTTTGTATAAGAAAATAGAACCTGCATATTTTATATACTTACTACGTTTAATCTGTATGTATACATTTAGATATCATGCTGAGGGACATGGTTTAGTGGCAAATATTGGTGATAGGTGGGCAGTTGCACTGGATGATCTTAGAGGTCTTTTCCAAACCTGGTGATTCCATGATTCTATATGTACCTATACACAAAACCTACATATTTTCTATTTACATGTTTTATATATGTAGTGTAAACATACATTTCTGCAAACATATACCTTACTCATGTAAATAACATATATGAAGAATATATGCAAACAGACATTCATACACACATGGACAAGGAGGAAAACATTTTCATTTTGCTATTCCTTGTAATGATACATTTTTATACTTAATTTCAGTGTTCACAAACATCAAATAATTGTAAGTGGCCATAACTGACACATCTGTCTTTCTAGTCATACTGTAACTTATCTGCCTCCATCAATTCTCTGTAATAACAGTTTTCATTAATTAGTTTGTTCCTTATATTGTGATGTGAACTAGAAAAGAATGGGAGAATGGAACTTTCTAGCAGACTATCATAACTGTAAAATAAAAATCCTTCAAAAATTTATATGGTAGAAAAATTTATTTTGTGAATATTTTCTTTTTATTACAATGACTACTCAAAGCTGATTATTTTTCAATGGTAGGAGAAACTTAGTATCAGTGCTGAACTGACCCACAACTAAAGTTGTTTAGACTAAATGCAGATGTTCAGGTGAAGTCAAGACTTTGCTTCCAAAATAGAAGAACCTCCGCTAGTCACTGCCACAATCCCTTCTCCCATCTGCTCCCACACATTGCAGCTGTGTTCCTATCCCAGCAGAGCAGATTAAAGCAGCATATTTTGTTTCCAAAACCAAGCACTGAGTTTCAGTTTCCCCATAATCACACATCATGTTGACAAGGCTTACAAATTAGTTTTGTCTTAATTGAGTGTAAGTTTTGAATTTGCCAAGTATCTAATTTGTAATACTGAAGTACTGAGTTGCAGTCACAGTTGTGATTTTGGTCCATCCCAGCCCCCCTGCTTTATATATATGTTTGTATATACATATTTATGAAAGAAATACATATATATAATTATTTTGAAGAAATTCTACATCTCACAATGCAACATACATTTCTCAAGATTGCTATTTTTCCTTTAGAGAAATTAGAAAAAGAAAATAAAAGCTACATAATTTAATTCATTTCCAAAATTCTGTTTTCTTATGGTGTCATGGAAAGTTTTTTAAAATCCTTGGTTCTCTTTGCATTTTCACAGTGCATAACATTTCATTTGCTTTTCACTAAGAAAGATCAGGTGTCTCTTGCTGATTTCATTTTACCACTAAATTGAATTTAACATGAAACTTTTGCTCTTTAAAGCATCTTTTTTTTTTTTTCCTAATTAAAACAAGGATATTTGACATGTTCAAGCCATTCCCAAAATTTATAGATGCACATATACAGAAAGCATCTAATTAGAAAGAAGTTGTACTGAATCTCAAAGAGGTTTGAAAAAAAAAAAATTCTCTATTCATGTGGATTTTCTGTTAACATTGATCATTGATGATACAGTAGCATAAATATATACTTATAGATGTTTGATACGTTACATATAAGATTGTTATAAACCTGGTGATATCAGAGAAGTAAACTACAGAACAAAAATTTCCTGAATCAAAAATTTGATAAGCATCTATTTATGCAATGAAATAGGAAAGAGTTTTGTTTTCTTGCAGTTTGATGGAGTTTTATTCTGTTTACACATACAAAGGCAAAAGTCTATCCTGTCCATAACAGAGCACCATAAAGTGGTATTAGAAAGACTGAGCTTGACCTTGCAGAAGTTCCATACAAAATCCCCTCTTTGCCAAAAAGGAGCACTGGCTATGAAACGGTGGTCCCCTAGGTATGACAGATATAAAGATCAAGAAATATTTTTTTCTGCAGTTTCTAAAATCAGGTAATTTGGGTTTACCTGGCAGCACCACAAATCTTGTGTGCAATGAAGGATTAAGACATCAACAGTGACGCTTAAAATATTAGTACTGTAAAGTGGATTTTTATAGCTCATTTCTTTGAGCAAAATCTTAGCCATATAAATTTCTAAGTAACTCCAAGAGATTAAACCCTGCAATCTGTAATTCTATTCCAAATTATTTTTGTCATTATTTATACTACCATATATTGTGATGTGTTTTTGTGATAACAAGTCATTTTGCAGCCTATTAATTGTAAAATTGAGAATTGATTCATCCACACTTTCCAGAGTCATCTAAAAATTTAACTTACAACAGCTGGTTATATTTTCTCCGTGAACAAAGAGAGACTCAATCCTCAGAGGCAGATGCTTAACAAGTGGAATAACTTGTCCTGAGGAAATGCCTCATTCTCTTTCTTGACTGATTATTTTATAATACACTTAACTCAGATTTTCAGTTAAAGTCATGCCAGCCAGATCCCATCACTAGGGAAGGAGAATTTGGAAGTGAAAGAATCAGAACAAAAAAAGATATATATAAGATAAATATATAAGATCTTCTTACACTAAAAGTAATTAACATAATATCTCAGCCAGGCTTAAGGGTTTATTTTTAGGAAGACATTCATAGAAGATGTTGTATAGATAAGAAAAAAAAGGCCTACCCTGAATGTTATGCCAGCATTACAAATAAAACAGACGCTCTAGCTGTAACAAATCATCAATTAGAACTGTCCATTAAAATAATCTGATATGGTACACAAACTAGACAAGATGTTTTATAAAAATATCAGGATTATGAGTACATACTAAGAAAACTTAGCACAAAGCCACACTTATAATAATAAATTGGTCACCACATTTCATCATATTGGTTGTTTTCTTGTCTGGATAATACATTGCAGTTGATTTCTTGTTGCATACATCTTTGAAACAAGCCAGAGTACTATGTTCTGGAGATGTCAGCCTAAGAAAAACGTAAACTTGATGAAATCCAGAGGAGAATCACTAGCTGATCATGGTTTTGGAACACCTCATCTACAGAAACAAGTTGAGAGGGTTGTGGTTATTCAGCTTAGAGGGGAAAAGGCCCCAGGCAGACCTTGTGGCAACACTGGAGTACTTAAAATTGTCCTACAGGAAAGATGGAGAGGAAATCTTCATTAGGGAGTGCAGCAACAGAAAAAGGAATGATGATTTTAAACTAAAAGAGCATAAATATAGATTAGATATTAGTAATGAACTATTCATTGTGAGGGTGGTGAGACAATAAAAAAGATTGCCTGGAGAGCTGTAGATGTCCTGGAACTGTTAAGGGTAGATTAGATGGGTCTTTGAAGATCATGGTCTAGTGATCCCATTGCAGAGGGGTTGAAACTAGATGGTCTTTAACGTCTCTTCCAGCACAAACCATTCTATGATGCTAATGCAAGAAAGCAAGGAGTTTAATTCTACTTTTTGTAAGATTTCCAATGTAATCATAAGTTTAAATATTTCATATCTACCTTATTTCTCAGTCCACAGGAAGAGCATTTTGAATGCTCTGTTCAAATGCATTTAGAAACTCCACTGCAAAGTTCATATCAAATGCAGAGATCCTTAATAGAAAAGTAATGTATAAAAATGAAAATATTGTTTTTTATTAGCTAATCTTCTATCAGGGATACAGTCTAGAATATAAATTTTAACAGGTGTTTATGACATTACAGGTGCTTGACATTACAAACTACTTTCTCTTTCAGCAGCAGTTTGCAAGGTTTACGACTCCCTTCTGCATTTTCCTGAAACAAAATTCTTACTGACAGACTACTTTTTCACGTACTTAAGGGCACAATAGATTTTCAAAGTATTGGCATCAAGTCTCAAATCTTCAACTTTATGACCTATGAGCATAATTCTCTTTCCTGATGTAAGCTATTATTAGTTTGTTTGGTTTATTTCCTACAGCATATTTTCAGAGATTGGCAAGTTTTGTCAAATATTCCTCATAGGTTTTAATTCTTGCAGAATAATAATAGCAGGTGTCTAGGCAGGGGGCAGTGAAAGACTTTGTATTTCACATAGTTCATACTTATAAAAAAAAAAAAAATCTCTGCCAAAGAATAGAAATGACGTGTTTTAGAGGTGCCCACAAAGGTATTTGAACATCTTTTCCATGACATCTTAGGGAAGTTATTAGATGTATTTTAATTAGTCACTAAATGGTGAAGACAAATTCAACCCTAAAACATTACTGAATTCAACAATATTAGACGAGGAAAGTTTTCTGATAGATCTCACTTCTATTAAAAAGTTTTTGTTTTGCATTTCAGATGATGTCAGTTTTGATAGAATTTGTGATTTGGTCAGTGATCAGACAAAAATATGACAAGTGTCCAGAGGCTGAATGAATCTCTTATATTCAGAATAAGAGATATGGACATATGGACAACCATTCGATTTTTTTCTCAGGTTGGCCTTTGATGATCTGCAATGGAATACAATTATGGTCCTAGACAGTCAAAGAAATGAGATGGAACTAGATAATCTCTGGGGTCCCTTTCAACACAAATCATTTTATGATTCTATGGTTCTTTGATTTTTCATTAGAATATCTTGAAAAATAGCCACTCAACTTTTCATCTCTCATTCTTAAGAAAGAGTTACAAAAACCTTGGAAAGCTGTCATGAGAACTTACATACATCACATCTATAGATGCTAAATCATGAACTCAATAAAGGTAGGCATCCTTTTTCTCACACTTCCCCATTCTACTTGTTAAAGTGAGTTAACATACACTCCTTTCTTTTGTGCATTAAAAATAATCTGTTTTTTTTTCCTATAGAAAATAACTACCTAATCTCTTCTCTTCATGGCATGTCCTCCTCTTTTCATGGGTGCAAACTGTTTTTTATTTTATATAATTCAGTTTTTCCTTTGCTTTCCAACCTTATTTTGCTTATGATTACAGAAAGACTCGGCTAGGTTTACATTTGAATCACATTTTCTTCTAATAACTGCATATCAGCAAGTGTAGCATTTTATTCATGTGGGACCTTGGATGAAACTCCAGGGAAGAAGAGAGACAACATCTGGACTAATTGCCAGCTTGCATGAGACCCATTTGAGAAAATACTGATTTTTTTTTGCTGCCTTGTCTTATATTATGTGCTGGAGCATTTCTGGATACTTTTTTTCTAACAGTGTTTGAATCACATAGACAGTCATTGAAGGAGAATTTATCTGTAAGCTGACCTGCTGAGATTACAATCTTCTCCTTCTATCTGGAGTGGACTCATAAGCTAATTAATTGCTTCTGAGAATTAGGCAAAGTTAAGAATTATTTGCTAAAATTAGTGAAATTTGCAATAGATGAAATGGCCAGGAAGTTGACTGTGCAGTCTGGAGCATTTAAAGCAGAGAGCTGGTAACACTGAAAGCTGTTACATTGTGACTTGAAAAGAAGTTGGTAATAATGCTCAGGGACTCAGTAGATCTTCACTCTAAGTAAAATTGAAGAAGAGAAGAAAACATATTTTAAAAATTAATAAGATATATTCTGATGAACTCCTAGATGGTTTAATCAAGTTATTGCTGAGAAGCAAAAACAAGGTGAAATCAAGTGTGAAAAAAAAAAGGACAACAAAACAACTCAGAGACAGTAGAAAGAAAATGAGTGAAAGTGAAGGAATATTCTCTGGATTTTTGAACATGCTAGTAGCTGAATGGACTATTCTGATTGAATGAATGTAAACTATGTTCTGCAAAGAGAATACTTACTGCAGTGAAACTAGGACTCAGGTACTGAGACGCAATGCCTTAGGCATGATCCAGGCAATGAATCTGTACTCACATATTTATTCAGGTAAAAAAGAAAGTTCTAAGCAAGTAATGAATGATCAGAAATATGGTTGGTGAAGGCAATAAATCTGTATGCAATAATTTTTATTTACAAAAAGGAGAGTGTGGGAGAAAGGAAAAACTGAAATATAATATTCTATTCCCTTTCAAGTTGGTAAGTAAATAGTATTGAGAAAGAGAATTTAATTTAAAGAAAGCATCAGGATGCCTTATTCGTCCTAATGCCAATAATCTGCAACCTTTACAGCACTAAACAGTAGAATAAAGATTAAAACTGACCATAAGGCAGAATGGATATCCAAAAATCTATGATCTATTCGTGTAATATTTTCCTACCCTTAGCCAAGTTTGAAAATGGACTATATGAGCTTTTTTTACTTCACATATAATTTACAAATGTTCACCTTTAATGCAGGTCTTGCACTCTCAGCTGTGCACCAGTATACTTTTATAAACCATCTATGCAATATTATTCTTGTAAGCAATATTCTGGCCCAGAAAATACAGAACTAGAATTCAGACAATACCTTAAGTAGATTCTGCAAGCACTGAATTTTGGAGTAGAGGTGGAAAATTCCTGAATTCGAGATGAGAAATCCTTGAAAAGTTGTAACAGACAATGCAGAACAGGTAAGTGCTACAGTTTAGTGCTACAGTTTGAACCTTCCTTAGATGTGTTTTTTCGGACACTACTAAGTAGTACTAAGTGTACTACTTAGTAGTACTAAGTGTAGTGGATAGTGAAGTGGTAGGTGATGCATTTCCACGGTGATGACAGCAATGTGAAAGACAAGCCATGTTTCAGATGACCATCCATGGCTATCATACCATGAAATGAAGAGCATCTCAATCAAGTCATCCATGTGAACCACAGAGAGAAATGACTATGGAGCTGAATATCAGCTTCAGTGCATTGGAAATGATGGTGACAACATTGGAATACTGCAAAGTTTGCACCAAATGGAGCCAGGAGTGTTCACACAACATATGCAAGCTTGTCAGGACATACTGAATCGATATGAAGGTGATGCATTCCTGGATTGCATCACTATCAGTGATGGAACATGACGTCACAACAACAAATCAGACTCAAAATGTCAATCTGTGAATTCCCCATGGAGAAAAAAAAAGTACAAGATGCAGTCCTCAGCAGGTAAAGTGATGTTCACTGTCCTTTACAATAGGAAAGGGGTGATTCTGATGAGTGTATCAACTCTGAGCACTACATTGTGACACTGATAAAGTTGAAAGCCCAAACTTTGAGAGTCAAATAGAAAAGAAGACAGCCTTTCTCTTGAAACACAGTAACACCAAGTCTCATATCAGTTTGAAGACTGTGGAGTACATTGTCAATCTTGACTGGAATATGCTACCATGTTCACTGTGTTGTCCAAATACAGTGCCTCTGACTTTCATCTGTTTGGGCCAATGAAAGATGGACTGTGTGGGCAATATGTTCCTAATATCATCATAGCAGCTGTGAAACAGTGGGTCATCTCTGCTGGCTTTTACGAGCATGAAATGCAGGCTTTTGGTCATTGCTGGCTAAAATGGATACCTAATGATGTTGACTTTCTTAACAAAAATATTGATGTGTAGCTGAGAATTTACTCTATGAAACAGTGTTATTCTGCTCTTTGTATGTGTTGTAATTTCCATAAAAATAAATAGGAGGCATTACTTTTGGAGCAAGCTATGCACTATATAGGAATATAAAAAGACCAACCTATGTCTGACTAAAGGCCAGGTCTGTATGGGGGAAAGGGTATCGAATTCTATTTTTCCTAATGTACATCCCAGCTTCTAGCAATCTAGGCTGCAAGACTTGTTTTACTCATAATGAGGAAACATATTTGGAAAACTTCTGTTTGTCATCTCTATCTTTTTCTCCTTTATTTCATTTTACTTTTTTTTCCTGAAACAAAAAAAATGTGAATTATACAGATAGTGAAACAGTTTTTGTGTTGCTCAAATTACATTTGTTATTTATTTTTATCTTAATTTCTTGTCAAAGAGGGAGAAACACATCTTCCCAGGACTGGCTGAATTCTACTTTTATTCCTCATCAATTCATATTAAGTTGCAATTAATGAATATGCAGTACATGACCAACTAACTTTCTTTTAGTTGGAAAAATAAGAGTGGATATCTAAGCACTGTGTTTTAACTTTTTTTCTACTATAAATAGTATTGTTGAAATCTCTTTTTCTCCAGCGAAAAGGCATCAAACTGGATCCCAGTGCCTTTAATTTTTATAAATGGCTACTTTACATTTTAAATGTTTTTTTAAATATAATCTATAAGACATGCTTTCAATTTGAAAAATTATGAGATAATCTGGTATCTGCTCTAATTGCCTATCTCTGAAACTATTTTTGATTTACCACTATTAAGAACTTCAAATGAAATAATTATCTAGCTTGTATTATTTTTCTGATCACATTCCTTATCTTTGTACTCAAGTATGATTTCAACATTGTCCTAAATAAGATAGATAATAATTATATTAATTTACATATGCCTTATTTTGAAATAGCTTTTGGAAATGATTGTCAGAAAATAACTTATCTGACTCTCTGAGAATTTAACAGATGTTTCCAATACTGGGAAAAACAGAGCAAAAATAATACACTTTGTAATGAAAGACATTTTTAGAAATATGAAGCCTTCTGGATTTCGATAAATTTGTTGCATATATTTTGTTCTAACATTCCTTAGATTTATCTTACCTTCATAATGTTTAGTATTTGGTTTGAAAATCAGCCATTCAATATTTTAAATGAAACAGACTTTTCAATGAGACTTATGCACATTTTAAAATATATATAAAAAGGAAAAAGAAAAAGTAAATACAAATATTTTCCAAGTTGCAGATTCTTTGTAAACTTTATACATTTTATATTCAGCAAAAAGTCTATTAGGACATTCCTCAGTGTGAAAATTTTGTGCATGTATAACTCAAATAAATAAATAAATAAATAAAATAAAAGCTGGAAGTATATATTACCGTACGAAGGACAATAAAAAATTTCAGTTTATCCTGGAATTTATAAACAAGATGTGCAGAAACAGAGAAATGCGGTTTTCCATGGGCATATTGATTCAGGTTTGGAAAGTGCTTTTTCTTGTGGAAAAAATGAATGACATCCATCTGGCTTTATTTTAAATGAGTTCCTCATCTCCCAGACTGGGTGTCATGAAAAACACTGTTCTGCTGCCTCTTTCTTTTTTGTGCTGTTGGCCAATGGACCTAATGTTCCTCCACTGCAGTAATCTAACGGGACAGCCTAAGATGAGAAAGGCCTTTCATCTTACTGACAACAAAGGGAGAGTCCAGTTGCAATATGTTTTTGTAAGAAAACATATACTGATAATTGACTGAACCACTGGGACCTGTGCCATACTAAACAGATGCTGTGACCTGTAAAGGATGTTCTGTGTTTCATTTTATAAGTCTTCCGTGTGGATCAATTGCTTGAGTGGAAGATGAAATTCACAGACCATAAGGATGAGATGGAGCCTAATTATGTTCTTAGAAACCAAAGACTTCTTGAGTAATCTGTGCAAACATCTCTAACAAGGTACAAGACAGAAAATATTGCAAAGGATGCTAGAGAGGAAAGCATGCGTTTGATGAAATAGATTAGGTGTTCACAAAACTTTCTTATGTCTTATGATATCACCTCTGTTATAAAAAAAAAAAAAAAAAAAAAAACACCTCATACACAACTTCTAAGGTGTATCTATTAGTCTTAGTCATATGCTTGAGCATACCTGAGTGTCTTCTTCGTAAAGTAGCCCCCATATGCATATCAAGCTGACTTTCTCAATGCTTGTTCATTCTAGCTACACATAGAGTTATGCCAACAACATTCCTGTTTTCTCTCCATTGATTTTCTGACTGCTCAGTTCCTCTTGCTTGCCTATTTATTGTTTGTTTGTATTGCTTTTTTTTTTATATGATCACATCTAAAACCACCAAGCAGTCAAATGTCCTACTAGCAGTGAGTAGATGAGTGACTTTTCTTCCCCCATTCCTGCACTGTCTTCTCCTGCTGACACAAAGATATGTAGAACTAGCAGTTAAAATCTGTACAATAAAATCTAAGAACTAAAAACCAGCCAATACAATCTAAGAACTAAATTTTTGAAGTCAGTCAGTACCTAAATATACAGTTAGACCTTTAGACATCTGTAAGAGATTATTCTTTTGTACCAGTCTCAAAGCTTGCTGAGAATACAGATGAGCAAGTCTATGCAAGTCATTGTCAAAGTTGGCAAAATCTTTTGTCTGAAGATTTGTAGGCCAGGGGCAACAAGAGAGAGATAAGCTGCAGCTTTATGGCTGGGAAGCTATTTGTGTGGTCTTATCTAGAGGGAGATAGCCATCTCAGGGGGTACTGCACATGACTCTTACCCAAGCGCCCAGGAATGCCATGTTGGCAGAAGAAGAAGGATAAAAAAAGGGACCAACAACCATAAGGACAGGTTTCTGACATCAGATTCCTCATGATGTGATGCCTGTATGCTGATGGACTCTCCTGGGCCTGCTACCTGAGACCTTCGCATCCTCCTGTCGCTTGTACCTGCTTGCTGCCTGAGGCTAGCCATGCTGCTGCTGCTCTTCCCCTGCGCTTTTGCCTCAGACCATCGGAACGGTGCTGGATACTGGTGGTGACTATCCCCGCTTTATGCAATTCTTGCTTCTTTCCTATCTTTTCTATTGCCTGCTTTCTCTTCCCCATTACCCTAATTCCTAATAGTTGCAGTCGTCCCCTTCCCCATCTCCCTGATTAAGATTTGTAATAAACCGGACAGACCACATTTGAACCTTTGTTTCTTAATCTCACATCGTATATATATATCGAAGACCCTCCTTTCCCTCCTATAAATTGGAGAGAGACAACATCTTTTGAAAATTTTGCTAGGTTCTTATTGTCATTTCTCCAAAATTAGACATGTTTCACAATGCAACTCTTAGTCTTTTAACTTTCAAGCTTTTTGGCTTTGATGTTTGGCTCTTCTGTTGATCCTGTCTGGCACTTGGCAAATCAAATTTGGATTTTAGTAGAACAGTTTGCGAATATCTATATATGATAAAGTAGTGTATTTAGAATTAATGTTTTTGAGAGATTTTCAGTGTTCAAAATTTATTTTGTTTATCTTATTGTATTTGATTATACTCTATTTCATTTTAATATTTTTGTTATGTTTTCCAAATATTTTCAACCATTTTTACTTTATAGCTATGGTAGTTTTTAAACATTCCTTTTGAATCACCCATTCACATCACATTACACTGTATTGGAGCCTGTCAAATGTTAGAGTCCATCACAATAAATCTTATGTCACATTACACTGAACTATGTCATCTAGGGACTTGAGTGTAATGTGAATGTCAAATTGTCATCCATGGTTACACTTCCTAAGGGAAGTAGTGGAAACCCCATTGTTAGAATAATTTAAAATGAGACTGGGCAAATCACTTGAAAATTATCCTGTGGGGAACAATCTAACTTTGGCAGGAAGGAAGAAATAAAAGTGGGTATTTTTCTGTCGACAATTTTTTTTACCTATGAGGCGTGACAGGGTATGTTTTTTCTTGTTTATGTGTAACACACAGTTTAATAGGCCTGTAATGTCCAGTAGTCTGTACTTCTGTTGTTGTGTCATCCAGAGATATCATTACTAATTTACAGAATTTGTGGTTCTAAAGTGATAACTTGTGTTGTTCTGAAAAGGACTATTATTAAATGCTGAAACTGAGACTGTGATATTTGGTTCTACTTCTCATGTTACTTTTTTTTTTTTTTTCCCTTAGCTAGTAAGGTATAAAAATAAAATCAAAGAAATTAAATTTGAGAAAATGAAGTCAGAAAAATAGTCTGCAAAGGCAAAGGGAGAAGTTTCTTGTTGCATTCCAGTTTCAGATGATATGCCAGAAGAACAGTTCCTCCTTCTGCCCCTAAGTAGTAGTAGAGGAGTAGAGTCGGTCTGTCTTTAGTCATGCCCAGAAAAAAATTATATAGGATTGTTACTTGGCTATGTTGCAGTCTGCTGACAAGATAAGTACATAAAGAGATGGCAAAATTTTATTGGAAATGAGCTGTTGTGTGAGCTAAGAAAATGTTAAGGAGTAATATTTGACAGTTTGGAAATAAGATTGGTGTGAGGAAATTATGTAAATAATCATACAGATGTATATAGATAATGTTTTCAAGCTGGAAACTGATGTTATTTTTCCAAGTGGGATTAACTAAAGCTTCCAAAGGTTCCCTCCCCTTCTCTGTAGTAAGTATATGGAATAAATATGGAAGAAGTTTTCTTCTTCTGCAGTATTCTCAGGAAAATGCTAAGTGACCAGAGACAAATTTGTTCACTTTAAGGAACTGTGTAGTAAGGAACTGTGGTGCATATAAAGGAATGAATGCAGGGTAAAGGAAAGTGTTCAAAGTCTCTTGACCTTTGCAATTGACAGAAACAATATTTGGGGAACAGTGGCTATGAGTAAACCTATATTCCATATTGATTCAACCGAGGCTCAAAGATAGAATTCATACTCTATTCCCTAGAGGGCAAAACCTAAAATCTTCTAACACAAACGCAGCCTGTGTTGCATGTAGAAAATTCTAGTTCGGTATTTTTAACTCTTCTTTTGCCTGTACAGTTTCTCAGAGCACAGAAAAGCATAAACTGTTCTTCCATTATCTCCATTCACAACATGATATTTTCCCATAAGTTGGCCAAAGCCCTGTGTCATCAACTATATCTAGGGAACTGTTGCCTACTCAGAGATGTTTCTCCTAATGTACTAATCTAGGACCTAAATAAAAGATTAATGTGTCTCATTATTTTGTTACGTTATTCAATGCTATCTTCAGGTAAATGACTGATTCCTCAGAAGCATTATACGGTAAGATTAGCAAAAGCTTTGATTGAAAAAGCTTAAAATTCTTTGGCATTATCCAGTTAGCCTTTACTGCTGAAGGCTGATTATAATTGCTATTCAGGTACATACATGGTATGCTTAATTACTGACTGTTTCTGTATGAGAATGTTTCAAGATTGTAGCCAAGGTTGTCACTCAGAGAAAAAATAAATAGAAAAAAACAATGTCACTTGAGAAACAGACAGATTTGTTTGATTCATCAGTTGGAATTAAAAGGAAAGAGCTGGTAGGGAACAAATTTACAAAAGCACAACTTGCCTAGAGATCCTGTGGCAATTGATTAAATGCTGTAGGGTCTGAATTATATCACTGACCCATAAAACAGAATTTCTATCAAGAGTAAGTTAGCAAGTGTCACGCTCTAATGTATCTGTTAAGATTTTTAAACTTATCAGTTAAAAAAAATAAAATTAGATTTAAAATTATTTCAGGCATTGCCAAATCTTTTTGCATATAAACAAAGTCCAAGTTTATTTTCCATTGTTAAATTAAAAAAAAAAAAAAAAGAAAAAGAAAAAAGAAAATAAAGAAAGTGAGAGAGAGAGAACGTAAGCTAAAGAATATGAAGAATATTAGAATGATTTAATTGTTGTTTGTTATCAGAACTGCAAATTCAGGTATTCTCACAATAACTAATTGATAACACTTTAAGAATAAACAAGTACTACTGAGCTTAGTGGAATTTCACTAAAAATCAATGGAGAAATATCAGTTGCTAACATTCATAAAAAATATCTCTGCTCTCACAAAATGCCTTCTTTCTCACCAAGGCTTACCTGTTAATTTCTTTGCTTAATGTCAAGACCTACATTTGACAGGTCACATTAGCAAAAATCTTTGAAACTCCTGCTACATGTACTGATCCTAATGACTTCAATTAGATATGAAAGACCTGTCACAGCTAATCACATGGAATGCATTAATAAGAAATTTCTCTAAGAATCTATGAAAATTCTGTTTGAAAATTAGTAGTTTAACCTGCTTGAAAAGGTTTCTGCTTTAGCTGTTCATTTGTTTTATCTAGGAAAATACCCCAAATCAAATTCATATGCTGATTCACAGTCTCACAGAACACTACATTTTGTGCTATTTTTTATTTATTTATTTATTTTTTGTAGGAAATTAACTTGAGATGTGAAATAATGGATCATAAAAATCCAGAAAAGATAAGAATTAAAGCATATGCCTTACACATATGCACAAAAGTCAATAGCTTCTTGAGAACAGCTCCTGGAAAATGTTAATAGTGTCAGTTGTAAATATATGATTGTTTTTGTTTCTTGTGGTGTTGTTATGAAACCATCTAAATAATTTCCCCTCAGTCACAAACTGTTAACAACTTATATCCATTATTATTTATTTTTATTTTTAATGAATATAATTATGCTTTCAATTCTTTGTATCAGCAAATTGAATGAGTTCACATTATTAATGATTATGATTATGTCCATTCTTAAACAGAAATGGAAGCATGTTAAGTTTAAAAGACTTGATAATGGCTGCCAATAGACAATTGTTAAATTGATTAAACAAAATCTGTGTATAGAATCCTTGTTCAGCAGTCTGTCCTGTCCTTGAGATCTCAGTATCTGAAAAACTCCTAGGCTTCACAACTTTCTGTCTGAAAGATGCTTCCCACATGTCCCATTTGTAGAATGAATCTATGGCAATAAAACATTTTCATGACTTATCTGTGTAACATGATGGAGATTAAAGCTATCTACAACCAAACAGGTAGAGATAATAGTAATAAAAGTACCTTTATTTCTGCAGTCAGAAAATAAGTGCTCACTAAAATATATTAATTTCTATTCCAAATTCTAAGAGTATTTGTATTTGAATTAAATGCATTATAAGGAATGATAAAGAACTTTAAGAAATTTTTTGGAACAGAAGAGGATAAGCTTTAAAAATATTGTTGATGTTAGGTTGATACATATATGTGATTTTCATGTCAGTCTAACAGCCAGAAATGCAGTTGCAACCCTTCCTCCCCAGCAAAAATAAAAAAAAATGGAAATGTTCCCAAAAAAATCAGAATGTAATTTGATAGCAACAAAATATAAATGATAAATCATAGCTACATTAAAAAAAAAAAGTAGTAAAGGAGGTGGGAAGGTGTGAGAAGCTTCTGAACGTTACCATCATTTATCTAAGCTTCATATTCAATCTTGTCAAAGATTAAACAGATGATTTTTTTCAAGACTACACAGTCCCTCTTTACAGCTGAGTGTTATATTTCTTACTTCTTTCTTTTCCCGTAATTCTCATGACTTGTTAGACATAGTACTCTGCTCAAAAAAGGGGATGTGAAGAAGCAGCAGGAAGAAAAACATCATCACTTAAAGGGTTCTTGCATGGTGAAGGGAATTGAATACCATTTGACATAACTAAATCTCTTAGGGGAAAACAAAGCAGACCAAAACACAAGTAATTAAGAAAGTTATATTTATTTTCTGCATTAAACTATGGGCTGTTGTCTAATAGATTTGAATCTGGTTCAATCTTGTATTTTATTTGCGTTCTCTATTTTCTAGTACTTTTAATGACACCATTGCTCAATGTATCTTTCTGGGGAATCCCTCAGTTTACATCTTATTCCCTGCTCCCACATATCTAGGTCTTATGGAACATATGACATTAGCACTAGTGAAAGAATACATTCCTATTTGCTATAAAAAAAAGGAATTTTTCATTTGTTTTTTGTTGTTACTGTTGTTGTTTTGTTTGTTTATTTGAAGATTTTTTATCAATGACAGAAAATCTTTAAAAGTACGTAACTTAGAAAAGTAGAATATATATCAAAATAAGACTGAATATTATTTTTATTATATACATGAACACTTATGCACTCTTGAAAGCTCTGTAATAGGATGTGTTCCTTTGAATTTCTTTTCTACTATTTATAAAGGAAAAAATGTCAGAGTGGTTTCACTCTTTCTATTTGACAAGTTTCCATCCTTCTGATGGCTGAAAAACTTCTGGTAAAAGAAAAACAGGATTTTCAAAAGGATATACTTGAGGCTCTTAAGCTCGTACTGAAGTCCTTAAATAAATAGTTTAAACAACAAAGAGCAGAAAAGAAAGAGCAAAAAAAGAAAAAAGGAAGCAATGTTTCAGAAATATCGTGAGAGTTTATGGATTTCTTTTAAGATAAATCTACGTGATTATCTCATAAATAATTTATTGTCTCCATTGCACAAGTGAAGAACAGTGATAAATGTTCCATAGCTTCCTCCCATGCCATGAGCCAGAAGACCAGCAACCTCAGTGGTCTATATAGTTATGGAGGTTCCTCTTGCGTCCCTATCAGGACACTTGAATCCTCTTTTTTCTCTTCTTTTCTTTTCTTTTCTTTTCTTTTCTTTTCTTTTCTTTTCTTTTCTTTTCTTTTCTTTTCTTTCTTTCTTTTCTTTTCTTTTCTTTTCTTTTCTTTTCTTTCTTTCTTTTCTTTTCTTTTCTTTTCTTTCTTGTCTTTTCTTTCTTTTCTTTTCTTTTCTTTTCTTTCTTTTCTTTTCTTTTCTTTCTTTCTTTTCTTTTCTTTTCTTTTCTTTTCTTTTCTTTTCTTTTTCTTGAAATGCCTCTATACCAATGCATTTCATATGTGGAATAGACAGGAAGAAGTAGAGATCTGTGTGTGGTCACAGGGCCATGGTCTTATTGTGATCATGGAGAGATAATGGGACAGTTCACATGACTGGAATGCTGTCAGGGATAGCTATGTACTTTTTGGGGAAGACCCATCAGCATTGTGGGGTTGCTGAGTTGTTCTTGATACGAGAAGATAACAGACACACCTTGAGTTCCACCTGGGGATGAATGATGAATGAGTGGAGAGTGTATGGATCAGAATTAAGGGGCAGGCCAATATGGGTGACACCACTGTATGTATTTTCTACAGGCTGCCTGATAAGGAGGAAGAAGTTGAGGTTGATGAGGGACCTTCTACAAATAACAGAAAGCAGCCTCACAATCACTTCTCATGGGGGACTTCATTCACACTGCCATTTGCTGGAAAACAACACCCCCAGGCACACACAGTCCAAGGGGCTCCTGGACTGCTGACTATTTTTGGGTAAGATAATTGATTCGTAGTCACAGGTTGCTTTTTGGGCACATGCCAACAACACTTTTTCTGTTGTTCTTTTGTTTGTTTGTTTGCTATTTTTTTAAGGCTTAAAACAACTTAAAAAATAAGAAGATAAGCAGCCTTTTGAAGTGATACATTTCACTTTCACATTAAGAGGCTTATATTTTATAAACAGTCTTGACATAAGTCGATTCTGTCCATTGCTAAAAGTGGTAAATGTTGCAATTTTTGAAGCTCATTAGTTGTATATTGGACACAGAAAGGATTTTAATTGTAGACCTAAAATCCTATTCAGGTAGAATGAAGCAGAAGTAGATAAAATTGGTGAGGTAAAATATTTTAATTAAAACCTACTGGGGGACCTATCTCTCTTGAACATAAATACATCCAACAACTTTGATTAAGAGTTTTCTGTGTGAAAAATGCCAGCTTTCAATTTCTTTTATTCTTCCTCTACACTGTGTTTGGAGGTCAGACAAGAGAATTTAACACTTGTGTGAATCATCACTGCTGCATCATCAACTGTAAGAATGTGACAAAGTTCAGTGCCATTTACAAATCTTTCTATTGTCAAGAATGATTAAATACCGTAGTTAGAGAAAGTAATGTTTATTTTTTCTTCGTATCAACTGTGGTAGTGTCAATCATGAGATTATATGTGTCAGTAAGAGATAGTGCAATAGATGTAAAATATGTAGTCTAGAATTATTACAGATGATATTTAGAGCACTGTTTTTTGGTCTGCTTGAATCCATAAGAAAGGCTTGGAATGTTGCAGTGATATTGAATCTGCAAACTGCACCAACTTTCCAGAAGTTTGGTACCAAAAAAGATCAAAATTCATGATTTTTGATTCAAGTTCAGCTGTTTGTATGGGATTTTTCTTTCCACAGTCTAGCAATTTTAGGTGAGGTATCTAACATACTCCAGTGATGTAGCCTCCTTACACTGTGAATGGTTTACTTGCTAAAGAGTTTGCACCCTTTCATATTGCCACACTCCAGCTGTTCAAGATACCCCGCTATTTTTCTGTGGCCCTACTGAGTCGATGTTTACAGCTTCATGAAGATTTCTTATTTTTCTGTTTGCATCCTATTATGTTATCTTTCATGTACAGGCATTTGGCCTGGGCCTCAGTAATGCTGTTTCCTCAGAGGAAGTGTGGGAATATCCCATACTTTGCCACATTGTCTTCCTTGCCTCTATTCCTCCACTTTGGACTTTTCTCTCATCCTTTAGTGCATTTAACTTCAACTTGAAGATATCACAGTCCCATTTTTTCTCGACTTTATACTGTCTATTCCAAGCAATCACTGGTTCTCAAAGAAGGGTTTGAGGTTATAAAAATATACACGCTATCTGCAACGTCAGCCACTCAGCGTCACAGTTACATGTAGGCTGCTTCTGCCCCTACTCAATCCCTTTCATTTCGCTGGTAAACTCAGTGAATATATGGGTTTCATTCTAGGCCCTTCTTCTTGGTCCCCAGAACCCTGGTATACTGGGTGTGTCTCTGGTCAGTACTGGTTGTATCTATATGAATGAGAACTAAGGGGTAATTGTTGGCAGACTGGATGACTCATGGCGGTTTCTCCACAGCATTTAGGCCTCTGCCAGGTAAAGTTAGCAAGACAGCTTGGCAGATGAGTGCCTCAGGTGGCTAAGGAAGTGAGGCTGAAGAACTGATCATTACTGCTTATTACGTCCTCCTGGTGGCACTGTTTCCAATGCACAAGTCTGCTGAGCTATACATCTTGTCAGAGTTTGTTCATCTTTCCTAGTAACCATGGTCCTATACCTTGTCAGTGTCTCCTTCAAATGGTCAAATGATCTTCCTCTTTCCAGAAGTCACAAGCTTCTAGATTCCACTAATAGAAATGCATATAATTCAGATTTTATAATTCATAAATTTGTTTGAACTGCATCTTTACATCTTGATAAGAACTCTTTTTAATGTACTTTAGCCTCTCTTCCTGGGAAAACATGGACATCTACTGTACTTTAAAGGACCACACTCTGGCTTCTGTTTTGTCTTGGTAGGTTGATTGAATTCAGTCTGAGTTTAGGAAATGTGCAAATTGCATACACATTCATAGGCATAAATGTTTGATAATTTCCCTGTCTGATGTTTCTTGCATGACAAAACCACTGGTATGCATCAATGCATGGAATACTGAGGCCTCACTTGTGCAGGCAATGTTCCCGTAAGCACTGTCCAGAGCACAGCGTGCAACTGAGTTTCCCTACACAAAACAGTACAAAGTGTGTCGCCCCTGAATTGGTCTGGAGAAGGATCACTCAAGCAAGTAATTAAATGGAGGCTTATGACAGTTGTCAGCATGCTGAAATCTTCACTAGGTTTAACTAAAAATCTAGAAGCAGATGATGTTAATTGTTTCTCCCTCCATTTTTTAGGGTGTGTTTGTTTTAAGATTTAGACATCACGGTTTGCTTGAGAAATTTTTCCTTCTCTAATTAAAATAAATTTAGGTAATAATAGCAGCTAAAACAAATTAAAATTAATTTAGCACAAAACAAGCCATAAAATTCTGAGACACAATCAAGTGAAATAAAAATCTACAGTCTATCAACAGTTGTTACAAAATCATATTTACTGAATTAGTGGGGTGGGGAGAGGGTGTGTGAAGGTAAGAGTCCTATTGCATTACAATACAATTTTGCTTTGTTAGTTTGGATTCTTTACCATGAACAAAATGTTAGATATTCTTATTGAAAATATATAATAGACATTTCAGATATCATAAATGTCTTGACCAGTAAATAAATTTAAACTACTATTTCTGAATACCTTTCAGGTATTAGAAGAGAGAAATAAGGTCTCCCCTCAGCCTCCTGTTCCCAGACTAATTAGCCCCAGTTCCTTCAGTTGCTCCTCGTAGGACATATTCCCCAAGCCCACAAGCCTTGCTGCCCTTCTCTGGACCTCCTCCAGCACCTCAGTGTTCTTTCTGTATTGAGATGCCTAAAACTGAACACAGTACTCATGGTAAAGCATCACCAGTGCTGAGTACAGAGGCAGGATTACTACCCTCGTCCTGCTCACCACACCATTCCTGATACAAGCCAGGATGCCATTGGCCCTCCTGGCCACCTGGGCACACTGTTGGTTCACATTCAGCCAACTGCCCATCGGTACACCAAGGTCCCTTTCCCTCAGCTTTCCAGCCACTCCTCCCCAAGACTGTAGAGTAGCCTCAGGTTGTTGTGTCCAAAATGCATGACCCAACGTTTGGCCCTACTGAAACTCATGTGGTTTACCTTGGCCTATCTATCCAGTCTGTCCATATATACAAACATACATACAAATATGCTATGTTAATTCAATTTATGAATTTATCACAAATAATTTTATAGGCTGCTCTTATATGATATCTTAGTGAAGAAAAGGTATGTATTTCTAAAAGTAGAAATCTCAACTAATTTAAAAGACAAAATTTGTATCAAAATTTCAGTGGGAAAGTACAATTCATGTGCTATTAAAAGACAAAAGCAGTGGAACTCCTTTCTTGGAGAAAACAAACAAACAGAAACAGAACAAGAATACAAAGTAGTAAAAGATTTCTAAGGCAATCTGAATTTAATCTGGAAATATTATAAACCTCAGTCTTCTGAATATTTTTCTCTTAGATGTTTTGTTTTGTAACTAAAAAGGCATTGCAGAATTTCGAAGCCCTTTATAACTTAAGAGCAAAGGGTATCTGGAGATATTCAAGGAACATTTAGTTGCATCGAGGGATGTGATTTAGTGGGGAAATATTGGTGGTAGGTGAATGATCTTGAGATCTTTTCCAACCTTGGTGAATCTATTATTTTATGATGTAATCTACTCTAATTTTGCCTGCTGTTTTGAGAAAAATATCTCTTAAGAGATACCAGTAACAAAAAAGGCAGTGATAAGAGAATATATATATTTTAAATTAACATTAGAAGTCTTATAAGGAATAATTAAGGCATAAATCAAGGGCTTATTCTTTTGTTTTAACACACAAGTTTTGAAAAATATAACTCAAACATATTGAAAGTTGAGAGATATGACATTCTGTTGTTGTATTTCTTTGCTTGAGAATATATTCATTTTGTGAGGCTTTTTGAATCTCTGTAACTTTTTTGCACTTTCTCACTTACTGACAACTTTTTTTCTAATACCTTACAGTAATCTCTTCATGTCAGTCCTTATGGTTGACTTGGACAAGCTTGGTGCTGTTAGTGTCTGAGCCATAAAAGTCCTTGTCATGTAAAGCCAGAATTGTAGTTCTTAGGTTTGTATTCAGACAGTTAAAACACCAGCTGCTCACTGCTGGAGGCAATATATAGTTTATTTCTCTTTCAATCATGGTCTCCAGCACTTCTTAGGAAGGCAGCCTAAGGAATCATGACCATTAATATAAATTTGAAGTCAGAGAAAAGATTAACACAGAAAATTTCCATACGTGTGCCAGCAAACACTGACAAACCTCTGTGATTTAGAACACCTCCCTGACAGTTTTGATTACAATTAAATTACAGACATATGGGAGGTGAATAACTGAATGTCATTTGGGCTGCCTGAGTATCAAATAGAAGTTCTAGAAGCAAAGAAACAGGGAACTTGCTTCTCATTGAATGTCACTTCTCTTGTTTGTTCTTTTTACTTTGCTTTGTAATCTGATCTAGCAGTGTAGCCAATATTTGATTGCTAAATATTTTCCTGATGGGAAAAGCAAAGAGACACTGTCTTTGATTCTAAATTATTATTTTTTCTTTCCTCCAGTAATGTACTGAATGATATTGACCAGAGCAGGATTTGTATTTTCTTTGTAACCTAGCATTATCAATTATTTTCAGGGAAGCCACTCAAATCTTCACAGAAAACAGGATTTGTTTACCATATTGCTATACTTTCTGGATTGCTTGCTTGACGTAAAATATCAACAGTCTCTTGAAAGCAATCTATTTGTTACAGATGTATATAACAGCCAGGAGATAGTCTTATTTTATTTGTTTATAGCACATCATTATTGATTCAGTTCTGAGGAGATTTGAATTATGTAAAAATAAATAACACAACTATGTTGATGACTGTAAAGATTAAAAAGGAAGAATCAATATCTGTTTTTTAGAACACTGAAGTGTCTACATAAACAGTTAATTTATTTTCTAAATTACCTTTCATCATGCTGCACATGAACCAAACCATAGCCTCAGGTGAACTGTTTTTCCTCAAGTGGGCTTTTTCCAGAACTTCAAAATGAGCATATTAGCTTTAAGTTACGTACACCAACAGTTCAAATAGCTATACAAAGTAGACAGTAGCTAAGCATGATCTAATTTTCATTTTCACATGCATTTAACAACTAGTATTAAATCTCAGAACTTGTCAGTAACAGTGAGAATTGCTCAAGTATGCATGTGTTTTATATGTACTTAAATTATATGATGCTTGTTACTTCCCCCATAAATATCTGAGAACAATTGTCTTTTTACATTTTGCAGATCTGAAGTCCTGCTTGGTATTTTGTATGAAAACTTTATTGTAATAGTACTGAAATAAACAAAGAGGCTGTGTTGAATCTTAAAATATAGAATGCAAATATTGTGATTTTTAGCTTAAAATACTTTACATTAATCATGTGGGTAATACAACCCCAAAGGAAATACACAAAGGAAGAAGAACACATTATAACATAGTTACCTAGTCAATTGTCTTTGGACATACAGAGAATTGTATCAAGAATTTCAGGTCAGTTAGCTTTTGGACATTATCTAGATGATTGTTTAATTTTAGAGTCTTCATAACTTAAAGGCAAATAGAAAGGAACTCTGAAAAGAGATTAAAAAACATGAGAAAGTAATATTATAGAGGAAGATTAAAAGGAGACTAAATAATAATGGTCTGTCAAAGCACCCTCTGGAGACAAGGGGAAACCTGGGCCAGATAACTATATTCAATGCAGCAGTGCAGACCAAACTGAGTTTTGCTGCCTTGAAGGTCAGGAACAAGGCAGACCTCATCACTGACCAGGGAAAAAATCATTGGATATCAATGATAAAATTTGTTGCAGGTAAAATAAAAGCGAGGCAAGTAAAGAAAGATAACAATTTCTTGGAAGATGGCAATTCCTCAAGGACCAAGATATATGTTAGTCACTCTGAAGGTAGTGACTCCTATTTATTTCCATGGAAAATACACCAGATACAAAGAGCACAATGACACTATTTGACTGCAAATTCTCAGCTACAAAACACTTCTTTTCAACATAGTCACCACTATTAGCTGTGCATTTTACCAGTCATGAACAAAAGCCTTCATTCCATGCTTGTAAAATTCTGTACCAGCAGTCCAGAACTTGTTTTTTAAGTTGTTGTTGTCACTGTTCAAACTCACCACCCACTTTCTCACTGTCTTCACATACACTGTGTGATCTCCATAAACATTCAGCAAGCCCTCGATGAATGTCAATGATTATTAACTTTTCTGTGTGGAGAAATTAAATGTCACACGTACCTCTACTCATACTCACTTTCACTTCAGACTCTAAACTATCAGGCTTCTTCCTTGTTGCCATCTGTCATACGACAGCAACATTTAACAGAATGTTGTGGGAAGATTCAAAATTTTGTGCCATACCACCATCATCCTCTTCTGAAATTGTAAGCCAACATATTAAAAATAGGAGGCAGTACTTTTGGAGCAGCTATTGCAATTATGGATTAATTCAAGTGAGAGTTGTGGAAGGGAAATAAGGTATGGAAGACGTCTGAGGAGCACAAATGCAGTTATCGGATAAACTGCTCAGGGGAAAATGTAGACAAAGATTACAACTTGAGTAGTGGCAAATACAGAAATGGCATCTATTCTGGCTGGTTTTTAAGAGTAATCATGTCCCAGAAGTAAATTTAATTTATGATAGGAAGTTAGTTTTGAGGGCTAGATTCTCCCTACTATCACTGTAGTCTAAAAGCTGTAATTTAGATCACATTTATTTTAAATATCATGGAGGTTGTCATGTTTCTGTCTGAAGTAGGCTTTTCTGGTATTTCTACATTAATCTGATTGAAACTGAAATCTAAATGTCCTCTTTCATGTTAGAAGTTAAATTATGGGATTAAGAAAGGTCTAGCTGAAACAAATTTGTGACCATAAAAGCATGCAGTAAGAGCTACAGAATGTTTTAACCCCTATACAAAAAGAGATCAATAACCTTGTAATAAGTGCAAAGCAAGACCAGACAAATTGGCAGTTATCATAGAGCAGCTGTCAAGAATAAATTCATTCTCTAGCTCAGCATAAAGCACATATAATCATAATATTATCATAATATTATCACAAGGTCCACTGCTTATTGTTCTTTGGAGATATCCTTCAACACGTATCCCAAATATGTGAGATCTCAGCTGTAGCTAACCAAATTTAACTTATTTGGGGGGGGAAAAAAAAAAAAAAGGTAGTAATATAAATAAGCAACTTCTTAATCTTCTCCAGTCATACTGTTATCTGAATTTTTTTTTAATGTCATTTTGCCAGATCATTCTATCCTATTCTCATTACTGTAAAACTAGTTTATACTGTCCCTTATATTCTTAGTTCTATGCTTTCTGTGTGTTACCCTCTTCATTCCTATTCTGACTGTTCAGATACGTCTTTCAACAACCAATACCATTACTGAGGTACATCACAGCATGAATTCTTTCAAAGAACATTGCCTACTTGATCTTGTACACTGAATTAGTATGGCAAAATATAAATAGATGTTATATAAGACTGAAAACATAGATAATTGTAAGCATAAATAAGGTACTGTTCTTCTTTTTTAATGCAGCTGTTTTAATGTTAGGAATAAACCATGAATATTTCTGTGAAGTGACAGTTTTAAAATTCAGCATTCTGATGATTCTCTCCAATAATTTTAATGTTAGATTCCAGCCATATGACACAGATGAGGAAAAAATATGTTACTTTCCCTTTTATATATATATATATTTAGAAACTACTATAATGTAAAAAAAAAAAAAAAAAAGCTATTTCAATGTGTTTCATTGAAATGCATATTTCATATGTATTTCATACTTCATATGATTTGAACGTATGTTACCTACAGTAATTACATCTCTATGGTCTATATCTTCCTTTCCTATATGATTCTATTATTATTCCCCACTGTTGTTCAAGTTTGGACTCTCTGGTCTTTGTCTAGAAATTGTTTTTTCTCAATGTACAAGAAAAACATTAGCTTCAGAGAACATAAGTTTAGCACCAAAGACTTATTAAATATTTTTAAAGTTATTTTATGATTCTTTTGCAATTTATAACAAAGGCATAATTTATTAATTAATCTCAGATTAAGTATCGGAATAGAGGGCTATCAGGTGATAAAAAAACCTCTTGCAAATTGAAATATACTTAAAAGAGATTTCAAATAAAAAAATAAATAGGAGCAAAGAATCAAATCTACTCTGGTGATTTCTTATGTTAGACATAGCAAGAAAGTGTGGGACTATGGGTGGCACCATCACAGAATGTAATGATGAATAAGTTCTTTACTTAATCACCCAAAGTAATATATTAAGGGTACCACTGAGAGCAAGGGTTACATCCTGTATTAAATACTGATTCCTTCTGTTCAAACCATAACAGATTGAACATGCAGCGCTGGTGAATGCTCAGGACCTCTCACTTTCCAGTTCATCCATGTTGCTGTGGATGACTAGAGATAGCATCCTACTCTAACTTCTAGCAAAAAATAATCGAATATTGTGGCTTATTTTTGTCTTTTCTGTATTTCTGAAGATATAAACTTTGATGTCAAACATTTCTAGGTTGGAAGGAGAGACAAATTTACATGTCAGCTGTGCTGCACATGTATGACTGATGGAGGGGACTAACTTGTGTCAAGCTTTTGCTGGAAATGTCCTCATTTTTCAGAACTCTACAAAAACCTCTGGAAATTGCAGTCTGTTCCTACATATATGTATATACATACTCTAAGAAACAGTACTGGGAATTTGTTTCTGGTGATTGCTTTAGCAGACTGTAGTAGGCAAACAGGAGATTGGTGATGGATTTATTAAGATCTGGCAATATGAGGGCCACAGTTGGAGTCCTGGAGGGAAAGGGTTTAAGTGGAAAGTTAATAGGGTATATAATGAATGAATGAATGAGATGGGACTTTTGGAGGAGCTGATGGCTGTGCATGGGTTGTGAGAATTTCTATCTCTTTTAAGCTTCTCCAATTAATTTTGTTTGGAGGACATTATCACAGCAATTGATCATCTTCCCCAGAAACTACCCAATATTCAATATCTGTACCTTTTCTTCTCTCTTTTTTTTTTTTTTCCCCAGTTTTCATTTGTTGTTGTTGTTGTTGCTGTTGTTTCTCAAACAGAAAAATGATACTACATACAAAAGACTTAGTGACAGTAAAATGTACAAAGACCTAACAAGAAATGGCATACATAAAAGACAACTGCCTTACACAGGATGTTTTAAGCTCATGAAACTCTCATTTAAAATGTTTTCTCAGTGCTTCCCACTAAATGCTTACTGCTTGAATTTGAGGTCAAATATAGGCTGCAAACATTCATAGTCCTTTAAGAAAGGAAGAAAGAGAGGGAGAACAGAAGAAAAAGATTTATTGTGTTATAAAAGAGAATCATATTTTTGAACGTTATGGAAGGCTGTGACTTTTATACTTACACATCAGCTTCTCATGGCAATGTTTCATATGTCCCCTGAGTCTTGCAGGGGAAAAAGAAAAAACAAACAAACAAACAAAAAACCACCACAACAACAAATCCTTTAGGTTAAGTATCCCATAGGGTCAAAATCTAATATTTCTTCCTTACAACAGCACAGTAGTGCTCACCTTCAAATCCTGATCAGCATATCCCTCAATCATACGGACTAGACTAAGTTCATTGGGCTTTCTAAAAGAAATTTTAAGAACAAAGTTTGACCAGAAGTGAAAGAGGACAGACTCAGATTATGTTTATGCTGTCCAAGAGCTTTTTTATTTAGTGCAGGCAAATTCTGCCCTCCACTCCTCCATTTCAACTTCCTCAGTTTACTATGTGGTACTCATACAGTAATCAGTTCCATGTACTGTGTACTACAAATTGGAAAATTCAGAGAATGCTATAATAGTTTCAAAGTTCAGATTAAAACATGCTCATTTTTTTTCTTACAAACACTGTGATACAGTAAAATAGAAGTGTTGAGTGTATTTTTCTGTCTGGTCTGAAGGATCAGATATCAGCAATCTTCTTCCAAGTTAATAAATAAATAAATAAACAAATAAAGTTAATTAATTAATTTGCCTGCTATGAACTTTGTTCCCTGCTCCTCCTTGTGGAGATCAAGAACATGAAAAAAGATGTCCAAAATTCTGAAGCTATCTTTTAATCTTTGTTACTCAAAGTATTGTGCCAGAATCTGATGGCTTTGTTGGAACTGTCTCAGGAAAGATCCTGGTTTAATTTTACATAAAACAAGAGTATTCCATGAGTGAAGTATGTCACATCTTGACTGCATTCTGATTCTCTATATCTTAGCTTACTTATTCTGTTACTGCAGTAAAAATGGAAGCTAATTAAAATGGCTAGGATACTTCCTTGTGAGATCTTTAAAATGTTCAGAAAAGATGTAAAAGCAAAAGCTATTTGTACAGATTCTCAGCTCAGACTGAATGCAACTACTTACAAGATATAATCACGTACCGGGCAAAAAATCCTCGGTCTGCTGTGACCTTAAAGCAGGTTAGCAGTCATGCTACAAATGTATCTAAATACCTCATCTGGCAAAATACAATGTTTTCAGCACTGCTTTAAAACTAGATACTGTTTTCCACATCAAAACGTGTTCCAGAGGACAAACTGATTGCTATGATGCGTCCTTTCCTAAATTTAGAAATCGCAGAAATTTACACATTATCTTACAAGTTTTAGGGCTTGCTCCACTACCCAAATGGCACAGAGCAGCATCTGTGTGACTGTATCAGAAATCCAGTGTGCTTATCAAAGTTGTTATAAATGTAACTTTTTTTTCTTTTTCTTTCCGTGTTTAAACATAGAAAAATGTGTGGAGTCACATATAAAAGGATAAATGTATGACTGGCCTAAAGAAACATAGTTACATGTGATATATCTCAGAGCACAAAAGCTTTCTTTATAGCAGACAAGGTTTTCAGGGAAGTTTTTGGTGTACTACTTCAAACTTGCAGTTGGAAGATTCATGATGCTATGTTTTTGCTATCTGATCCTGTCTGGCTATCTCAATACTATTATCCAGTCTTGGTATATGCAACAGAATGCATTTGATCACGCTGTTTTGACTGACCCTGGACTGGGTGAAGGACCAAATTTTGTATAAGAATTTTGGGAAATGCTGACCACACTAACAATTTTGAACATAGATAACAAGTGCTCAGGACACTGTGCTAGTACTTTTTATTTTTACTAGCATAATCATAAACTTTGAGTGTCTCTGACTGACTTTTGCATTCCTGTTTCATGTCTTAAAATTCTATACCTGTTGTAGGTCATGCATGGCACAATACAGCAAAAGAGATCAACTTTATAGGCTCTCATTAAGCGGCTCTAGTAGACAGCAGAATCACTATCAGTTCACTGTTTGCAAAGCCTTACAATAAAAAGTACATTTTGGACTGTGAATGTAATGTGCAGCTCTGCATTCTTTAAAATTATAAACAAGAAAATCATATGAATAGTTGCATATTTCCTGTTCATGAAGAAGATAAGTTTGATTGTTTTTCAGGGAAAAATGAATGGGACATGAAATTTGACCCAGGGAAATTGCATATTCTCTGATCTTGGTAGTAGGAGGGAAGAAATTTCATTTTTTGTTTTAGTTTTGTACCAAGTTATTTTTATTTTTATTTATATTTATTTTTCATCTCTTTCAGGTGATTCTATTTTCTATACTTTTCATTTTCCTTAGAAGTCTTGTTGTATTATCAATCATACAAGACCTTGCACTTGGATTTGTTGAACCTTATGAGGTTCACCTGGGCCCACTGCTCAAGCCTGTCTAGGGCACTCTGGATAGCATTCCATCCCTCTGGTGTGTCGACTGCACCCCACAGCTTGGTATCATCAGCGAACTTGCTGAGCTTGCCCTCAACTCCACTGTTGATGTCACTGATGAAGATATTAAAGACTAATTGGCCCCAGCACTGACCCTTTGGGAACACCAATCCTCACTGTTCTCCATCCAGACATAGAGCCATTGACTACCACTCTCTGGACTTGGTCCTGCAGCCAGTTCTTTGCCCATCAAACAGTCTACCCATCAAAACCACACCTTTCCAATTTGGAGAGAAGGAAACCCCCTCTGCAGCCATCTGCCACACAGCAAGAAAATATATCAGAATATTAGTGTGAAGGTTCAACCTCTACAGCCATTCCACCAGCATCCAACTCTGACATTGTGGACAAATACATTAAAATAGGAAGCACTACTTTCTCAGCAGCCTTTGTACTTAAATGGAGTATTGATGCTTTCCACCTTTCATCAGGAAACAGACAGACAGGAAGTATAAACCATGAATAATTTTCTTAAATTATAAGTTTTCTAAGTCTTGTAAGTTGAGAATTTATGTAGAAGAAAATTTTGGCTTTTCTGCATTAATTTTCAGACCTACCAACTCCTGGATAACTGTTCATTCATATGTATTTTGTCTACTTAAAATAGAATCTGTAGTGATTGAATTTTACTACCTGTGTATATGGTGTATAGAATAGTTGTACTAATTATTCAGAAGGAAAATTTAAAAGTTTGATTATTTAGTCAAAAGGCTACTCAAAAGAATAAATCTTATGCATCATAATAAAAGTTTAAACAAAGTATTTCTTTTATATGTTAAAAATATTTAGCCACATATCCCTTTATTGTGAAATAAATCTTTCAATGACAAGAAGAATGGCTTGAAATTTACTTTCCATATTTCATGGAAAATCTGATTTGGAGAAATGAATTTGTTGTAGTATGCATTTGTCAGTGAATTATTATATATGATCCTCTTAACGTGCTTTCTAAGATAAGGGATTTTTACATTTGTATTTTTCATGAAAGTAGATGTATCATGAATATTAAAATAAAAAGTTCATGAGTAAGTTCAGTTTAAAACCTTCCTCTTTTTGATTAATGGATGTTATTTTTTGTTTATATTTCTTCTAATATATACACAGTTGCTTTCTGATACTCCTGGGAATATACATAACATGCTGTTATTGAAGACAGACAAATTTAGAGACTTTCAAGGAATAATTATATTAATCACTTAAATGAAGACTATAGGAAAACATTTTAATTTGCTGTTGGTAAATTCCTCTGAAGGTTGTTACAGCCATCTCGCTTCTAGAAGCAGAATGTTACAAACTGCTCCCTTGCGCTCCTTCTGAGAAAAGCTGAAGAGCAGGACTCAGATCGTGATTATCAGACATCTGCTCCATTTAGCTGCTTTTTGTTCACTAGATTGACCTCAGAAATTGATTTCATTGACTCTGCCTTAGGGGGTATGCCACTCCGACACTTCAATCAAATATATTCTCCAAGGGGAACATATGTAGTGATAAACTAAGAGAAAGTAACCCATTGTATCTGAGAAAATGCTTTCATTACATGTCACAAAATCATTAAAAGGTGATTATTTTGAATATGTAAATAAATAATGCATCCATGGTTGAAGAGGTTGAATCTTGAGCAGCCAAAAGTCAATAGAGGTGAAATATTCTCTATATTTCCTACCCTGGACCCAAATACACAATTAATATCTCTGGGGAGAAAAAAAATATATACATATTTCTGAAGAATTTTATCTTTTTTTTTCACTTTATTGAGAAGAAGAAATATGTATATTGGCTTCTCATACTTAAATTTCATGAGAATATACATTCTAATTTTTCTGATATTTAGTTAAGATGCTATACATTGGTGGATTTTTTATGCATTCCATTATGATACAACTGTCTAACTATTAATATTTATGTGATAATCATGTATCCAGAGATAAAGATAAATACAGGTCAGGAGTTATCATCTGATCCAATGGTTATCCAGCTTGACACTGTGATTAATGAGATTTACGTACAAGGCTGTATCATTACTGTTTGATTAACACTATTATGCTCACTTGTCACTAATCAAGTATGGAAAGAAATGGCTAATGATAGACAATTCAGATGGGGAATGCATAATCAAAGAAATCTAGCTGAGAAAGGAAAAGAAATCACTCTTGAGTGCCAATATCCTGACTGCCCTATTATAAAATAGATAGATAGATAGATAGATAGATAGATAGATAGATAGATAGATAGATAGATAGAAAATTACACAATCTGCATGTACTTAATAACTAAGTATAGCTATAAAGTTGGAATAAAATGGCAAAAATAAATAAGTAATAAAAATATATTAAAAAAAAAGAAAAGAGAAGAGAAGAGAAGAGAAGAGAAGAGAAGAGAAGAGAAGAGAAGAGAAGAGAAGAGAAGAGAAGAGAAGAGAAGAAAGAGAAAAAGAGAAAGAAAGAAAAGAAAAGAAAAGAAAAGAAAAGAAAAGAAAAGAAAAGAAAAGAAAAGAAAAGAAAAGAAAAGAAAAGAAAAGAAAAGAAAAGAAAAGAAAAGAAAAGAAAAGAAAAGAAAAGAAAAGAAAAGAAAAGAAAAGAAAAGAAAAGAAAAGTACCCCTAAGTTTTTTATGTCCCAGGTTAAGGATATGGGAAATTGAGCAAGGAGAGAAGAATCTTGCTTCTTGTGGAGGTATTTCTACGATTCCTTCCAAGGCACAATTTATTCTTTATACTAGTTGCTATACAGTGTTAAAAAGATAAAACCCTACTCTTAAATAACTATTTGCAGTCTGGAAATCCATAATATGTAACAGCTTTCAGTAAATGAGAGAATCCAGATGAACTAGAATACAGAAATAAATAACAGAAAACAAAGAGAAACAAAACTTTGAAAGAATATCTAGATTAGGAAATTGATTAATAACTGAATTATACAAAATTTGTAGTATAGTTATCAAACTGGAAACTGCTACTTGTCTGCTTCTGCATGTGAAAGATATAAGATGACAGTAAATGCTGAAATGGAGTTCACTCTTCTTTACTTTATGCTTCTCTCTGGCCTTATATCTCTTTCATCTCTGGCCTTATATCACTCTCATTTTCTCTACGCAGTTGTGAGATATAGGGTGCATGCCAGATAGAAAATAGTTATTGTAACAATAGCTAATTGTTACATTCTCTAAAAAACAGCACAAGGTTGAATGAAAGTATCCCAAAGGCTGATTCAAGACATCAGTTATGAGCAGGACAAGTTTTAATTTGTTTTGGTTTAATCTGACCAATAAGAATAAGAATTAACATCTAAACTTTTTTTTTTTTTTTTTTTTTTGGCAGATAATTATGTACATTATTTAAAAAAAAAAAAAAAGCTAATACAAACTTAATTAAGGCAGATCATAATAGATGGACATTCATATTTCATAAATATGGCATAAGCCACAAAAAATTTACTTGGATTTCTGTAAAAAAAATTCTACATAGATATAAGGAGATAATTAGTAAGATTTAAGAAGGCTATATTTCTTGCATATATTTTGTTTCTGTTGTGGTGAGAAATCATTACCAGAAATGACTGTGGGAAGAACAACCTGTGTATGCATGTTAGATACAGGAACACTGTGTCACATCAGTGCCAAGGAGATGTGAAATGGCAAACTAGACAGTACTAGGAAAATATTTTCAGAAAAGATTTCATTACTATTACTCTAATAGTATTAATATCTTCCTGTCAGGAGCCGTGTCTAGAATGATTAATACAATTCTTAATTGTATTAATGTTAGTAATTACATATTAGTGTGCTACACAGTGGGCGCTGTTGAATACTATTAAAGAGCAAAATAATTCTAGACCTACTATCAAAAGACTCATTTTGGATGTAATATACTGGAATTAAGACAAAAAAAGCCATAGTGCTGCTTGAAATGTTGCATGATGAGACAACTTTAAGCTTTACACATAGGTCTTGCACAGAAGTCTGAGGCATCCTTTTATCAAAGTAAAAATACAGCATCACAGTTTACATAAAAGGGAAAGTAGATGGACGTAGTGCAGATGTTCTTTGAGAATAGAACAAAAATGCACTGGTAAAATCCTGAGTCTGAACATAATTCTAGTTTGAAGTTTGATTTTGCTATAGCAGAATGCATGTAATTACTGAAAAAAAATTTTTTTGCTTGCTTGCTTATTGAACAAACTTAATGCGACGGAAGTTTTGAGAACCCAAATTTTTGTGTGTCAGCTTCCTAATACACTTAAGAGCATATCTTATTAAATAAAATGTATCTGAAAGTATTTTTATCTTATTCTGTTACTACTTTATAAAAGAATAAAAAATGCATCTTTCTTGTCAAAAATATTTACTGGAAAGATCACTCCGAAAGTAATTCCTCCTATTCATTCTCATGGAAACTACCACACATACAATGAGCAGAATAACACTACTTAATAGAGCAAGTTCTCAGCTACTTTTCAATATAGTCACCACCATTAGCTATGCATTTTCACCAGCCATGAACAAGAGCCTGCATGCCATGCTTGTAAAAATGTGCACAAGCAGAAATGACCCAGTTACCTATCTGCTATGAAGGTGTCATTGCTGAAATGCACCACTCAGCACCTTACTGTGCTCACATCCTCTGTTTGGTTTCCATAAACTTTCAGCAAACATTGACGGATGTCAGTGGGTGTTATTTTTTCTTCATGGAGGAGTTCACACTTCTGTTTTATGTGCACTTTCATGTCAGGTGCCATTTTGTCAGACTGCCCCTCTGCTCCCATTTGTGTCACAACAACAACAGGTATCTGAATATTGGTGGAAATATTCAGCCTCTACTGCCATGCCACCAACATCTGCCTCTGACTCTGTAGGCCAGTGTAATTTAAGAAGCTACTTACAGAGCAACCCTCCTATATTATACATTTAGTACTATACCAAAAGAATATACAGGGAAAAGGGGAAAAAGCTCTGTGTACACTAAATATAGTGGAAATTCCAGAACCTGCTGGTTCTAACTGGGCTTGAGGAATTCAGGCTATGAATGATAATATTTCTACCTGACAGTGGGGTTCTGTGACAACCTTTTACTGAGTTCTGACAGTGTATAAACTCAAGTTGTTATAAAAGCAGTTTGTTTCTTAAAAAATTCACTTGCTCTTAATGACATAAGAATAACACAAATCTACACATTGCCTTGTGTATAAATTCAGTAATAAACTTAACTGACACAGTTTTAGACTACATGTATTTATTGTATGGAAGAGTGTTTTATCTACTTTTTCAAAAATATTCCTTTTAATACAATAATAAATATGCTTTCTTTCTCTGAATATAAATAAACTCTTCTAAGAGGCTTTCATCTCAAATATACACAGACATTACATGAATTATGTAAAATTATATTTTTGTTTTGTTTTTCTTTCTTGTGCGTAGTGTAGATTTTTTTGTTTGCTACCTTATTTGTCTGTGATGTCCTTACAAAAATTTGTTTGTTCACCTATAGTAACTATACAGTGTTGGTGGTCATTTTTCACGAGACCCTTTTATTGCTATAAAAGAAAACTGCTGCGAACAACTAGCACTCTAAGAGGAATATATGAACACAATTCAATTTGGAATTTACCTGGTAATTAATAACTAATACAGATGAGGAGCAAAGAGTGAAAGGATAAGGCATGTCATAATTTCAGGAAATATATTGTATGAGAACAAATATTACTTTCAGTGATGTTATAGACCAGCAAAGCATTCTTTTATAGCCTGACATTCCTAATTTAATTGAATGTTTCTTTCTCTTTTTATCACTGTTGAAAAGAGTCCTTAAGTGTCAGAGCATGATAAAGCTGCTAATGAAGAAAAGCAAATGTGTTTTAAAAAGCCACATCCAAAAAGTCTACATGTCTCCATGCATTTGTAATGCTATCATATGAAGACCTGCAAGATCAAGACAAAACATACTGAAGATATTCTTTGACTATGAGGGAGATAATTTATCATATTAGACTTAAAAATAATGATGTACTATGCAGTCAAGTAGAAGAGAGACATACAAATCTGTCACAAAGGGAGAAACAAATATAGAAATATTTACTTTTACTATGATAAAAAGATTTTAGTACTGTAAGTATTTATAATAATATGTATGATATACTTCAGATTTAAAATATCAAAAGAAAACATTTTGATCTTAATAAAAACCATGTTCTTTACTATGAGAGTGGTGAGGTGCTGGAACAGGCTGCCCAGAGAAGTTGTGGATGTCCCCTCCCTGGAGGTGTTCAAGGCCAGGTAGATGGGGCCCTGGGCAGCCTAGTATATTATTAAAAGTGGAGGTTGGCAGACCTGCCTGAGGGGGAGGGGATATTGGAGCTTCATGATCCTTGAGGTTCCTTCCAACCTGGGCCATTCTGTGTTTCTGTGAAAAATAATCATTTTCATAATGCTGATATGGAATAAGCAAATATTTCTGAAATTTCATTACTACTTAGGTGAAAAAAGATAAAATATCTGAGTTTTTTTCACTGTTGTAATATAGGAATTTTTCTAATTGTGATTACAAAGAAAGAAGAAATTTCAATTAAAAAATATGTCTCTATGCAGAGCTTTATCGTAAAACCCAAGCAACACTAATATTAACAAACTTATTTTATTCATAAAAGAGAATATTTCTGTACAGGGATCACTATCTGGAACTGAAATTCCATTTGTCTCTACAGTTTAACTGTTATATTATTTTTATTTATTTTTATTTATTATTAGGCATTATTTTTTGCCTAATCAACATTTTCATTCTAAACAATTCCTGGGAGTGGTTTAAGATTCAGTGTAGGGCTGTTTCACTACAAATTCTGTAAGCTATTTTGTGTGTAGAAACGAGGGCTTCTCACTTAGTGCAGGTAAAACCAGTAATGGTTTTCATCATTTTGATATTTTGCCTGAAAAATAATTTAATTGCAAAGACTTTTTTTCCCTTGGAAATACGTGTGAAGAGGAGGGTGCTCTGTTTCCAGTCAGTTAAATAACAATCTTTGCTAAAATTAGAGAGGCTTGTAACTCAACTGTCTTATCATTACATTGACCAAGGATTTATGTGTTTGTTTTGTTGTTCTTATTGTTTGTTTGTTTTTCTTACTTCCAGTTAAATAGATGTTTAGGTTTGGGATTTCTACCTTAGCCTCAACAACTATATCATGGCATTTTAAATACTGCGGAAATGAACAAAGTGAATAGTGAAAGGGAAACTACATTAAAAAAAAAAAGGTTTTCTACTACAGAGAGCATTCGTGGCAGTTTCCCACGTGAGACAAAAAAGTCTAACAGATCTGGCTTATCTTCAAGAATGACCTTTTCAGAAGTGAAAATAAAAACAGTGCATTTTTAATACATGTGAGTCTCCAAAATGAATAGAGTGGCAGGTCACAAAGAAAGAATGCTGCCTTGTGTCTGAGTTGGTGAAAAAAAGTAATATACACAAGAAAGAAGTAGGGAGAAGATGTCTTGCAAGGAATGTAAGGGTAACAAGAACTTCTATGTATAAGTAGTAAGAAGAAGGCTAAGGAAAGGATAAGTGAGTCTGTTCAATGAGTGATGTAGTGACAAAGTCATGGTAAATTCTACAGTTTTAAATGTGCATTTTTACTGTTTTAACTGCCACAGTTTTCTTTCAGGCGTTCCAGTTTCAGGAGCCTCAGCACAGAGTGGTGCTCTAGTTTCAGTAGCAGGGAAACCGATTTAGGTAACACATAAAAAATTGATTCATGAGATCAGGTGGGATCATCTGAGCATTCTGGAAGACTGGCTGATCTCACTGAGAGACAGCTCTCTATCATCTTTCAAAAGTTATAGGGTACAGGATAAATTCCAGACAACAGGAAAAAAAGTCATACACATTTTGAAGAACAATCTGGAGAACTGATGTATGGTCAGTCTCACCTAACAGAAATATTATGGTGCAAATCCCCATGGAAGCCCTTTACAGGCTATTGAAGAATGAGAAGGTAAGAGCTAATATTCTTTATATAATTTATAAAGGTGTCATGGTGCTTTGTGAGCAAAATGTGAATACTGTTGATTTTTGTTTTTCAGTTACTGCATCTTTTATACATATCAACAAAGCACAACAGCAATAAAGGCTTTTGGGTAGCTAAATCTAGTAGTTAGATCAGCAGGATATGTCTGTGAATAATTTCTTCATCTATTGTTGCTTTTCCTGCCTTTCATGCTTTTTTGTATTCAGAAAATTTTAAGAGCTTGTGGAATGGTATAAAATGAGTAGATAATAACCTCAGTGTCCTCTCCATTCATATTCTCAATATATAATCAAGTTGCAATTCTATGTTTGCATATGTACTATTGTAGCATAATAGGAGCTCTGTTTGCCTACAGGGCACAGTACTACCAACATTTAATTCATTACTTTGAAAAAAACTTCATAATAAACAATGTCTGAGATGTTGCGTTAACAATTTAATTTATTATTGGGAATGTAAAAGAAGAAATGTTAATTTCAGGTATATTAGCCTTCTCTCAGGTTCGTGTCATTTTAGAAATTCGAAGGTACCTGATTAAAGTATCAAGACAGTAATCGAATTCTAATTTAGAATACCTACAACTTTTATAAAGAGTGAAATTAACCACAGCAGAACTCAAACCCTGCTCACTCTCAGAATATTTCCCACCTTGACAAAGCTCCATATACTGCTCTTGAGGTAAAATTCTCTGGTTCTCCATGTTAATATTCTATAATTTTCCTCCCAAGTTTTACTGAGAACATGTAAAGTAGCACTTCTAAAGAAGAGGAGATCTCAGAACTTCTGTGTCCTTTTAATTTTCTTCTAGGTGACATATTTAAACAATATTTCCCATTTAAATCACAGAGGCATCTCACATCCATTCTGCCAGAGTTTTTGTAATTTTATCATCATAACAATAGTATTCCCAGAAGGTATTTCAACAGGTACTGCATTTACTGGATATTTCAGCTGTAGTATAGACTTAAGAAGTACACAGACCAAAGAAGTACTTAGTTAAATATATAAAATATATATTTATATACATATATAAAATACACAAGGCAACAAAGTGTTTCAGAAAGATCGTAGGCTCCCTTCAAACTGCAGGTCTTCAAGAACTTCTGCAGCATGGGTCATTTCCACTGACTCCAAAAAGCAATTCTTACTCTTTCTTAAATCTCTTCCAGAGACACAGCCAGCAACAGTGGTTAGCTCTGCCGCTGGCAGGTACCTTATGCAGCAGCTGGAGCTGGCTCTGATCTGACGCAGAGCAGCTGCTGTGCTTTGCTCAAAAAGGTCACCCTTGTAGTGCCCTCCTCATATCAAAATCTCGTCATGTAAACCCAATACAGATATAAAAAGAAAGGCCAAAAATTGTTGTTTGATCTCTGATATGACCATAATTGGGGAACACATTCTCAGAGAGAAGTGAATTTGACAGTTTCCTGGATGGGGAGAGAGGAAGTGAGATGGCTGGAGCTCTTTGAACTGCAGTACACATAAGTGTGCTTCACATATTTGAAAAAAAAACAACCATGTTTTGTGAAACTAATACAGGAAATAGTAGTAATTAGGAGTAAGAGGGGAATGTCAAAGTTTACTGAATCTGTTCCTTACAGACAAACTTCAGCATTGCAATGGTTGTGATCCATCACTGTATTTACAATGAATAAACCGGGTACTAAATACATTAAACCACAACAATTGAACATATTTGGAACAACTGCATAATAAAAGCCTAAATACTAGATGGTTATTCAGAGAAACATGGAGAAAAATAAACAGTGAAACATCAAAGCAGTTTCTCATTTACAGTGCAGTGCTCTTCTTTCCCTGCATGGTCATGTGGCCTATGTGCTAATAATTGATCTACAGCTTCTGATTTCTGTGTTGTATAGTTAGCTAGCCACTGGGATTGCACTTGGATTGAATAACCTGAAACCCAATGAACTGAATGAGTATAATGGTCTGCTTTGTGTGTAAATGATATTTATTTCTCCATATCTCACGAGATAAAATACTTAAATCTAAAAAACTAATAATCATAAAGCAGAAATTCATTGCTATAACTCATTTATTTAGTACATGTTACAAATTAAAAAATAAACACTAGAGGAAACTATACATAAAGAATCCCAGAGGCTTTTAAAACATCCAAAATGGATCACAATTTAACAGCTGAACAACTGCAATATTAATTTATTGATGGATTGTGCTCACAAGCTGTGACTCTGCATATAAATTATAGTTTAAAAAAAATCAGAAGCAAATCATGGAAATCTTTTCGTTTTAATTGTGTTATTGAAATTCATTCTTTAAGCTCAGTAATTTTGTGTTTGCCTTTATCAGGAAAGAGCATTATACCACAATTAAGCAATAACTAACCATCTTTAATTAATGCAGGAGTTCATACTGCTTTCACTGAAATTAAAAGCAAAATTTTATATATTTAATGGTGAAAGTATCACTTCATTTGGAACAAGTTATAGTACAATTAAAATAAGATATAGACTTTAGAATAAAAAGAGCTCACCTTTTTATATTATTCCCTATGTGAAATAAAATAAAATAAAATAAAAAACAAACATAAAAAACCATAGATGATTCTATAAATAGAAATATGGGGAAAATGAACCTAGGTTAAATTACTTGCCACTGTGGACTGTCAAAATAATGAATCTTCGAATGGCTTGAGTTGGAAGGGATCTTAAAATTTATCTAGTTCCAACTTCCCTACCAAGAGCAGGTTTACTAAGCTCTGGACTAGGCTGTCTAGGACTCCATCATATAATCTGGTCATGAATGTCTCAAGGGATGAGGTAATGACAGCTTCTCTGGGAAATTTCTTTCTGTGTCTTACCACCAGTCAATAAGCCATAAAATAAATAATTTCCTTCTAACCTCTAAGTAGTTTAAAACCATTCTTCCTTGTCCCATCACTGTCTCCTCATGTAAAAAGTTGCATTGCTTACAGACTACCATATTGTTTTCCCAGAAGACATCAGAGTAGATGAAGTCCCCCATTAAAACGAGAGTCTATCAGCACAATGCCTCTTGTAGTTGAAGCAGGAAGGCTTCATCAATAAGCTTCCCTGGATCAGATGGCCTGTAATAGACCTCGACCACCCGATATCTTTATTGATGCAGTCCCTAATTTTTACACAAAAGTTCTCATCCTGTTCATGGCATGAATAAAACAACTGCTATTTTCTAAAATTTGTTTGATATAAGAGTGCATTAAATTTGAAGATTTGGATATTTGGTAGTTCTTCTGAAGCCAAAATACAAGATAGAACACATAAAAGGTATTCAGTTATAATTTCGTTTTTTTGTCTAATTGTATTCAGCAGACAGCACATCTGTCATCTACCTGGGGAAAAAAAAAAAAAGTTAAAACTTGTATTTATCTAAGAAAATAATTTTTATTCTGGCAAACATTGGTGACTGCATAACAGACAAAAATAGGATGTAATACCACCTTTCAAATAAAATTTGTGTTAGGAAATCTGAATTACTTGTTTATGCATTAAGGACGACACTGACTTGCAAAATGTACATTCATTTCACCTTCAATCAAATCAGAATATTCACAAAGTAGATAGTATAAAATTCAGGTTCTTCAAAGCTTGCTTTTCCATTGGAAAGAAAAGAGAGGAATCTACTATCCATGCATAAAATACAGAAATTTATCCTAGATAATTAATGGTAATATGGGAAAGAGTGACAGAATAAGAGAACATAGATAATAACAACTCTAATAGTTTATAGTTATAGTTTATTAGAGTCAGTTAGAATCAATCCTACAAATATAGCCATGCTTCATTTTACATATGAGAATATCACTGTTTGCTTTGCTGCTATAAATCAAGAATAACAAAGCATTTAAAGAAACACAGTCCGCACTTCAATTTTTTTTTCTTTGTAATGAAGTCTCTAAACTCAGAGAAAGATCTCATTGACAGTATTAAGCAGTGATAAAAAAAAAAGTCCAATTTAAATCACAAGAAAGAAGGGAGACTGATAATTGACAGTCAAACAGGCATTTAAGACAATCTAAACTATTGTGCCTAAGGCTATTAAATATGATGTGTTCTGAGCAGAATATGAAAAGGCTGCAATGTCATAACTTTAGATACATTACTAGCATTCAAATAGACAATTATAACATCCACATGTATTTATCAATCTTTAGATAAATAAGTAGCCAGTATAAATACAAATCAAAGCTTCAAATTTTTGTGAAATTCAAATATCAAATGAACAAGCATTAAAGACTTTGATGCCAACAGTAACCAATAAATCAAACTTCAGAAAAGTTATTTCAGTTTCCAGTTGTCAGATGAGGAACAGTTTAAAAAATTTCCTATCTTTGAAGTGTGGTGAAGGAGCTTCATTCTGTTCCTTCTGGCCAGCAGAGTGCCCAGGTGGCCAGGAAGGCTGGTGTGGCATCTGGCTCACATCAGAAATAGTGTAGCTAGCAGGAGCAGAGAGGTGATCTGTATTCAGCTCTGCTGAGGCTGCACCTTGAGAATTCTTGTACAGTAGGTTGTGTCAAGGTTGATTTCGGCTCCTTCTCTCAGACAACTGGTGATAGAACAAGAGGGAATGACCTCAAGTTGTGCCAGGGGAGATTCAGACTGGATGTTAGGAAACATTTCCTCTCCAAACAAGTGTTTATGTACTGAAATAGGTTGTCCAAGGAAGTGGTTGTTCAAGGAAGCAGTAGATGTAGTACTTAGGTACAAGGTTTAGTGGGCAATATTGGGAAAATATGAATGGTTGGACCAGATGACCTTACCAACTCCTTTCCAACTTTACTATTCTATGATTCTCATTTCTACTCATGCTTTTTACATTAAAAAGTTATTGGATTTGAAAACAAATCAAATAGCAAAAACAAACAAACAAACAAACAAACAAAAAAACCAGCCAAATTAATAAATAAATTAAAAAAAATAAGCTGTATTCATCAGTAGAGCAGCTGCTACTACCAAATCTACAGCAGTAACCGGCAGCAAACCAGAGCATCTCTCCACATCTATATTAAGAATCATAAGTGATTCTGAATGAATTTGTATTTTTTGTATTTGTACTTTTTGTTTTTAATAGAGCACTTTACTGCACAAGTATAGTCAGATTTTTGGGACCTTCAAAATAAGGTAGTATCAATAACACAAGGACTAGAGCTGGAAATAACAAACTCCAGAAATGCCAAATGGAGTTTTTACATCACAAAAGCAGTAGAGTTTGGATTTAAAATACTGTTGAAAATGGATTCCCATACAGGCAGAAGCTTCAGGCCAGGGGGCTACCAGTAGCTGCACAGTGAGATTTCAATGCTTTCAGGAGGAAGAACGAAAGGGAGAAAAGAGATAGTGATAAGAACATTTTTTCATGAGTTCTATGCATGAAATTCTCAGAAGCAGGCAAGCAACTGCCAAAAAATTTACAGGAAATATTCCACCAGGACTGTCTTGATGATTTTACAGTTATGGTTCCCATACATTAGTGAACTAGCTTAACCTGCACAGGTTGGACTTCTCATCTCATTCTTTTTTCTACATTTTCCCTTTTCATTTACAAATACCAACTAAGAATTAGACTCCAAGTAATCAAGAGTGATTTAAGTCCATTACTTTATGAAAAACGTATTCCCTAGCCATCTGGCATCTCCTTAGATGGTAAATAAAGTTGTTCTGATGATGGACGATGTTGCCTTTTTGGACTTTATGAGCCATGGCAATAAAAATATAAGTACTCTGCCAACCATCCATGGCACATTTATTCCATTAATCTTGTCTGCCATCGCACTTGAGCATATAGATCCCTTTGTTGTACTCTAGGGAGAAGATGTGGACTGGGGCATCTGGAACTGGTGGTAGATATCCATTGAGATGAAAATGTCCTATTGGAGTAACATCCCTTCTAGTTGCTGAACCATGCCTGGTAGGGTGTCTGTAGATTTGTAGATATGTGTGCCATTAATATTGTCAACACAGCTGAGAGGTCCACGTGAGATAAGCCCACTATGACGATACATATGTCATTACTGAAAAATAAAGTTGGTCAGGGACAGGAGATTTTAATTTTCCAAATAATTTTTCAATCCTTGAAATGATTATCAGGAAATCAGTGAAAACTGAGGGTTACAACTTTCTGAATACATCATGTAGTCTTCTTGAGTGCAAAATTTTTTATTATATTGGTAATTTTCCATTTTCTTATCTGAGTATACCACTTTTCTTGGAGTTTAGTTCTCATTCTGCTGACAGTTTCCCCATATTTTACATGGTCACCATGTGCCATGAGCCACCATTATTCTGAAAAAAAAGATATTAGAGTAAAAGGGATAGTTCAGTTTTATTTTTACTGTTATTATTTTTTAACAGTACAAGCCAGGCAGTTTGGGCTAATGTAATTTAATCTGCATGTCTCTGGCTTTGAAAAGACAAGTTCAGGCATAGTGTTGAGATTTGAGCCATGCTATTAGTAGATGTGGCTACTGCCACTGACAGTGTACATGGCAGAAGATAAATATACTTTATTGTATACCTACTGTGCTGCAGCACAGCTGTGACTTAATTCCACTTTGGGATAGAACTTTCATTTTAGAGGGCCTGGGGGTAGATCTGAGAACTAGATCCACCAAAGACCAAAATGGTCTGTCTTACCAAATATTGTATTCACAGGGCAAGTGAATACAATACAATGCAATGCAAGATACGAAACATCTGAGATGCATACTCACAAAATGAACTTCTCTACTTTCTTGACAGTCCATTAGTTCTTATTTGTAACAGTGGCATGTAAACAGTTTCAGATCTCCACGAATTGGTGATTTCTAGTTCACACATACAGTACCAATTACCAAAACATAGTTTTAGTCTCTATCACAATTTTTCATATTTGTCTATTAATGAAAATATCCTTCCAGTCTTCTACTGTTTAAATTTAGGTACCTTCCTGGGTTGGCTTTGGCTTCTATTCCAGTTCTTGAATGTCTAATCTTTTATAATAAGTAGGCAGTATATTTATGACTGAATTTGTTCTTATGATAGAAAAATCATAATTCAGTTCAGCTTTCAATTTCTCTATTTTAGTCTGTTTTCTCAGTTACGTTTCTATTCTCATCAAGATCTCATAAGTAGGTTTGGAAATTGTGTTTTGAAGTAGTCAAAAATGTCATAGTATTTATGCAAAAATCTCTAAGGTTTGAAAATACTGATTTAAATATTGACTAGTTCTGAATCTTTTAAAGTTCACCTTTAAACTTGAGTGGTTGTTAAAGAATTTATTCTCTCCTTAACAGTTGTAGAACCATTGACTCTTAATTTCTGTACACATTGACTCTTAATTTCTTGTAGCATCAAAAAGCATTGCTACATTGCATGATCTTCCTTTATATTAATTTCAAAAAGGTGTTTGAATAAAATTATGTGCAGATAAATGTAAAAGTACACAATATCTGCAACAGTATGACATATCCAAGAAACAACTTATTAATATTGTAAAGTTTTGTGGGTTACTGAAGAGTTAAGAAGACTTGCTGAGGGCAGTGATTTCAGTATAAAGTTCATAGTTAGACATTTAAAAGTTAAGGCTGAACTTCAGTATGAAGATGACTCTTAAACATTTATTCTGTGTGTATGTGAGCTAAGTATCTAAACCAGATTAGAGTCCCCAGAGATCCAGTAAGCAAAGTCTGTATAGATTTAAGAGCATTTCAGATTGCCATAAAATAGAAACCTGAAATGGGTTTCATTGCTTACCTGTAGACATTACATACAATATCAGGCAGCACATGAAAATTGTAAAGGGACTGACAGATCTTACACAGAGCTGAGAATTATAGTGTGACTTATATGTGAAAAAAAATTGGCCATTAGGAACAGTAGGTGGAGATTAAGAGTTACTCTAGTGCACCTTTGCGGCCTGATGTAGGGAGCCAGCTTTGCAGGGGGATTGAACCTGATGGTCTCTGGAAGTCCCTTCCAATCTCTACAATTCTTTGATTATGAGTGATAGTAAATTCCTAAGTTCAATGAGATGAATAATGAGTACATCTAATTTCCTAAACTAAGCAACCTGAAAATACTATGCTCTACAAGCAATCAAGAAAGCATGAGGAAGGAGGTACCAAATTGTGGAGACTGCAGTCTTTATGACAAAGACTATGAAAGTTATTCTACGCTGTGAAATTGATGGATTACAACTTTCTGGCAAATCATTTCTGGATATAAAATAATTGTAAATATTTCTAAAAATTCTCTAATTGCACAGTCAAGTGTATTACCTAATATCAGATGAGCTTGTTATGCAACAATAACAATTAGATTTGTATGAAAGTGCGAGGTCCGTATCTTGTTCCTTCACATCTCTTTGCCTCTTTACCTCAAATTCTCTATTCACTATCCCTTCTAGAAGAAGCTTGACACAGACTAATTTCATCGTTGGATCAGATGACAGAATATATAGAAATGAACCCTGGACTTCCATGCAGGTATTTCACTCCCACAAATTTTTCATTTAGAGCTGTAATCACAACTCAAATGATAGCTCTGTTTAAGATGTTTGAAAACATTCCTTGTATTTGAGTTTTACTTTGATGCTGACTAGCAGACAATGGATACGTGGATGATTCTTCTGGCTTCCATGGTTTCCCACGATAAATTTTTAGGTTATATTAATATCTCATGCAAGTATGGATAAACCTCACATGAATATTAGATGAATCATTGCTTGAGGGATTTTCTAGAAAATATTCATAGATATGGATGCTACTTTCTCCACTGGAAAAGCATTTAATACGTTTAAAGCGCTTGACAATGTATTTATGTGGATATTGCCATTTTGTAATTTAACAATGTTATGTACAACATCTTAAAAAAAAAATATGTATATATATATATATATCTTTTACGCTTGTTAGCAGACCTTTGGAATATGACATTTTTGCTGGAGCTTTACCACTTAAAATATAGATGACACCAAAACCACCCAATCATTTTATCTCACTTAAAGTATTTGACCTCATGAGGTCTTACACTAGTATGCTAACAAGTAAAATATTTCAATCTTTCTCCATTGTCTCATAGCCTCAGCTGAGGTTTACATCAATTTAAAGTGGGCACATAATACTTCTGATAAGTTTTAGGCAAAGCCAGATATTAACCAGTAGGAATTTTCAAAATAGAGTACACATTACTCTCTATATTTTTAGGTTAGATGTGTTTCTATTAGAATGGATACTGTTCCTGTAATTATGCCTAAAGATGCCTGGAGAGGAGTCTGATTCAGTCTGTAAAAGATGTCTTGTTGTAGTACCTAACCTGAAGAGGATACTAATTTAGACAGTTTTCTCGTATATATAGATGCATTTGTCCACACAGAATAATAATGCATGAAAACTTCTCATTAATTCCTAGTGGATCTATCAGGATGACTGTATGCATGATCATTGTCTTCGAGAGTAATACTAAGCTGATAATTGCTTTATTTATAATTTCCCTAAATAGCAAATTCTGACTTTAGGGCCTATTATTAAGTCTGAGGAAATTTAAATGAGGGCATTAAAAATTTGAAATTAGTGAGCTACGAGACCCTCAGGACCTCTACAGAGTGCTCTTAGAAAGCTAATCCTATACAACATTAAATTGTTCTACCATCCTGGAGGACTTGTGTGCTTTTTATTTCAAGTGAGCCAATTCAACACCATTGTATGACTACGCTAACTTGCTTCAGCTTTATGATTTAGCATACTCAACTCATTAAGAAAATCCACAGTTTTTCCTTCATTCTCAATTATAACACCAGTATCTATGTAAAAACATTAAAATTGACTTTTATTACTTCTTATAATCTAAAATAAATTGTAGATTTAAAAATGATTGTAGATTTTAACCAGATTGTTTTATTGTTTTGCTTTGTTGTTTTACAGTATAGCATTCCTCCATACATACTTTACTAGACAGAATGTATTCAAGGGTTTTTTTATTTTAAAGAAAGTAGGATATATTTTAATTGAAAACAGCCCTTGAAATATTAGCTCATTTATTGTTTTGTTTCCTTCATGAATTATATTTAAAAATAATCAGTTTTATAAAGGTGTATTATTACCAGAATGTTAATATCATTAAAAGTATTATTCAGATATATTTATGTTATAAGACTGTAAGTTTTTATAAGGGTTCTTTTTGTATTACAAAAATTTCCGAATTAAGAAGGTATATCAATAATTCATCAAAATCAGATTCCAGTTTCCATGATGGAAGACAATCAACAGTAAAAAGGAATAGGTCTGTAATTTTGTCTTTATAAATTATTACACATTATTGTATAACTGTACAGTATTCAGCAAAGTTGAACATTAAAAATATTTTTGAAGAATTGAAATTACTATGGAATAAAAGAGAAGGTCCTCTTGATCACTGGTAACTCATCCAGAAAGGAAATGTGGGAATACATGATTAGTTTCCTGAGTGAAAGATGAAATCCCTAGGGAATTTAGCACTCATAAATTATTTTGAACAAGGGTTAAATAAGACACAGGTCAAAGACTATGTCAAATTACATGTGACAATATACCCACTACCTGCATCACTATCTGCTCTTAGATTTTCACACTCTTTAGCATTCCTTTTACGTAAATGGATATAACCTCAAAAGACTTCAGAACTCAAGGCCTCTGACATGGTCCCACGCCACATTCTTATCTGTAAGCTAGAGAGATAGAGGTTTGAAGGATGAACTGTATGCTGAATAGGTAATTGGTTAGAGGTCACAAAGCAACACACTATTACAAACCTGATGTGAGATCAGACTCAAGTGGAAGCTCTTTTGATGGTCACATTTGGAACAGAGGAATTTTCACAGCTGAGGGATGAACTTGTTAAAATGCAATAAACTGAACTCAGACATAATTCAGAATGCATTGCTATAGTGATTAATTCTTGTCTTGAAATCTATGACAATAGTATACTCCACTAAAGCCATTTCAAGAAGCAAAAAGTTTACTTCTACTAAAATTTTGAGCTCCTCTTGAAATAGAAGATCTGTTTTTTCTTAAACTCCAGCAAATTCTTTATGCTCCCTTATCTTGGTATCTCTTTTAGTGTTAGAATATTCAATTATTAATCCTTCTGCAAGTTACAAAATATTAGAAGTCATAGCAAATGTCACTAAGTTTCAAGCTTCTTGAACAGTATATTTTTATATTGATTTAAAAGAGAAAGGTTTCTTAAATTTCATTTGTATAGTAGTTACAAGACGATTGCTTGATAGGATGCTTCAAAGAAGTGTACTTCTGTGGGATGAATCTCAAAGTATATGAAATAATCTGAGTACTTATTTAGTCAGGTCTCAATCTGCAGACTTACCCATGATCTTCAACAGTTACATGGTAGCATAATCAGAACACAAATATCTCTCTCAGGTATGTTTTATTTTGTAGAATTAGAAAAAAAGTTTAATATTTAGTATAGAAGATCAAGAAAGTGTTTCCATATTTATAACCACAATTACGACATCAGCAAATGTCTCAAACATGCCATGCAGTTATAAAAGTGAGAGAAGCACTTAGTGTGTATTATTAAAGAGGTCTTCTAGGTTAAACCAATCATATTTATACTCCGTATTACAGTACCCTAAGTTCTCAAATTACCCACAAGTAATTTAATATACTTGAGTCATATGCCTACAGCACTGCCAAAATCCATTTGTTAACTTTGCATTTTCTCCATTGAATATGAGGTTACACAGGGCAGTATGATGGAGGTATACTTTAAAATAAAATCTTCCTTTGAAATGTTAAGTAGATACAAACCAGAAATAACGTATTGATTCTGTGCTGTACATGATGGTTTCAAAAATATGGTGCTGCAAAAGTGCTTAGCACTGTTCAAAGAGTTCATGTCAAAAGACTTGTTCAAACTTTGTAGGCAATGACCTGCAGTGACAGCGGTTATCAACAGCCCTTTTTTTATCTTACAGGATGAAACAGAAGAGATTCTTTCAAGAGTAGCTTTCTTTTAATTTTACTGTATGCCAGGGGTACATAAGAACTGTTATCAGCAATCAGGTATGCAACCTGCATTTTTATCAATATTTAATTAAGAAGCAGATATCTGAGTACGTAAAAAGAGCTCATGTTAAAAAATCACCCTTAGTTTAAATATATTTTAATAACTATGCAGTTATTAAATATGATTAAGGACTACACAGTTATTAAAACACTTTTTTAAATCTTAATCATTATTTGACCATTTTAAAGAAAAGGAAAACCAGAAACAGAGGAACAGTGAATCACTCAGGTTGGAGGAGATCAACTGACACCCAACCCCATTGGTCAAGACATATATTAATTCAATAGCCACAGTGATCTTATCTTTCCCCTTTGTGCACAGCTCTCACATAATTTTCTTCATTTTTGTTATTGCTTAACAGCTGCTCATAGTTTTTTTGTTTGCTTAGTTTTTATTTTGATGTCATTTCTTACGTACTGAAAACAGTCCTTATATTGACCTTTAATGTCTTCTCTCTCATTAGAATCTTTCTCAACAATCTTTATTTCTGTAATATCCACTAGAATATATTTCATTAAATTTTTAGACAACTATTAAGATGTCTGGGAAACACTCTTTCTTTTTGATCTGATTTTAGAAGTCAGAGGTTAAAAAATAAAACCAGTGTGCTGCAGAGAAAAACAAATTTACTCTCCCATTGTGACCATTCTATTGGATTCACACTTGAAGAAGGCATTAATTTCTTTCTGAACAAGAGATCATAGAATCATAGAACGACCTGGGTTGAAAAGGACCTCAAAGATCATCTAGTTTCAACCTTTATTTCCTCTGACAGCTGCTCGTGCAATGTGGAAGACCTCAAAACATCTTGTTTGTAAATATTTCTAAAGAATAAAATATTCAGTGCGTTTCCATTTAGTAAACTATGATTAGTAAGCTGATGTCCTAAAATGTGAAGTTATTCTGGAAAATTGGCTTAAGCATTGTTCCTTTTGAAACTTATTTTTCACTCAAGATAAGACTCATTGATGTGGAAAGCATTAAAAATATTTTCCTTTAATAATGCACTTTGTGAAGACAAGAAAGCAAGGAATCTCCAAGATCTCCTTGTGGTAGTTGCCCTGGGATACTAATTCTTTCTCAAAATATGATATTTAATCCTTGTTTTAAACTATGATTATTAATTGAATGGACTTTTTGTTCTTTACACATCAGTAAAAATCTGATGTGGCATATCTGAATACTAACATTTTTTGATAATCTGCAGTGTACTTTATCCCAAGGTGTAATGCAAATTAGAGAAAAATATATAAAATCAGTGCTCTTTGAGTTTAAGCAATCTGACCAACTATGAATATCTACATTTTAGATCATTTTCTCAAGTTTCTTTTGCAATCAATGGGAAAAACAAACAACCAAACAACCAAACAAAAAACAGGCACTAAAGTTAATCATTGTATATACTCCCGGTTCTCTGTACTGTTAATAAAGACAACTAGATTGCATATAGATCTTACATTATCTCTTTACTTTAAATCAGTCTGCTCTGTTAGATTCTGTCAACGGTTTACGGGCTGGTTCGGTCCGGTTCCGTGACTAGAAGGGAGGATGGATCCACAGATCCGCGCCCCTGGAAAAAGAAAATAGGGGACCCCGAAATAATTGAAAACAGTGGGAACAATCTGAGGTGAAACAAACTAATTTACTAAATATAGTATCAGCAGAATATAAGGAGAGAGAGAGAGTGTGTGTCTGGAAGGTGGATCGGCCTCACCACAACGCTGAGATGAGAAGTGCTGTCCAGTTGAGCCGATGAAGAAGCGCAGGCAGAGAAGGGCAGACGGAGAAGCACAAGCAAAGAAGCGCAGGAAAAGAAGAGAACATCGGGTGACCTTGCCGGGAGTTATATCTCCTCACTGACCGCAAAGCCCCCTGGGAAAATGTAGTTCTTCTCCTCCGGACAGGCACCCGGAACTTGAGCATCAGCAGTCAAACCCCCAGTGCATTACATGATGTTATGATGTGGAATACTGATAACCAAAAATTATGAAACCATGACAGATTCATTCCTTGTCAAAACTATCTATAAAACTCAGGATCATTGTCAATAATTCATAGTTTCTTTATTCATTTTAAGGCTCACAAAACAATATAACCTTATACAGCATAATATTTTTATTTCAACTCGAGAGTCAAGCTTAAATTTGACTTACCTGCCAGTGAAGGCAAGTGGATGGACACTGCTTGAGCACTGGCTCAAAACTGTCTATATGGTGGAATGATTAATGCTCCTTTTGTCCCTTTTGTCACTGTTTTAACTGTTGCCAAGACTTTCCCAGACAGAGACTTTGTGTAGTTCTGGGGACAGCATTGGTAAGGAATTATTCCCAGTAGGCATTTTGGACATATCAAACCTGGTATGGTGAAGAAACATGCTCACGCTGTGAGCATGAAATGGACTAAATCAGTTAGCCACAGGTTCAAGCTACAACTCTTAACTTGCCTCCTTTACTGTGCAGATAGATCAGTAGGTAGGGATCAGTCTAAAAGCTCGTTCCACTAAATTAATAGCTACTACTGCTTCATCAAAGCCAGATTTTTTCTTTTATCTTTTTATCAAAAGTATACATGCAAATCTCAGTTTCTGTGAGAACTGCACAATGGAAACCAAATGAGTTCTTTAATTCTAGGAGCTGGAACAGAAGGATTTTCTGTTTTTTTACATGGATGGTTTAAAATAGCTCATGTGATGTCTGGAGCATGCAAAGGTAACAACATTAGAGAAATCTTTGTTGTACTTTCTTGGTTATTGGGAATATTAGCATTTTTGTATTTCTGAAGATAAAGGGAAGTGGATGGGTTTAAAGATATAGGTGTATTTAAATGTTTTAAGGAAGAGAAGGAAAATTTCATCCTTATGAGAGACTATGATTTTATTTTTTTTCAGCTTTTGAGTCATTTTTACTTTGTAAGAAAAAGCTCAAGAAGTTCAAATATGATTTCTAAACATTCATTAAGGAGAAGTATATACAAATTACGCTGTATTTAACTAATAGAGAATAGCAAGCCTATTGGTTTCCAATCACAATTTATTTGAGAGATGTTCTGGCATCTGTAAGATTAATTAGGATTTATGGATGTTTAAATAAATTATTTTATGTCTGATTGTCTTCTGTGTAAATCCCCGAGATTTGAAACTAAAGTAAAAGTGCATGATGGCAAATGTTTAAAACATCAGCTTCCAAGGAATAAATATTTCAGGAGGGCTAAATTTTATTTTTTGGTCCTGACCTGAACAGCACCTCCCTACTCAGTACAGATGCTTTTAGACCAACCAATTATCTCACTTCCTTTAAGTCTCTTCAGGTCATGAACAACTCCATTGTGAAGCTTGAATGGTACTTTCAAACGTATCAAGTAAGTGTTCGATCAATTATGACTGTCCCACAGTCAAGCAGAACTAAAGATCAGAGAAGGCAGCAGGAATCTTACAATGGAACTGAAAGTGAAGAAAATCCACATAGTCTACTTGGAAGCAATTCACTTCCCATTCACAACAGAAGGACTTTAAAAATTCATGTGGATGTAGCATTAATATTTAAGCACTAAAGATAAAATACATAATTCTGAGTAAAAGCTAGAATAGAATAAAATAAATAAAAGCTAGAATAGAACTCTCAGCATTGCAAAGAGCTTTAAAAATACTGGCCATAGTTAGAATTTACAATTAAAATATTTGTAAATACTTCACACTAAAGTTTTCTATCATGTTAAATGCAAATATACTGTGGAATTGTACCATTTTTGGTGGAAAAATATTTGTGAATCCATATGTAAACAAAATCTTTTTCAAAAGAGTGAGTTTCTTACAAGACTGTCTCATTTCAGAGAGTGGGATATCTTTGAGAATTTTTCTTCAATGTCTACACGGAAGAATGATTTCCCAGAATACTGTTACTGGGAATTTTGACTTGAGATGTATACCTTAGCTTTCCTGCTCTTCCTGATATCTCTAAAGCATGTATTGTTGGTAAGTTCTCATACACACATATAGTACTGCACCTATTGATGAAGTTAAGTTTGTTTAATATCTTGTACTGAAAAAAATAATTTAGATTATCTGTTGACCAGCAACCAGTAATCACAAGCACAGTGCAATTATGGTAAATAAAAGTTGATAACTATATTAAGTCTATTATTGAGAAGTGCTGACAGAATGTTCAATAAATTTTTCAATTCTTTCAGATTATATTTTGCAAAAAATTCTGATTCTCAGATGTCATGTGAATTGCTGAAAGATATTGCAGTCCATGTTTGATTAGAAGATAGACAGTAAGGACATGTTACATTATGACAATAAACATTTATGATCTTATGACCTGGACAATGTACATCTTGGGATCATGTATGATCTGGTTTGAGTTCTATGCTATTATTCTGTTTCCAGTTTTTAATCTCAATTAAAAAAAAAAAAAAAAAGAGCTAAAAAAATAGTGTAAAATGTCATGAAACATAACACAATTCCAGCCCTTGAAAAAAAAGTTTCTCACTGCTAAAAGAATTTAGCAAGACAAGCAGGCAATTCAAGGTCACCTGATCTGGTTCAGTAGCCATCAAAAGAAGGAAAAAAGTGATAGGGAATTTAATTAGTAAAAAATACAGGATGAAATTATAGCTACTGTCAATTCACATCTTTCTACAGAAAATAGGGCTTGTTATATGTTTATTCAAATTATTAATGTGTATTACTGTGATAAATGCACCAATGAAACATTCTTGTAAAATGTTTGTGACAAAGTACTGTTTATTATTTGGCATAACGATTAGCAGTATTTGAAATCAGTAATGTAAATATTAAATGGATTATATACTGAGTTACGGATCTCAGGAAGCTGATACTACTTGAAATGTGTATTCTAATGTGAATATCTAGTGATGTCTCATAGGCATGATAGCTTCCACCATTGTTCAGTGTTTAATCAGTGAACCAGAAGAAAACATAAAATCAGTGCTAGTAAAACATGCAGAGGAAAAGAATAATAAATGATCAGATGTATGAATCTTGGAGATATGAGCCAGTTCAAACAAAAATAATTTATTAATCAAATTTTGAATCCTACATCTGTGAACAAGCAACGTAGATTATATTTATAAAATGAGAAACTAACTTGCAAAGCAGGGCAATAATAAAATGTATACAATAAAATATAAGAACAAGGAGAAAGAGTAGAATTAGTTTGATTTTTCACTGTCGGAACAGTAGAGCAGTACACACAAATAAACATTTTTTTCCTTTAGATGTGCTATTTGACTCCTGAGACATTTCTGTGTTCCTCTTGCTACTTTTGTGAAAAGACAATAAAATAATGGAAATATTGTAAGGAATAAATAAAAAGCCACAGATGAATACAGAGTTTGTAGGAAATGCTGCAGAAAAACTCAAAGCAGTCTGTTTAGCTTGTTAGAAATGAGATTGGAATGTGACTTGATTATAGTGAGTCAACTTCTTCACAGAGAGAAAATACAACTACTCATAGGCTTCCTAGCTGCACAAAAAATTGTGGAAAAATTACCTGTAGGTGAACAGTGAAGCTGACCATGCTCTAAGTAGAAATCCAATGCATTACTTCTTTATGTGTGGTCTGTGGCAAATCAGACTGCAAACCTTGTCAAAGGAAGTGATGATGGAGAATTATGCAGCCTGCAGCAGGCAAAATATCAGGCCAGATGATCTAAAAGAACCATCCTGTCTCAAAAATCAGTTAATTTATTGCAAAAATACACACTGATTGCTGAAGCTTCTAATAACGGATCTGCATTTTTGCATGCATATCTTTAGGGACATTTTTTATACCCATGTGTGAATGCTGCAAATTATATTTTAATTATCACTTCTTCCAGACATTTGCAAGTACTATGGAAATATTCATGCATTTAAAGCTTTCTACATTCTCTACCTGATTTTGAGGCTAGATACTATAGGATCAGTCTCTATAATTTAAATTCCTCTGATCTGTATGGAAAAGTCTAAACAAAACAACTTGTGGCATTTGTCTCAGACCAAGAGATCAGCTCAGATGATACAGGATGACTAATTGGCTCTTTTTTTTTTATTTTTTTTTTTATTTTTTATTTTTTTTAATTTAAAACAACCACAACATTCACAGAACCCTCATTCGTCTAGACAAAGCTCTTCATGTAGTGTCTTTCTGAGATTATGAATTTCTCTGTTATTCTTGCTTTCAATTATAGCTGTTTTTCTTTCAGAATTTCCTCGGTAGGAGCACAAAGGGGAATTTGAATGAAGTTATTAAGCATTACAGTGCCCTTATCTCATTTAAGTTGTGTTCGTTGGGGAATCAGGATACACTTCAGACTTGTTGCAAATCCAGTTGAATTATAGAGACAACTCTAGCATTTAAGGGGAAGAACATTTTTCCCAGTCTATCCTACTTCTACATCAACACATTGAATTTTGCTTAAGTTCCTTCATTTTGTTCCATCTGGAGACTAAAGTGATTTGTCTCTGTTGACCAGTCAGCCTTTGCCAGAAATCAATTCCTCCCTGACATTTTGTTATTGTCCCGAAATTTTCGTTGTATTTACTTCTCTGAATGTCTGGAACCCTGAGATCAAGGAACGCTGATGTGGAAATAGTTTCATCTGTTGGCTGCAGAAACATCTGAAGTTTCTTTACAGCTAAAGTGTCTTTTTTTATTTGTTTGTTTTTCTTTTTTTCCAGTTACAGTACCACGTAAGGCATTAAGCCTCACCTTCCTTGGTGAGATTTAAATGCTGAAAGACAGTAAACACTACTGAATTTCTCTCAAGGAACTGCACTTGAAGTATGTCATGTAATAACATTTTGTTGTAGAATCTCAATATCCAGCATTTACAAATGTGACTCTCAAACCATCCTTCAAGGACTTTCCTAATTCCAGAGCACTGACCTGATGAACAGAAATCTGTGTTTCTGATCAGTTCAGCTAATCCCCTTTTATCTTGTTTAATCTTGAAATGTGATACTTCCAGACAGCAGTCCATAAGGTTAACGGTTTTGAAAGCATGGCTTTCAAAAAGGTACTATATTCTGTGAATCTGTGGAAATATAAATTCCAACAACACAAAGAAGAATGAGAAAGAGAAGAGAGAAATAAGATTCTTTAGAAAAGCTCTTCTGCAGTTCAGACAGCTTCTGTGTCAGGACATATGAAAAGGTAATTCTATAATTCCTTACTTGGATTTGAAAGAAAAACAATCATTTTTCATTCCTGACTTGACTTTATCAGAAAACAGTATCCAATTAAAACACGGCTAGATTTGACTTCACAGTTCTTAATTAGAAAATATTTTTTTGGCTAGTGAAGTTATACTTGTCTCTCTTATTTTGCTTATTTATTTGCTTGGTTTTGTTCTATTTTCTTCAGTGGAGGTCTGTGGTGAGGTAATGAATTTAGACAACAAAATCTAAGCTCATAGACTCTCTACAGACTGAAAAAAAATGAGTATATTGTGGTTGACTAAAAACAGGATCCCAGCTTCAGTGCTGGTAATTATTCTTGAGAAAATTCTGTTATGAGTTCTGTATGAACACAGTTTCTCTCAGTCAAAGACAGTTCTGTGAGACCCTTCCCCCTTTTTCCATATAGGTCACAGGAAAACCTCCAAGATAAGAACCTAAACACCCTATTATTTATAAACATGTGCAGAATAACAAAGCATCCAATTCTTCCATTTGTCATCTAAAGACATCTAGAACCCATTCAGTAGAAAAATAGGAAAAAGCACAGGGAAGGGAAGATAAAGCAGGGGTGTCTTTTTATAGGTTGTAGTGCTAGAATTTAGGGTTTAATTGTTTATGTATGCATTTATTTATTTACCCATATGTTCCAGCATTTCACAGCATTTTAAAATAAGATTTTCATTATAAGCAAATACAACCTAAAACAAATATACAAGTATCTAAATTTACAGATGAGATGAAATTTAAGAAATTGTATATTTTCCTAAGATAATAAGCATTCATATTTTTAAGCTAAAATGTAATCATCAGTACTTTTTATATCTCATTTTATGTTTGATTTTCCTGCTAAAAATGAAGACAAGACTCAGTTGACAGGCTCTTCTGTATTAGTGAATCAACATAATTATCATAATAAAACATGTTATGGATATGTGTAACTCGTCATTGTTTAAAGAAATATAAATGTCTACTAAAACAAGATATTAAAAATAATAAAAATTTCTATGTTTAAATGAACATATGTAGAACACTTTTTTTCAAGGACTCTTAATCTTTCCAAGGAGCCTAAAGTTAATTACCCTGTTGTTTTTTTTTATAACATTCGTGCCTCTTTTTTAATTGAATGAGATGATGAATGCGTAGAAGAGGAAATAGAAATAATATTAAGTCTCTTGTTATGTCAGACATTTTCCGTTAAGTCATATGCACATTTATAATCTGCAGTTTCTATTTCGTTATTAGAATGTATTAATAATTTCTGTATAAATTTAAACATGTTACCTAGACTATGTCTGGTGCTGAAAACAATACTTTATTTTCACTTATGCTGACATTGGCCTTGAAACTTACTGAAATGTATTCTTTACCTATACTGTTTAGTTTTAAGTGTAGTAATTAAATGAGATATAGTTCCAAAATGTTGACTTTTAATTAATATTTTATATTAAAAATCAGAATAATGGACATATATTAAATATTGAATGAATTAGTCATTAATAATGAATATTTTCTATGACAAATATTTTATTGAAAAGGCTATACTATAAAAATGTTCAAAAAGTGTCTGTTTGTGAGAAAAATAGAAAGAGAGGCTTAAGGAGGCTGCCATTTTACTATTTTCCACTGTAGTTCTTCTGTAAGTTGCCAAGAGCATGACTTCAAGAAAATAAAATATCCTCTTGAAGTCTATTAAAGACCGTAAGCCTAGCACTTCCAGTTACCGTGTTAGTAAAGGACAAATTTTAATATCATGGGGATATATTGTTTCTGCTTTCTTACGCTTGGTCATTATTCAGTCTCTCTTCAGAACCTCTGTTGTCCCCTCTTGCTGCTAAATATATCAGAACCTATATTAATAAAGTAAAAGTGGACCAGAGAAAGACTATTTCCTTTGACTTTGACTCATTGTTTAGATACATCTATTTACTCTGTGACATCATCATCAAGCATCAATTCCAACATAACTGCTAGAGATCAGGATGAAGTTCACCAAGAGATAAGAAAAGGTAATCTTTCCCATGGCAGATCCAATAAAAACTTATATGCCCAGGAAAACTGCTCTTGATCAGCAGCCATATTGTATTGCAGTGAATATCAACTGCTAGTAGTCTTTTGATCAGGTCAAAGCTTGTTTTTTTCTCCCAGCAGAATTTCTTTACTATTGCTGTGTTTCACAATCAAAATAGCTTACCAATCAAATCAAGCTATTTTATCATTAGTCTGGGAAGAAGTAGTCATTGTTGCACTTCTATTTTCCTTTACAAGGAGAACTTTGAGCAGGAAGGAAGGGGATTAATTTTGTTTTACGCATATTCTAGAGAATTGTATTAACATGTCTATTACTTTCTGCTAGAGACAGATCAAAAATGCGCTGCCTGTAAAAAAAAAATAATAATAATAATAACTGTGTCCCAAGAACCATATTTTCCATTAAACTTACCTTTCTTGACACCTTCAGTGTCATCTGGGAAGATTGCAAGGTGTTTTGATCTCACACACTTCTCTAAGTGAATTCTTCACTAAAACATGGGGCTTTTCTCTCAACTTAAACATTTGCAATCTTAATTTGCTTCTTGTATTTTCCTGATAGGAAATACAGAAGGACAACCATTCTGAACAGCATTAGTTTGATATCCACTTTGACTGCTTAATGAAAGCTGGTAATTATCTCACCAAATTCCAGCAAAGTTAAATTTTTTATTGATAAGTTATTTTGCATGTTTATGTTATGCTACTAGATCTTACCAACGCTAAAGGGAAAAAAAAAAAAAAAAAAGTAATCTGGACATTTCCCATTACCAGAGATTTATATCTGAAATTTAGAAGTTCCAGACAATGAAGATAATGGGAAACCTTGAACTCTTTCAGTTTTTGCTACAACGCTCATAAGATCAATGGATGTAATGGAACAGTTCTGTTTGAAAGAATCTACAAATATCATATTGTACAACCGCCTAACTAACTCTGGGCTAATCCAAAATTGATGCATGTTACTGAGAGAATTATTTAAATGCCTCTTGAAAACAGATAGGTGTGGAACATAAAAAACCTCTGTAGGAAAGCTGGTCTAGTGACCACTCTCAATGTAAAGAAATTTTTCTCAGTGAATGTCCCCTGGTGAAGCTCTATGCTACTCCTGCACACATTACCATGTTTCCTGGGAGATTGGAATTTGTAGAGAACCGTGGAGTAAAGTCTTAGCCTTCTCTTCTTCTTACTAAATGATCTGTGTGTCCTCAACCTCCAGTCATGCCTTCGAGTTTAATTGGCTTCCTCTGGATGCTTTCAAATATTGTAACAATTTTTTATATTGCGGATACCAGAACTGTACACAGTATTTAAGATGAGAGCAAAACATTAGATACAGCCGAAGAATCACCTCTTATGACCAGCTGGCTATGCTGTGTTTGATGCATCCCAAAATGTGATTTGTCCGTTTGGCTGCCAGAGCATACTGCTGACTGCTACTGTGCCTTCCACCAACCAGCACTCCCAGATTCCTCTGAGTAGACTAGCTTTCTGATAATTTGTCTTCCAGACTGTACCTGAGTTTGACACAGGTCCATTCCTCGTGCAGAACCCAGCATTTGCCTTTGTTGATCCTCATGGCACTAATGACTGACTAGCGCTTCAATCTTTCTAGATCTGCAAGGCCTCTCACCCCTCCATGCACCCAATAACAACTTCTAGTATAGTGTCACCAGCACATTTGCTTAGAATGCATTCTACTCTTACGTATAGGTCACTGATAATGTTGATAAAAACACTGACAAGTTTGAAGAAACATGTGCATATCTTAAAGAAACAGACTCAGTAGCGCTGGAACCAGAACTGAAGTGTTTATGCGTGCTAGAAATCCCTGCTGAGACATGGACTTTTGATGGCTGAAGTACAGATCATCTAACTCAGCTGTGTGTCTTTCTGGGCAAAGCTAGCATCTGTGCACAGCAACATGCACAGGTGTGACATTAGTGCTAACATTGAAATGCAGTGCTTGATCAGAATGGATTTTGAAGATTTACACTGAGTTGAAGCCCTAGGGATGTTCCTTTGGAGCACTGTCAGAAGAGAAGCTTCCCAGTGCAGTTGCTGGAAAGAGAATTACTGAGCTGAAGACAGGGTTAAAGTTGCAGTTCTTAACAGCAGTTTGAACTGTAATCTTAGACATTCTGCAACATACTTTTATTGATCCTGGAAGCTTCTTTACTGTGAGGGGGAAAGAGACTGCCCAGAGTGTCTGTCAAATCACCTTTTCTGGAGATATTCAAGACCCACCTGGATGCTTTCCTGTGCGAACTGCTATAGATAATTTCTTTAGCAAGGAAAGTTGGACTAGATGATTTCCAGAGGTCCCTTCTAAGCCCTAGCCTTTGATTCTATGTTCTCCAAAGGACTTACATTAAAATGGAACCTTGGGGAATACCACTAGTGGCTGGGCACCAGCAAGATATAGTCCCACTCTACTACTCTTTGGGCTCTACTGTTGAGCCAGTTTGTCACCTAGCATAGCATAAACCACTGTCGCAGATGAATAATTCATCCAGAAGGATGCCATGATAGACAGTACGAAAGGCTTTACTAAAATCCAGTGAGATTATATCTGCTGCCTTCCCTTTATCCACCAAGTGGGTGACTTCATCGTGGATAAATAACATACTAAGGCAGTTTTTTTGATGGACTCCTCCTGATACTCAAGTCATGAGATTCAGTCTTACCAAGTTTTACTAATACCTAATACTAATTCAGGAAAGATCAAAGCTTCTAGTTTTTCCCAACTAGAAACAACTGCTTGTGTTGATATACAAGCATTTCAGATGTGCTCCTGAATCTAAACAGCTCTCCGAAGCAGCACAGGTTCTTCCATTAGCCTTGCCACAGGCTTTTCCATATCACCTCTCCTCTTAAACTCAGTGTTCCTAGTGGTACCTCTCTCTTACTTCAGTTCTAGTTTAAGGCTCTCTCAATCAGTCTTAGCAGTTATGGGCAACTTTTACTGTCCACAGCAGATTTACCATATCAAAAGCTCTTCCATGATTATAAAACCCAAGGCACAATTCTTGGAGACAGCCACTGATTGTGTGGGCTCATATGTTTCTTTGACTGTACCTCCCCATTTCTGGGAGGATTGAGAAAAACAGTATCTCTGTTCAAAATTCTTATAGCAGTCCCCACGGGACCAAAATCTCTTATGGTAGACCTCAGACTTCGCCTCTCTACATCATTGTCATAAAGCAAATGATTCCAATACTTCGATTAACTCCCAGACCACGCTTATCTCAGTCATCTTCACGAATTAAGAACTACATGTACTCTCATATAAAAGGATTCTATGATTCTTTGGAAGTATAAAACACTCTTAAATGTACAAGCAGTTTTTCACACATGCAAATCTGCACGTAATTACAGAAACAATAGGTGGATTAAAAAGCACAAGCTTAAAGAACTGATTTGTACTTAGGGTTAATGTTGTAAAATATTTAATTAAAGGAGAAGCTATTAACCTGAATGTTATGTTGATGCCTCTACTAGACCAAATACTCACATGTAACTTGATATCCTTAGAATTATCTTAAAATAACATTTATTTATCCTGCTGCCTACTTCAGATACTTTTCTACAACTTTATATTTCTGATTTCTATTAACTTACAAAATGCCTATCTGAACTCATTATGGACAATCAGTTCTTATATAAATATAGTTTGTTTTCTTAGAAAGGTTTTCTCTTTCTTTAGTGTTTTACCCTTGTGATGTATTTATAGAAAGCAAGCTCATTACCATTCTGTTCTAGGTTCTGTTAAATTGAAAAAAAAAAAAAAAAAAAAAAAAGAAACATTTTTCTTGTGTATTACCTTGGTTCATGATAGTAAATTTTACTTTTTCTGAATGTTGAATTCTGTAATTGTTCACAATCTTGTGAACTGGTGAGGGGTCTGGAGCACAGGCCTTATGAGGAATGGCTGAAGGAGCTGGGATTTTTCAGTCTTGAGAAGAGGAGGCTCAGGGGAGACCTTATTGCTCTCTATAACTACCTGAAGGGAGGTTGTAGTGAGCTGGGGGTCAGCCTTCTTTCATGTAACTAGAGATAGAACTAGAGGGAATGGCTTCAAGCTGTGCCAGGGGAGATTTAGGCTGGACATTAGGAAATACTACTTTTCTGAAAGAGTGATCAGGCACTGAAATGGGCTGCCCAGGGAGGTGGTGAAGTCACTGACCCTGGAGGTGTTCAAGGAACATTTGGATTTTGTGTTGAGGGACATGGTTTAGTGAGTACTATTGGTGATGTGTGGATGGTTGGACTAGATGATCTTGAAGGTCTTTTCCAACCTTGGTGATTCTGTGATTCTGTAAACATCACTAACATTTCTGATCTCTCTTGACAACACTTGAATGTGATAGAACATATAAATACTGTTTTAATTTAGTACATCCATACCTCTCTTCCCCTCTGTCATAAACAGCTGGCAGTTTCCCACTTTAAAACAGTTTGTTTTTTTTCCCTAATATTTCCTATATTCACAATCTTCTGATCCATCCTACTATTTTTCCGACTCATTTTTGTTAATTCAATACTAACAGTACTCCAGATCTTCTTTTATTATATAAACATTGCTGAGTCCTAAATATGCCCAATCATAGGTCAGATTTGATTCAGATTTATCGGACAGATTCACATACTGGTGACAAATAAGGAAACTAATTACACTGCCTTGGAAATCATTGTTCTTTGAAGCATCATAGGATTTATCTAATCAAAAGCAATTTTTGTTCTCTGAAGTTAGCTTTAAGCTAGCCTGATGTTAAGCTTGAGATTAGCTATAGAAAGAAGGTTCACACCTCCCCTCTTAATACAGCAGAACAATCAATTATCCAGCTGCAAGTGAATGTAGATCTACTCACATTCTTAACAGCCAGACAATATATCCAAATGTGACTTTTCTGCTTCAGCTAGTTGGAGATGTAGCTCCCAAGGCGATGTGGGTATATCTTGCTTAACATTATTAAAAATAAATGTTTTATTATCACAGTTCTTACTTCATTTTTGTATGGAGAAAACAGTATAAACTCTCTGTAGGAAATAAAAATGGTTGAATAGGAATTAAGGTTATGGTGCCTTGTAGGGCATATTATATTCTGATTTTACAGTAAGGGAGAGATGTCATCAAATTGTCATCAAATTGATTTGAGTTACTGTTGTTTCACCTGAAACAGACAAATGGATGACACATTCTTTCCTTTGGGGTCAGTATCACTGTTGTCACTTTTATGCATGTATATTTGCAAAGGACATACTCTGTAAAGATGAATAATTTCCAGAATTCCTCTTGAAGTGCATGAAACGACTGTGTTATACACAACATGTTTGCATTTAGATTTGAATTGAGAACAGGAGCTGTGGGACTGAGCCTTGTTCACTTAAGGCATTTCATAGAAACGTATTTTCATGCCTGGTAGGACTATCAGCTCTCAGCAGAGAAATTTCTGCTACCTGTTTCTTCCCACTAGGATGCCAGAAACCCTGCCGTAACAGTTACATAACAGAATCATAGAATCATTTAGATTGGAAAAAGCTCTTAAGACTATCTAGTACACCTACCCATATAACTACCAAATCTGCCACTAAGCACATCATTCACACACCTCTTAAATTCCTCCATGCATGGTGACTCCACTACTTCCTGGGCATCTTAATCCAATATCTAAACACATTTTCCATGACAAAATTCTTCCTAATATCCAACTGAAAATAACCCTGGTGTAACTTGAGACTGTTTTCGTGTGTTCTCTCACATCACCTGAGAAGAGACTGACACCCATCTCATTAAAGTTTCCTTCCAGGTAGTTGTAGAGAACAATGAGATCTCCTTTCAACATCCTTTTCTTCAGATTAAACAATCCCACATCCTAGTCACTCCTTCCATATCTCATTTTCTAGTCCTCCACCAGCCTCATTGCTCACCTCTGAACATTCCAGAAAGTCAGTATCATTCTTGTAGCAAGGGGCTCAATATCGAATCTGATGCATCCATGGGTCCTGAGGTAACTGGTAGATGAAGTTGCACAGCCACTACCTATCACATTTGGAAAGTTCTGTCAGTTCAGTGAGGTTCTCACTGACTAGAAAAAGGGAAAAATAAGCCTCAGATTTTAAAACGGGAAGAAAGATCCAGTGAACTACAGGTAAGTCAATCTCACCTCTGTGTCTAGCAAGATCATGGAGCAGATCCTCCTAGAAACCATTTGATATGAGGCAACTGTGCTTCAATATGAAATATTAAATGAAATAAATGACTATTTCACAGAGTTATAGAATCATTTCACAGAATCACAGAATGGCCCAGGTTGGAAGGGACCTCAAGGAACACAAATCTCCAACCCCCCTGCCACAGGCAGGGATACTAACCTCCCCATTTAATACTATACCAGTTTGCCTACGGCCCCATCCAGTCTGGCATTGAACACCTCCAGGGATGGGGCATCCACAATCTCTCTGGGCAGCCTGTTCCAGCACCTCACCACTCTCATGGTAAAGAACTTCCCCCTGACATCCAACCTAAATCTTCCCTCCCTCAACTTAAAACCATTTCCCCTTGTCCTGCTGCTATCTATTCTTTCAAAGAGTTGACTCCCCTCCTGTTTATAGGCTCCCTTTAGGTACCAAAGAGCTGCAAAGAGGTCACCCTCCAGCCTTCTGTTTTTCCAGGCTGAACAACCCCAGCTCCCTCAGCCTGTCTTTGTAAGGGAGGTGCTCCAGCCCCCTGATCACCTTTCTGGCTCTCCTCTGAATCCTCTCCACAGCTCTCTGTCTTTCTTGTACTGGGGGCTCCAGATCTGGACACAGTACTCCAGATGGGGCCTCACAAGAGCAGTGTAGAGAGGGACAATCACCTGCCTGTCCCTACTGGCCACCCTTCTTCTGATGGAGCCCAGGATACCATTTGCTTTCCTAGCTGCAAGGGCACACAGCTGGCTCATGTTAAGCTTTTCATCTATCAAGACCCCCAGATCCTTCTCCACAGGGCTGCTCTCAAGGACCGCTCCTTCCAGTCTGTATGGATGCCTGGGATTCCTCCGGCCAAGTGCAAAATCTTGCACTTTGCTGTGTTGAACCTCATTAGGTTTACGTAGGCCCATCTTTCAAGTCTGTTGAGGTTCCTCTGAATGACATCCCTTCCTTCCACATTTGAGTAGGAAGAGACCATCAAAGATCATCTGTTTCTACTCCCTGGCAAAGAACAGAGACATTTACAGATACATCAGGTTGCCCAGAGCCCAGTTCAGCCTGACATTGAATATGTTCAGGAATGGGGCACCCGCCACCCCTCTTGGCAACATGTTCCAGTGCCTCACTGCCCTTATTGTAAAAAACTTTTTTCTTACATCCAGTGTAAATCTCCCCTCTTCTAGTTTGAAACCACTTCACCTTTCCCTATCATAACAGATCCTAATAAAGAGTCTGTCTCCTTCTTTCTTATAGTCCTCTTTAGATACTGAAAAACCACAATTAAGTCTCCTTCACTTCTCCAGGCTAACCGCCCCATCTCTCTCAATATGTCCCCATAGGAAAGGTGTTCCATCCCTTGAATCATTTTTGTGGTCTTCTTCTGGATGGTCTCCAACAGATCCATGTCTCTCCTATACTGAGGACTCTACATCTGAATGCAGTACTGCATGCAAGTGAAGTCTAACAGCAGAGAGGAGCAGGATCACCTTCCTCAACCTGCTGACCATGCTACTTTTTATGCAGCCCAAGATACAATTGGCTTTCCTTGCTATGAGGGCACACTGCTGGTTCTTGTCCAGCATCCAATCCACTAGTACACCCAGTACACCCAGGTCCTTTTCAGCAGGGCTGTGCTCAGTCCTTTCATAGAATCATAGAATCATAGAATCACAAGGTTGGAAAGGACCTACAGGATCGACTAGTCCAATTGTCTTCTCATCACCATTACTACCACTAAGCTACTAAACCATATCTCATAGCACCTCATCCAGACACGTCCTGAACACTGCCAGGGATGGTGACTCCATCACCTCCCTAGGCAGGCCATTACAGTGCCTGACCACTCACTGAGAGAAAAAGTTTTTCCTTATGTCTAATCTAAATCTCCCCTGGTGCAACTTGTAGTCATTTCCTTTCATTCCCCAGCTTGCATTGGAAGAGTTTGCTTTGACTCAGATGCAAGACCTTGCATTTGGATTTGTTGGACTTCAAGAGATTCTCCTGGTCCCACTTCTCAAAGCTGTCGAGAGCTCTCTAAATGGCATCCCATCCCGCAGGTGTGTTGACCACACCACAAAGCTTGATGTTATCCGCACACTTACTGAGTGTGCACTTGATCCCACTTTTGGTGTCACTGATGAACATATAGACAATGCAATGTCAGTGTGCAGTTTTTAAATACATCAGTTCAGTGCATTTTCATGTGTCTTCTCAGCCTGTCAGAGTCATGCTCATTTCTAAGCATTCAGTTCCCTTCCACCAGAGATTCCCATGTGCATCAGGTGACAGTAGCAAAATATATGTCAGTTTACAGAAGACATATCTCAAAGTACTCAGAATTAAAGTACTGTCTCTAAGGAAGCAGAAGCTGAACTCTGAAAGCTGTAGTAGCTAAACTACATAATATCTTTGAGCAGCAGCAAGGTTGATCAAAGATGCCTTCAATGTATCTCTGCAGTAGAAATTTTTGTGTTACAGAGGTGAAGAAATGTAATATGGTATCAACTTGTTTTGTATTACTTCAGGACATAGACTAAGGGAAATATATCTGTGTATAAATCAAAGAAGGATCAGGGAAAACATGTTTAATGAGAATGTCTTAGAGAACTAAGAAGATGTAAATAGTATGGAATGAGGGTTGGAGATTGTACTGGCTTTAGCTGAGATTAAGCTTGGAGAAAGTGGAGGGGCATTCATAGTTATGGCATTTGTCTTCCCGAGTAGCTGTTACATGAGGATGTGTCCTATTTTCCTGGATATGGTTAAATATCTCCTTTTCAGTGGGAATAAGTGACTTAATCTTGCCCTGTTTACAAGTGTAGCTTTACTTTGTCTATAAAACTGTGTTCATCTTGATCCATGAGTTTTCTTACTTTTGCCCTTCTGATTCTTTTCACCATCCCACTGGGTGGGATGAGCAAGCAGCTTTATGGGTGCTTAGATGTCTGCTGGGGTCAACCCACAACATAATAAAAGAGACTTTTAATGAAGGTTTTTTTTCTCTTTCTTCCATTTGTTAATTTAGTACTATGTCTTTGATCAAATTCACTTCATCTGTGAACTAAAAAGAATTCAGCTGACCAAAACTTGCTGTGTGACACAATTGACCTGAGCTGTGCAAAGCCAATTGCATATGCACACAAGGAATTTTCAAAAAGGATAGTAATTATTTATATTAACTCTATACTTGCATAGTGTACAAGGAACATTCATAAAACTTTAATGTGTTTTTCTGTCTTTCAGCGTGCAAATTGTTTATGACAAGTGGTTTGTTCCTGGGAAGTCCATTTGTTATGTGATAAATGTTGCATCCTTTACTGTGAATACAGAATGTGAATGATTAGCCTTTTCCCTCTCTGACCCTCTTACACAGAAAAGTCATGTAAAGCTTCTTCAGTAGTAACAAATGAAACATTCTGAGCTACAAAAGCAGACAGAGAGAAATTGAAAGATTTCCTTGAGTCACACACTAAGTTTTCAACTCTGTAATCTGCTTTGCAAGATTTAAGCAAAACTAATACTTGTGGGACTGGGATACTAAGTCTATAAACAATTATAAATAAATCCTTCACTTTTTTTCTTCAATAAACAACATATACTCTTTTCTTAAAAATCAAATTTTACTTTGAAAAATAGGCACAAAATGCTTTCATTTTAATTTAATGGAGTTTTGTGTTTTCTTTGTATTTCAATGCCTAAGCACCAAAAAAGAGAAATGAATACCTAAATATATATATATATAATTGAAGAGGTAATTTTCCTCTCTTTCTAAATATCACAGTTAAGAACAAATGATTAATTAGCAGCCTAGACCAAGACCTCTTTTTTGTGCACATAACAGCAGTGTGTAGAACTTTACATTCAGACATTAATCTGTGCATGTGCATGCATTATTGGCTAATGAGATTAGAGAAGTGTAAAGCATAGGTAAAAAGTGTAAAATCACTATAGGCCACAAAAGAGTTATATATTTATAACACTATCATATCCCATGGGAGGATAGTCCTAGTTTAATAGAGCTCAAAGAACAGTAAGCACAGGCATAAAGCTTTGTTGTGCTAAATTTGTGACTTAAAATGCATTTTTTTAAAACCTTAGCAATAGCATAACATTTCAAAATATGCAATTCAAATATAATTGACTTTTTCTTTTAAACTCTACTGGGTAAATACTTCATCAGCTTTATAAAGGACACTTAATTAAATGCATTGGTTTAATAGAAAACTGTCAGATCCACTTCATAACATGATATATTTTCAGTTTTTATAAAACTTAAGAACTCGAAAGTAAAAAGGCATTATCTACAATGCCATTCCTACAAATGCTGGAGCTCTAATATACAGCTCATTTCTCCACTGCTCTAGGCTTTCACTACTTTTTCCTTTCACAGCTGCTATCACATCCAGCTGGTTTGAATGACTGACTCCACCTGTCTTCTTGAGCTGGCTAGATAGTTTACAAAACCAGATGCATTTCTTCCTTGGGGAAGATCAGATCTCAGGTTAACTATGGGCTCTTTGAAGGGTTGTGTCTTCATCAGTTCCTGTTCTGACTTTTGTCTAAGTAAAAAATTTAGGCCAGTGAAAATCTAGGCTAGATTCTATTTGCAGATCCTCCAGACCTATCATTTTTTCTTGACTTCTTTCATACTCTAAAAATACTGAATATAATTGTATTATAGATCTATATATTATAAATATATTTTTCAGTTAAGGCATTGGAATAACCTGTGTTTTCAGAGGCTGTTCATTCACAAGATTTCTTTAAGACACTGCTAACGTTCACAGAGAGAATAGACTAATGAGTCTGCTCTTTTTGCTTCCTCTTAGTGAGTAACTTATGCTTCCTATGTATTATTAATTGAGTTTTATTAATTTTAATTCTTGCTTTCTGTTATTGTTGGAAGATGTTATTAAAAATAAATAAATCAATAAAACAGCACGTGCGCAAAGAAGATCCTTCTTCCCCAGTCTCCAGAAGCCAGTTATCACAGTATAGACTAGATGATCTGGTGTAAATGGCAGAAGTTTCTGCAGAGCTGATATTAGCAGAAGTGTCCCAGAAGAAACAGAAATCTGCTTGAGGGAAAAATATCAAAGTTATAATTTCATTAAAGCTTTCTAAACTTATAACTGCTTCTGACTGAGTATGTGTGAAAACCAGAAAAGGACAGAAAACATACATTTTGAGTATGAACGATGAGATACTGCTTTATAAAAACAGGTTGAGAAATTCAGTATAAGGAGAAATACAACATTCTCAATATGCTGAGAAGGCATTATTTTTCAAGAAGAGTAAGAAAAATAGGGAAAAATGAATTGAAATAATATGAGTAGGTTATGTGAGTTTATTAAGAATGAATTTGACCTCAGTCTTATTTCCTATACTTATTGTCTCTACTGTTTCTTTTTAAATTATTATTTTTTATTTTTTATGTCTGGCCATGGTAAGTTTGGTCATTGTAATGATTCTAATGGTAAATTATGAATATTGAAATGATTCTACAAGACTACTTTATTTTGTGTTATCTGTTTTGCCAAGGAAAACTGGCAGTATGTTGGAAAAATATGTACTTAGCATTTACTGAAACACCTGGTAGCTTATTATGACAAATCACAATCAAACACAGATGCTTACTCAGTGTAGAGCCAGTTTCACAGCATTTTGGTTAATATTAAATAGTTGTCTATTTATTATAAAAAAAATCTACATATTGGTCTGCTATTTCAGCCACTTCAAATGCAAGTATAATTAATGGAATTAAACCCAAATATGTAAGTTGGTCTCAAAAGTCTGCACCAGCAGTCCAGAACGTAGCTTGTTTTTCAAGTTACTGTTGCCACTGCTGAAAGTCATTGCCCACTGCCTCACTGTGCTCACTTCCGCCATTTGCTCACTATAAACATTCAGCAAATACTGATGAACCTCAGTGGTTGCCATTCTCTTCCACATGGAGGAATACAATTCCACACCTTTAGTTCATACAACTTCCATGTCAGACAGCGTTTTGACAGACTGCCCCTCTGCTGCCATCCATCACACTGCAGCAAAATGTAACAGAATATGGTCAGGAAGGCTCAAGTTCTACTGTCATACCACCAACATCCGCTTCTGATAACCTGGGCAAAAATGATAAAATAAGAGACATTACTGTTGGAGCAACCTTAATATCACAGAATAACAGAATCACAGAGTAGTCCGGGTTGGAAGGGACCTCAAGGATCATGAAGCTCCAACCCCCCTGCCACAGGCAGGGCCACCAACCTCCGCATTTAATACTAGACCAGGCTGCCCAGGGCCCCAACCGATCTGGCCTTGAACACCTCCAGGGATGGGGCATTCACAACCTTTCTGAGCAGCCTAACAATAAGTTAATAAAGTTGCATAATCTTCAGATCTTTTAAATCCCTTATTGTATATTAGACATTATGTATTTTCAAAGCAAACAATAACTTTGTTATTTCTATTTGAAAAATTAGATGGCTGTTACTGAACTTTATTCAATTTTTTTTTCCTTCCTCTTTCTTTTTTTAAATTAAAATATAGGCTGCAGACAGAATACAATATGATATTTGCACAGGAATGAGATATGAGAGAAAAAAGATTTTTTATACTGGGAGTTTCTGCAGTTGGATACTGTTGCCTAATTTAAACAAGCTCTTTCTTTCTTTTATGACAATACCAGAAGCAAATGCTTTACACTCTAAAGTTCTAATGACAAGCACTTCAATCTGAATGTGTTGACCTTAGATCTGTGGATGGAATTAGGAGACTGAAGTGGTTTGACTTTTTCTTTCCTTTATCTTAATTGATGTTGTTGAAAAAATATCTTTATTATGTTTAAAAGATACATCAGAAGATTTCTTCTACTCAATAAAACTAATTCATTATGATAAGCTTTAAAAGATCAGAAAGTCAAGAGCACACTTTAACAGCATTAAATGTAAGAGGACAGCAATATAATGGAAACTGTTCAGGTCCCAGTCTAAGGAAAACCCTAAACAACTTATATTTTCACCAGTAAAGAAGACAGTCAACATATGCCTACAGACCTATTCTTTGTCCCTAGAATTTCCAATGGATATTTAATCATTCCTCTTGAAAAGGATATCATGCAGTTATAAGATTATGGCCCATAATAACAAGGCAGCAAATATTATCCATAAAATGTTGTGGGTTTTTTTTGTTATGTTTTTTTTGTTTGGTTGTTTTTTTTAAGGAAATATTTTCGTGGACTATAAGGGGCAGAAATTCAACAAGTTTTCTAAATAATTAGGTTCAATTTAAATGTTCTTTTTCATAGCTAATGACTTCATTTGCAGATCATGTGGTGTTATGCAGTTCAAGATATTTTAAATGGATGAAGAGAAAGAAAGAGAATTCCTATATTGAAGTGATTCTGGCTGCAAGACTGGTACAAAGTATATTCATTTTCAGAGCAAAAAGATATAATATTGAGTCACATTGGTATCACACAAGCAATATTGTCACAGTTTCTCTGTTAACAAAAAAATTAGCAGATTGATTAACAGGTGCTGAGATGATGGGCCTGGATTCCTGGATTGCATTTTCATTCCTGGATAGAAAGGGAGATCTGGAGAAGATGGACCCATCTACTACCAAAAGACTGAAGCTTGACTGGGATTGTATGGTTAATAGCTCCTGAGTTAAAAGATATCAGGAATACAGTGTCAGTTTCAGCTGTGTTGGAATTGTTTTCTTCAGTGTTTCTGGTATGAAGCTGTCTTTTATTTCTAGGAGAAAAACAACATTGATAACACACTACTGTTTTATGGCTGCTGCTAAGCAGTATTGTAAAGAACCAAGGCCATTCATAGCAAAGGGCTCAAGAAGCTGGAAGGGAAAGAGTTAAGTTAGGACAGCTGACTTAAACTGACCGAAAGGATATTCCATATCATATGGCATTGTGCAGAAGGAGTTTTATAGGGAGAGGAAGTTCATCTTGCTCTCTTCTGCTGGTCAGACTAGCTGGTGAGCAATTAATTTCACGTCACTTGTCTTATACATTCATGTATATAATCATAACTATTTTCCTTTTCTCTATCTTAGTAAATAGTTTTATCTCAACGCATGAGTTCTACTTTGTTTAATTTGATTCTTACTCCCATCCTGCTGGGAAGGGGAGTGACCAAACAACTGTGTGGTGCTGAGACACCTGCTGGGTTAAACCACAACAGACAGACGCATTGTATATCGCAAAGGAAAAAAATATATATTAGGCTGTATCTTCTAAACCATGCATCCTAACACAATCCAGAAATGATTCTATGAACTTTATCTAGCTACAGCTCTTGGTGTCTGATTTTGGAAAGAACCTCCAATGTATGTTAGTTCCTTACATGCAGGTTCACATAAAGGATAATAATTTCTTCTTACAACAAGCGGTAAATATCATTATGTCAGAACTCTGATTTTTCAGAGTTTTTCTTCTTATTTTTTCTTATTTTAACATACTGACAAGAAATACAAAAATAATCACTTCCCATAGTTAATCAATATTGTTGCAAAAAAGATATAACAATTATAATTGTATTATAATGTGTTAACGATAATATTGAAAATCTTGTATGCTTTTGTTCTTCCATAAATCTAGTCAGCAAACATTTTTGTTATGATTCTCTAAGTGATAAATGTAGTAGATAATTTTGGATTTTATAGATAAGTGTAGAGAGAAAGAGAACAGAAACAAATACATTAGCAGAAGTGATACAACTTTAATTTGGCTGGAAAATTATTGAGTGAGCAAAACCACATGTCTTTTATATCCCTGTTCAAGAGCTTAAAAGAAACATGATATTTTCTATTATTCATACCTTTAAAAAAAAAAAATACTGCAGTCTAGGCAACTCAAATGTGCTATAATGTAAGTTGCTGCTGGCAGCAGAATAAGCCTTTAGAACTTACGGTTTTGCCACCAGATACGAAAATATCTAAATAAATAAAATCTATTCTCACTTGTATTCTTAGCTTGCAAGTACATATTCTTTCCTCATAAGCCTGCCAATATAAGTTATTTGGTGGAACAATTTATCTCAACTGAGAACAGACCTACCTTCCAGCTGTTAACAGCATTCCCACTCCAATCTATTTATCCAAATTAAACTCTGAATCTGTGACTGTCATGGTAAGCTGATAACTTCAGACAGATGTATATTATACAGTTTAGAATTAATATGTCTTTGTTCAATGCCAGCTTCTGGGAATTGTAGTAGCACTTCTATTCACTTTTCAGCTGCATAATTTCAATATTTTTCTTATCTTTCCATTCCTAATATCAGTTACTTCTTAGTTCAGAATATTCAACAATATAGTTTAATGTCTTAATTTTAATTAATGTCACCATTGGACTTTATATTGTTCCATCTATGCATTTTATGCTAGTACTGAGAAGAAAACAAATAAATAATACCCCCAAAAACAAACAAACAAACAAAAAAGAAATTCAAAAACCAAAATAAGCTTCCTTATAACTGCTTTGTTAACAATATATTTTTTAACTTTTTTTTTCCCCTAGGGCTTCTTATTTTTCATGCTCCATTCTTGCAGTATTGAAAACTGAAAACAAATTATTGAAAAATAATTACTGTTTTTTTATTATTATTATTTGTTTGTTTGTTTGTTTGTTTTGCATAAAACCTGAAGTATATTAGTTAATGAGTAGTAAGACTACAGGTGACAGCAGAGGAAGCAAAACTGTAGTATATCAAGTATATCAGGTCTAATGTATAATGAGTATAATGCTCAACAGATGAACAGTAGTGGTACACATTGGCTAAATCCAAACTCTGAAAAAAATGTCTCAAGCTTCATAGAACTGTTTGTGAATGAGCCATTAGCACCCCAGCTGTGTATAATTCTTCTCAGCAGTCATGTAGCTAGCTGTATATGAAGAGAAATAAAACAAGAGAAGCAAGCAAAGAGTCAACAAGATTCAGATAATTTTAAAAGGGAAAAATCACATCCTAACAGTTTTGGGAGAAACTCTTTACTTTTAAAATTCTAATTCTAATTCTAATTATTATTATTATTATTATTATTTTGGCTCAGAGTAACTTCTCTGTCAGTTACCTTGTTGCATCTGTACTTTCTACTCCAAAATATCATTTACCCGTTATTTGATTAGAGTTACACATTGATTCTGGGAAAGAAGCATAGAAGACAGAAATCTTGCAGGCCTCTAAAGAAATGTTTCTTTATATGTTCTGAAAATACCTTTTAAATTTCAGGAATCAGCAAAAAAATGATATTGAGAAAATTTACTTAGTGACATTTTTTAAAAATTGGCATGATTTTATATAATAAAGCTGTAGTTTAAGCTGACAAGACTCTGGTTTGAATCTGCACTATCAACTTCAGAGCCCAGAACAGGAAATAGTTCAAGAAAACATTTTACAATCTGTTTTTTTTTTTTTAATCTTCAGAACATTGTGATACATTAATTTGCAGAATTGTGTTTGATGTGCAAGTCAAAGCTATTCATGCTATGTTTTCATTCTGAGTATTATGACTTTGTGACTTCAAGAAAGTACTCAAAAAATAATAATGAAAGATCACAGCAAGGAGTACTGGCACAATCTTATTATCAGAAAAGAATTATTCTAGCTTCGCTGATGTTTGTGCTTTTTTTGACACTACCCCTTGTAAGCAATACCAAGAGAGGAGGGTCAGGAAGGAAAACAAAACACAATAACACCTCATAATTATATTTGGCTAGGTGGAACAAATTGGATTTCAGTGCTGTACAGAATAAGCACACCTACTGAGCCACCATCTGCACAGAGCCTCTCTTTCTAACTAGATCTAAACAAGTTCTGTGGTGAAGAGTTCTCTGCAGCCACAGTGTAGTGAAAGGATTTGCCTGTTCTTAAAGATCCACGGAGAATTTAGCGAGGCCATGAAAACTTATGATGGAAAATTTCATCTGCTAAGAAAATGAGATAATTTCTGTAGCTGAGATCGTTTGAAAGAGAGAATGAAGACTTGGCTGTTACCAAAAAGTCTTTTGTCTGTAATTCTTTCCATGACAATTAGAAGGACACTTTATCAAGAACTCATCTTTTGCCTGTCATATCATTATTTTTGGAAGCAAGTTTCATAATGTTGTACCACCATGAGAAATTCAATCCAGAAGATTGTCTTTAGCATTATGGCTTCGAATCTTGGTTATATTCCCTGATTTCAGGAATAATGATATTTGCAATGCCGTATTATGCAGATCTTCACTTTCTCCAAAGGGTGCAATATCAATGATAAACTTTTCAAGTTTTTTTTTTTTTTTTAATGGAGTTCCATTTTCTCCTGGGAGAAGCAGTTACCAGAATGTGTACAACTGTTATTTCCATACTGTAGACTTCTCTATCTTGTTATCCTTTTCCAACTGATGCCTTTCTCCTCACTTGTCCATTGATAATCCTTACTAGGCTAAAGCTTCCTCATTTTTTTTTCCCACCTCTCTGTGGCTGACGCTTGGCTCCTAAGTATTGTCTCCCTGTCCCAGCAAAACCCAAGTTTCTTCTTTTCTACTTCCTACTACTAATTTCTTAAAACTTCAGGATTCTTCCTGTATCTGCCTATACCTTACAATATTTCTTTAGTCCATCCAGCTTCCTTGGACCTCTCTTGCTCTTTGTTATATCACTGTGCTCTCTTTCTCTCCCCTTATTCTATTTTACTTTGCCAAAAATGCTGCCGCAGATAGCGTCCTAATCAGATTGTTCTCAAGCGGAGAAGCATGACAGTACTCAGTATGAGTGATCAAGCTTCACTTTATTGTTGTACACAGTCTCATGGCCTCCCTGCTCCTGCAGTCATTCCCCAACAAAATGCTAAGCTACTGTACTCTTACCTTGCTTCGTATCTGATAAGTAAACATGAAATTCAGCTATTCTGCTGAATATTTCAGCTAGTGGCAAAGGAATATCAGCTACTTTTCTCACAGCGCTAGAGTAAGAGATGCTTTTGCAGATATAAATATTACCTCATTTTTTCTGTAGGTTTACCCTTTTTCATTTTCCCAAGTGTAGAAATAACTGCTTCTTCAAAATATTAGAAAAATCCTCTAAAGTGTAAGTCATATTCTGGACTAAGGAAAAAGAGATATATAGAGAGAAAATCAGTATCTTGAGACTAAATTCTTGATTGCCAGAATATCCTAGCTATTATGAAGCATGAAAGGAGTAAAGACGTGCCAGAGACTAGTAAGAAAACGTAGAAGTTTTATGTTTCTTTGAACTGTAATATTTTACTTCCCATGGGTCAAGCAAGGAAATTCAAGAGGCTGGTTCAAGATAAAACAGTTCTACTTTGTTGAAAGAATCTTTCTATAAAGTAAAAAAAGAAATAAAAAGAGAGAAGCCGTAAATCTCCAGGAAAATCTGGGATATTATTTGCCACTGATACAATATAAACCCCAACACTGAAATCATGACAACTTTTATGAACATCTTAATATTCCCTAAGTATGAATGCAAATGTAACATTGCTAAAAACAAAAAGCAGTAAATAAAAATAAAAATAAATTTAAAAACTTGTTTGTGGATAAAAAATTTTCTTTGCAATGTCACAAAAGTGAGAAAAATATCCTCTTGCCTTATAACAACAGCATAGTGCTCTATCCCCCACATCCATTAGTTTTTTGTAACTAAAATAGCTGTTCAGAAGAACTACTAATCAGGTATTTGAACTACATATGAGCAGTTTATGTAGCAAATTAGTGTCAATAGGATGTTACTCACTCTTTCAAGCAGCAGTTAAAGAGACCACTTAGGTCTATGGATCAGAGCTGTGGTGGGAGCAGAAATGCAACTGGTGCAGAAATCTGTTACTCATTTAGTATGTGACAGGCTGCTGCCTCAGACTATAATAAAAACATGATCTAGAACATATTGAATCTACAATGTTTCTCAAAACATTATTTCTTAGAGAAACATTAGGATTAAATGCTGTTGGATATGAATTGCTACAAACTAAAGTAACTTATAATCACTTACTTACATTTCCTACCTGAACCCATATGTCAGTCTAAAATGATTTTGCATGGAGAGAATTTAAAATAGAAGACTAGTAGATTAGTAGGAAGGTTGCCAGTGTATAATGAGGTCTTAGGATGCCTTAAAGAGAATAGGAAATCTTATGTGTTTCTAATGTTTTTATTCATCTTAGTCAGCTAATATTTCATATTATTCTTTAAATAAGCTAAAAATAACTTAGATTGAATGTATTGGAAAACACAATGCCAAAAACACTGATTTTTTTTAAATTTTTATAGCACTTGATACATTTATAAAAGCAACTACAGGAATGCTTTGTAAAACAAAACATATATGATACAAGGAAGTAATTGAAGTAATTATTTATTATGCTTTGCTTTGGATATATCAGTGAAAAAGAGTCTCAGCAAATTTCCCATTTATGTTTCAGAAAGATCTATTTTTTAATATCCTGCAGTGAATGCACTACAAGATTTTGAATTCTCCTTATTTTACAATAGTTTAATTTAGCTTAGTTTATTTGACACAAGAACAGATTAACATGCATTATCTAAATGGATTTTTCAAAATACACAACAGAAGATCCAAGTTGTTCTAGAGAAAAAAAAGAAAAAAAAAAGAAAAAAACAGGAAAAAAAGAAAAAAAATCTGGAGAAGCTTATTTTTTCCCTTTTGTCAAGAAGTAAGAAATTAAAACATTATAAATTGATCATAGTTTTAAAAAATCTCATATTTCATCTTTTATTATTAGACTTTCTAATGTTTAAACATTAAAAGTTAAAAGAATCTCATGTTAGCAAACATAAGATAAAACAGCAACATAAACACACCATCAACAAAACAGCCCCTTTCATGCTCTTATGTCTCAGTTTTCTGCCATAAGCTTCCCTCTCCTTAATTCAAAATTCATCTTCAGTGTCCTGCTTCCCCACCTGCCTGTCACCCCAGTAATTTTTATGCTGTATTTCCTCTACTCCTTTCTGAAGCACTTTATTCTCTGGATTGCTTCCTCTCCAGCATGACTGTGGGTTCTCTGAATTCTGAATCTCTGTTTAGACTCAGTCATCTTTCAGTTTCGATGTCATACATTTTTTTAAATTACTCTAATATCTGTTCTAAATGCAATAGAAGGCAATTTCCTATACATTTGACTAATGTGATATAGTAATGTGATGGTAAATAATAACACAAAAAGAATAAAGTGTACCTTTCTTGTTTGGAAGAATGTTAGCTAGTGCAAACAAAATTGTCACTCTGACATATTTTAAAATATCAGGACTTTCATAAGCTTTAGTAGAGCATCAAATGGACTGTGAATAGATCCTTGTAGACTGTATTTTTTAACTTTCAGCTCACAAACATATCTTTAAAACACTGATCATGAAAATATAAGATTATACAGATTTTAGTTTATAATTTCTGATTAACTTTACTAGATACAAATTTGAACTGTGATGTGAAAATTATAATTGGAAGTTGAAAGCTGACTGAAGCAGAAAATAAAAATTACTTGTACAATGAATCATTTTTAGTGCTTTTAAACTTAACAAGAATAACAAAAAAAAAAACCAAAAACCCATAGCTGCGTAAAGTTTCAAATGTGTATTCCTCAAATCAATTATTTACATATCATCTGTTTTACTTACTCATAAAGCTTAATGGAGTGTATCTTGTGTAACAAATGAACCAGCATTTAAGATATAATTATGTAATTTTATATTTTTCTACACATAAGTAGAGGCACAATGATTTAAAAGATAATTTAATAAAAGCATTAAAAGTTGTAATATGTTGATAAATATCTTTTATAAACTCTTGTTGACTTTTAAATCTTCTTAATTGTCCAGTATCAGAAGTTCTCTAACAGTTTCCAAGGGGGACGACAAAAAAAAAAATCTCACTAGATCCTCTTTACTCCTACACATTGAACAAAGCAAATTTTTCTGAGACAAACCAAAAAAAAAAAAAAAAAAAAAAAAAAAATCAAATTTGCTTATATTAAGCAAAGGCAAAGCTCTCTGGACTAGCAAAAAAAAGCATATCTGTTTATTTTGTATATATATAGAGAGAAATGTATATATATATATATTTTCCAAGTGAACACTATATTCTCAATATTAAAGTCTAAAATATTCTTTAATATGATGGGAGTCTTTTATATATTTATAATTTTACTCTCTATAGAAATAACTGTGTTATTCTACCATGTTAAACATTGTATGAGTTTGCAATTTTATTTCCTTGACTGCTTTATCTCTGCAATGATGATAGTCACAGAACACTTAAATTATATCAATTTCAGGTGAGTTTAGTTCAAGTCTCCATATTTTTCCAGCATTATTGCTTTTTCCCCTCAGTGAATAGATAGCATATAATTTTACTTTGTGCATAAATTAAACAATACTATCCAGGTTTCCTGCCTTCTAGAAAAAACAGTATTTCTCTTCCCTTTACACACCCTGAAGAGCCATTGAGCTGCATGTGATTTCATGGATAACAGCAAATTGATTTCACAACACTGGCAGGAATATAACTTTGAGCTACTTAAAAATTTCAGCTACCTGTGAGAAGAAACTGGGCCCTAATTGTTATTCTTTAAAACATCATCAAATTATTGATTTCTTACTTTAGGATTTAGTAACAGTTGTACTTACATGATGAAGCAGCATCCCAGACTGATTTGGATATAACATTATTGATAGTACTGGCATGAATTAGAAGTGTTTTCCAGATGAAAGTTCCAACAGACTTAAAAGTTCATCAGAAGTTCACAGAAGTCAAAGCAAAATCTTCCTTAGAGCTATGGTACTGTAAAGAAGGAGGGAAAGGAATTTCCATAATGATAAAGTATGGAGTATGTCACAAGAATGTATTTGTACTTTTGCACTTTATTTGAAAAGATGGATAAATATGTCACAAAATTTCATCAATTCACATCTAATTTTATTGTTGCTGCACAATATACAGACTGAGTCTGAACACAGAACAAATGGAGCCGGTAGCTTGGCAAATGTTTATTTTAGGTTGTGGTGAAGAAAATACAAAGAAGTTCTGTGCAAAAGCTATTCTTCATTTCCAACACACGAAAATACAGAGATCTATCTCCACCAGTCCAGAGTAAAGGGGGATAAAGGCAGGAGGGGGTCCAAATCTGGGACTCGGAGGAAGAGATACTCTGTCCAGCTCTTCCCAGATCTGGGACAAGTTATCACCACCACTGTCTATGCATGAAACTCATCAAGATGAGTCGACAGTAGGCCACCTTTTGGATTTAGAGGATATGCTGCACAGAGGTGTGGAAGAGTCCCAATGCAATAGAAGAAAATTTTGGAATTACACGTCTTAGGGTTGGAACTAAAGTGAGTGAAGTAGGTGATCTGGGGAGAAGCAAGCATTGGAAAAGATGATAAGACAAGGGTTGTCGTGTGTGAATGATTTGTTGATCAGTATGCTCGTCTGCCTATACCCTGTCCCCATTCAGTGTAATCTGTCCACCTGCTTATTAAATTCCCTTCTCACTCTTTCTGGGTGAAAATGCTCACTAGTAAATGTTCACACCTCAAATTAAGAAAAGTAAAACAAAAATAATCTTTATATATCTCAAATATGGCCAATAGAAAGAAGTTGTAGATTTATCATTCTTTTTCTTATCAAGCTTTATAGAAAAACATACAATAAAATCATTCAGAACCTGAATGTGACATACAAGATGAACTTCAAGATTTATCTATATAGGAAGCACAAGTAGATACAAAACGATACAATCATTTTTTATATCCTTAGATAAATAGCCAAAACATCTACTTTTCTCAGTGGCCGCTATCTCACTGTACAACCAGTTGGCTAATGGTCCTTCAGATCAGCTTTCTCCACCTTACTACTTACAGCTCAGTGCCAGCAGATACAACTTATGAAATCATTTTCAATAGTAGCTTCAAAAAGGGGACATCACCTTTGATTATATTATGAAAAACACAACCTGCTTATGGAATTAGCAAACTAGGACCATTTTTTGTTTAACATGATATCTGCATCACATTGATTAGATACATAAATGACAAAGCACCTTAAAAAATAAAATTAGGAGCTTTAAAAACATGGGTTTTAAAATTTGTTGTCCTGTATGTCTGTAAAGTCTCCATTTTATTATTTCATTTTAGCAAATTCAGAATTGAAATAAACTTTTTGTGGAAATGGAGTATCTGGCCTACACCAAAAGATAAATCCTAAAGAATAAAACAAAATGCATTTAGCCTTCTTAGTGGTCCATCTGCAGCCCTGGAGGTGAATAGTTCCTTTCTGTCACATTTTCATACTTTTGTAGTCCTAGCACTCTAGACAGTTTGTAGAGCATTCATTTTACGATTTGAAGAAAAAATATGTAATTTTTACAACGACATTTTGAGGCGAAGAACTAACCATGAAGAGCATCACACACACTAACATTTCTATTTTCATGAGATATTCTCATAGTGAGCCATATCATGATTTCCTTTTTAGCAACAGCTGTTCTTGGACCTGTACCCAAATTTCATACAGTAAGGTTTTGGCATACAAGTGTTTCAATGTGAACTGGAGCTTGGTAGTTTTTTGAAATTTAAAATGATTAATCCTATAATTATCTGTACTTTGGTTTTCTAGAATTTTCACATTACGAGGAAAATATAAAGGAGAAATCCTGAACTTTTGGAAATCAACCTTGTTTCTTCAGCTATAGTTTCTTCTCTGAATGTGACATTTCCCTAACATACATGCACATTGACTTTGTGAAATCATTTATATGGAATCTTGTTCTCTATAATGCTAAGCAGAAATGAATTCTACTGATTTTGCCCTAATAGATAACTGATTTAATCAGTAGTAGGATTAGCAGAAATTATTGTGACTCTACCAAAACTGTTAAGAATTGATTCCATGTCAAACAAAGAAAGTTTTAATTTTCTCAACACTTAACAGAAGAGTTAAATCATGCATATCAGATAAATGTTGTTGAGGGTTTCCACATATACACAGAATAAAATCATACAAACAAATAGTTTAAAATATTGTTTATTAATGTATTCTCAATTTAAATATTTTCTAAGGAGGTGAGGTGGCAGATTAACAGATTGACACTTGTTATCTATGGTAGTGTTAGCTATCATTTTTACACTGAAATAAAGTTGCAGCTGTTCATTTTATAATCTGATTTTCAAATTCTGAGTTAAGAGCTACTGAGTCATCTACGTTTAATACAAATGATATGAAACATAAAGGTCAGAGGTGATGTTATCCTTGCAGCATTGTATTTATTTGAACTTATAGTGGTAAAATATAATGTTCTTTATAAAAGATTTAATAAGCTTTTTTCAATTGTCCTATACATATTTAGAACAAGAAGAAGATAATTAAGTTCCTGCTGAGGCTCAGAAAATAATGTTTATTTCATAAAAATAAATAAGTATGAAAGTAGAGACTGAAGGAAACCTTTTATAAATTTTGCACTTAAAATCCTTCAAGAGAATTTAAAATTTTATCCTGACAATGACTTTCATTCTTACAGTAAAAGGTTAGAAACACACTACATACTGATGCATATGCCACAGTTTATGGTGCTGAGAACTAAAAGCCAGATCAAACAGATTTTTTAATAGTTTTTTTGTATTTAAGATGACAGGTTATAAGACAGTTTCTGATACAAGAAAAAACAATTATGACATAAACTCTCAAATTATGTCAATAGGTCTTACATTCCTCAGTGTGATAAAAGTGCCCAATAATATTAAAAGAAAAAACACCTGGTCCTAGATTTGCGTCTGAACTTCCATATGAAAGAAAAGGTATTCTTTCCTAATATATTTTCTTTGTTAAGATAAATGACTGTGTTCTGTCTCAATTAGCACATCGTATCAGTGAATAGAAGTGTACTATTGTTTTTGGGTTATGGCCAAAAACAAATAGATACTGGGCCAGTAAAAAGAAAGACATGGAGTTACTAAATAGAGACCAATGAAGGGCCACAATTATGATTACAGGACTGAACAACTTTTCTGAGAGGAAAGACTGATAAAGTTGACTTTCTTTGGCCTAAAAGAGAACGCTTGTGAGTATATTATTAATATATATATAAACCTGAAAGGAGGATGCAAAAAGAAAGGAGATATTTTCTTCAGAAAGTTCCATCAGAATGTTGGAAAGCACTTCTTTAATGTCTAGGAGGCTGAGAATTTGAACAGGTAGGCAAAAAATGTTTTTGAATCTCCCCCAATGCTTGGAAATCTTTAAAAGCTTACAAAAACATGCACACAGTCCTGGGCAATTGTCTCTAGGTGTAATTGTTTGAGTTGGGACTTGGAACAGATGCCTTCCAAAGGTTCCTTCTAACCTCTACCATTCTGTGATTCTTATTCTGACATTTTCTGACTACTTGGTCAAATGCTTACTTATATGTAAGTTTAGATATGCAAGCTTATTATGAAAAATATTACTGTAGCTTTTAAGAGAAAAAAACAGAGTACTGAGAATAAATGGAATTGCACTAGCGTGTGAATATTCTTCTACAGTAATCTCCAAAATACGTTTGTCTTCCTTTTAGTTAATTTTTTTTGCAGGGCCAGTTTTTTATTCCTGGTAAATACTATAAAATACTGGTAAACAAAATCTTGCACTACAGTTCATAGAAAATTTTGTAAGTATAACATCTTTTAAAATTCTTAAATCTCAGTTAGATTTCAGCTTGAACAATGTGTTTTATCTCATTTATTGATCCATTCTATATTGGCTATTGTATGACAGGGAAAGTAATAAACCATTTTTTAGTTTGTCATATAAATTCTGTTTCTTCTTCCAGATACAGTACTTATGCAATAGAATTTCAGCTGATTTTATTTACTCTTATTAAGGATACTGGACTTTTCTGGCTGTAGTAAACCCTTCCTAGACATTAGTAAAAATAATAATAATAATAATTATAGAAATATTATAACTTGGTTGTCTGAATTCTGTCATAATTGTATGTCTAATTTTTATTGAATACAGTATTCTTATCAGAAAAATATATATTTTTGTAAATATATATAAAAATATTTCTTAAATTAATAGTCTTCAATAATATATCATCTCTTTAATATTATGAATTCTTCTGTCCTTATGAAAAAAAGTAATTATATAACCTTTATAAAGCTTGAACATATTGTGAATTTCTAAATGTTACTGTTGTACTCTAGCAGAAAAGGAAAACCACACTTGACCTCATTCTGTATTTTTCACATAGTTTCACCAACCTTCTTTCTTTGTTAATAGATGTCATATATAGACAGACTTAATCAAATGCTTTTTTGGATCAATACTTCATTATATGATAATTTTGCATATTTCTTCTGGGAAGGTGATTTCAGATTGCAAAGAACATAAGAGTGGTTTATAATGTCAAGATACAGTAGACTGAATAACAAATGAGGATGTTTTCCATTCTGTGTCCATTGGGACAGTTTAGAATTCTTATATTTCCCATAGTTATAATCTAGTTTAAGTAGACTTCTGAATCCAAATCTCTAGAATGACCTGTCTCTTTGGAATGAAATGGAAACCATCTCTTCATTTCTCACTACTAACAAGAGGGATATACTTCTTGATTAGCTTTTGTTATTCCCTTAACTTAATAAATTAAGTGAAACAAGTTCAAATTTCCCCTCTTCTAATAATGCTGAAACGTACACTATTTCAGACATTTCACAGTTAGCTGCACTACGTAATACATATGAGGTTAAATGGCTCTTCATTACACTTATGGATAATGATACACTATGATTATATTGGTTTTTGTTTGGATTGAGCCAAATTTCTTCATAGCAGCTTCTATGGTTCTATGCTTTGAATTTGTGACAAAGACCGTGCTAGCATCATAGAGATGTTTTAGCTGAGTAACCTTTACGTGTTACGAAGCGCTACTTTCCTGAAAATCGCTAACTATCTGTCTTATGATGAGAAGTAGTGAATGAACTGCTTCCTTATGCTGCTTTGTTTCTGTGCAGTTTTTGTTCTACCTATTAACTTATTTTTATCTCAATCCATGTTTTGTTACTCCTACCATTCCATTTCTCTCTACTATTCCACTGGGAGGGGCAGAAAGTAGGTGTTTTGGAGCTATGGTTGCCTGCTTGAGTTAACTCAAAGCAGTAACAAACATTGTTTTAACAGTGAAGTATTATTCATTTCTTAACTAGATCAGTACGGACTGTTTTGATGAATACACTGGACTTATATGCATTGGATTTTTTTTCTACAAACATGTTTTAGATATGAGCTCTTTAAAACCACAGTTTCAAAGATAGGTCTTCAAACTTTTCCTCTTACTTTTCTTAACTTTGTAACATTTCCCTGCCATGAAGGTGATAGTGATATTGACTGCATCACCTGACAATCACTAAAGAGTTGATGACAGCGGTCAAAATTTCAATTCTGCAACTATAGAGCTTTGTTGTCAATGCGAAGTTCTTGCTGAGTTAATTCATTTTACACAAGGGAGTAGCATTTCCACACATTAGAGAAAGATATAATTGTCATTAGATTTTCTCTCACAAAAGACTTATTTTCCTTGAAGTATTTCATCGTGTGTTAAGTTATGGGTGTCTCTTTCTGAAACCTTCCCTCATAAGAAGTTCTTCACATCAGTGCATAACTTAACCTGGCAGCCCCTCACATTTCTGCTAAGCTGATTTTATAACCAATGTTCCAAAACAAACAAACAAAGAAACAGACAAACAGATAAATAAATATTACAGCATTAAAGGAGCAAGGAAGTAGATTGTTAGCAACCTAGTTCTCAAGGGAAAAGACAACATGACAGATCAGATAGACAGATAGATAAATAAGGAACTGTGGTCTTTTAGTAGACCTATGAAGCAATATTGAAGTAACAGGTAGTAAACTTATGGTAACATGTAGGACGAGACTAGGAAGATGAAGGTTTGGAAGGAGATGTGAATCTTAATGTTCTTTTCCCCAAAGTAGCTAATCAAGTGTGAAATGATATTTCACACACTGGTGATCTAAAGTGTAATTTACAAGGAAAGTAGTCTGTAAGTGCCTAAGCCTGATATGCTCTCTCAACTGTATATAAAATTCCTCTCATAATATCTCTGCTAATTAAGTAATTTAGAAAAAGTTATGCGTGTTTGCTGATTTTGATAAGATTTAAGATAGCAGTTTGATACACCTTTTGTAACATACTGATGACCCAAAACATACCCAACTTGTTTAAAAAAAATTCTATTATATTGGATTTAGAAAGAGTAATATGAATAAACCATGTAACACATGCTACATGAAGAAATTAGTAATTGCATTTCATTTCAACAGAGATATACAAAGGACAAAAGAATAAAGTATTGGAGACTGCAGAAAGTGTCAAAATTAGAGGAATGGTTTACTGATAGCAAAAGTTTAATGAACAAGACTTATGGGAAAACCAGAAATATTAAGAGAAAGACAGGTCAAGTCTAACTTATCAGGATTTGTTCCAAACTGAACTGATGATAGACCCATAATAGACTCCAGTGATGTAGAAGTTTGATGATAGAGGGGGAAGAAATGAAAGAAATAGTAAATAGAAAGATAATAATTTTGACAGATTCTGAAGATTGTTTTGTGACAGATACATTTGTTTATTTGTACATTTGTGATTAAACAAATATTACATAGAAAAATAAAGGAAAATTCTGTTAATTGTGCTTCCATGAAAACAGCACTGCTTGTAGTACTGGATTAATATTAACAGTTTTTATGAAAATAATTTCATTTCACTATTTATAGTATCAAAATATATAAAAAATAAGGAAAGAGAGAAAGAAAAATATATCAGAAACTGCAGGATAAAGTTAGGATAAGCCACTCTACTTCATATTCAAACCACTCTCCACCACATTTGAAAAGTCATGGCTGTCAGACAAACACTCCATTGACCAAAAAAGGAGATACATCATTCCCAATTTTAAGCAACTGAGAAAGGAAGAACCAGGGAACTACGGGCTGATGACCCTCACCTCTGTACCTGGGAATATCGTGGAACAGATCTTCCTGGAAGATGGGTTAAGGCACATCCAAGATAGGAGTTAATCTGAGACAGCCAGCACAGCGTTACCAAGGGCATACCAAGTGGCGGCCTTCTATGAAGAACTGTCTATATCAGTGGGTAAAGGAAGAGTAACTGTTGTTGTGTACCTGGACTTCTGCAAGGCCTTTGTCATGGTCACACACCCCATTCTTATCTCTGAATTGGAGAAATATGGGTTTGAAGGGTCGATAAGGAATTGGCTGGAAGGTTGCAGTTGGAGGGTTGTGGTCAATGTTCAGGTGGAGGCTGGTGAAAAGTGGTGTTCTTCAGGATTCTGTCCTAGAACTAATACTTTTTAACATCATAATCAATGACATGATGATAGAATCAAACACACTCAGCAAGTTTGCAGAGAACGCCAAGCTGAATGATGCAGTAGATACAGCAGAAGGAAGGGATGCCATGCCAAGTGATTTGGACAAGCTTGAAAAATAAGCTAGTGTCAATCTATTGAAGTTCAACAAAGCACAGTGCAAGATTTTTCAATTGATTCGGATCAATTCCAGATGTGTATATACCATCATCATCATCATACAATCATCATTGAATGGCCTGGGTTGAAAACGGTCACAATGATCATTTAGTTTCAACCCCCCTCTGTTATGTGCAGGATTGCCAACCACCTGACCAGGCTGCCCAGAGCCACATCCACCCTTGAATGCCTCCAGGGATGGGGCATCCTCAACCCTGCTGAGAAGGACCCTGGTGTTCTGGTGGATGAAAAGCTTGACATGAGCCAACTATGTGTGCTTGCTGCTTGGAAAGTCAAGAGTGTCAGAAACTGCATCAAAAAACATGTTGCCAGCAGAGTGAGGAAGATTATTCTTCCCCTCTACACTCCCCTATCTGGAGTACTCTGTCCAGATCTGAGGCCCGTGGCACAAGAAATATATGGAGATGTTGAAGTGGGCCCAGAGAAGGGACAAAAATGATAACAGAGGGTTGGAGCACTGCATCTATGAGGAAAGACTGGGTCTTGTTTAGCTTGCAAAAGAGAAGGCTTTGGTGAGAACTCACTGTGGCCTTCATTTACTTCAGAGGAGCTTATAAACAGGAAGGAGACTGACAGTTTACACAGGCAGTTATGGACAGGACAAGGGGGAATAACTGTAAACTGAAGGAGGGGGTAGTTTATCTTAGATGCTGGGCAGAAATTCTTTTTTCAGAGAGTGGTGAGGCACTGGAATATGTTGCATAGGGAAATTGTGGATACCCCATCCCTGAAGGTATTAATGACCAGATTGAATAAGGCCCTGGGCAGCCTGATCTAGTAGGTGACAAACCTACCCACAGCAGGGCATTTGGATCCCTTCCAACCTAAGCCATTCCATTGAAGTTCTATGCAAAAGACAAGGAATTAATTATTATTTTTCAAGATTCTTAAATAAGCAATTACGTTAATAGTTAAACAGCAGGTTGACATGATAGCTAAGCCACCCAGTCCATCACTTACTCTGCATGGGAGAAAACTGAAAGGGTAAAAGCAAGAAAATTTGAGAATCAAAGACAGTTTAATAACTTTTTCCATACTCAAACACTCAGTCTGCTCCTCATCCAACATTAAAACTTTCCCAAATATTTCAGGGTATTGCATTAGCAGAATATAAAGTATTTATAAATGACTTTCAAGTGTATATTATGCTCTTTCTCATGTTTAAACTATGCTTCTTGTCTTAAAACAACAGAAAATAATATAAATTGGGATAATTTTGCAACAAATTGAAAGCAAAATCTAAATGTATTAAGACTTTCATTTAACACAGTGTAAATATAAAACATAAAATGTGCATTACTCGACTATTTCAAAATACTAATTTCGTGTATACAATACATTTTCTGCGCTTGATTAACGTCTCTTTGATATGATTCATTTGTCTTTGATGATATAGAAGTTCTTCTATCCATTCAAGCATTATTAATGAAAAAATAAAACACTTATGTTTTTTCACTTACTATTCAATCTGCCCCTCCTGTTTCATCCAATATTTTGTGTTACTTAGTTCCTTATGATAACATAAATTACCTCTGTGAAATTTGATCAAGTTGTTTGTTAACAACTAGAGAAGGCCATAAAGAGAACATCAAAAACTTAATCCAGTGTGATTCTGAAGGACCTTGTGAAGGGTCTCAACAATGTGATGGAACTGAAAAATTTTTGAACATGAAAAAATATTCTCGTTACCTTTCAGGATGAAGTGTCAGTGATCATATCCTGATTCTTGGATATCTTCCTTCTTATTTTTCCTCTTCACTGTTTGAGACATTACTACTAAAGTATTAAAATGAGGTTTTATTCTAGCAGATAAAATTGCATGTTACCAGTCAAGGGACAAAACCTAGCTTTCTTAGAAGAGTAACCTGAACACTTTTGTTTTTTGTTTTGTTTTGTTTGTTTCTGTTTTTGTTTTTGTTTTTGCATTGTTAAAAACAGGGAGAGAAGAAGAAACAGAAAAATGTACAGTTAAAAGTAAAATTGTTGGATTTTTCTATTCCATATTTACACATTACATCAAAGTCTTCATGCTCCTAGGAACATATTTACTGATTCAGTCTGAAATGTATTGAACAAAGACAAAAAAAACTCAGTGAGTGACTTGCACCCTGGTCAAATTAATTTTTGAAATTCAATTTATCTCAGCCTGTGATTTTTGATTGCATAGGGAGGGTACTGTACTAAGCAGAAGGTAGCTAAGCATCACACAGTCATTTTTTTCACTCTGTGCCCCCCCTGTTATACTTGGGAGTCACTGAATGTCGTACAGTAGAGCTCACGCTCATTTTAATACAAGTCAGGAGTTTGATTTTACCTTAACAGATCAACTGGACAGGCAGTCAATTACTAAATTTTATATAAGTACTGTTGTCTTTGTTAGGTTGCATTTTGAGACTGACTCCATGTCATTTCAGAACAATATAACAAAAACAGTCAACATGTGGAAACAGTGGCACATGACTTCTGCCAGCTTTCAGCGTGATGTCAGAGTATGTTACCATTTCCAAATGGGCAAATAGTCATCTCCTCAGCTCCTAAAGTTAATTCTCACAAGAACTGTGTGTCAAATGTCTGAATTCAATATACTAATACAAAATGAAAAAGATAGTAATTTAGAGTAATATATAAAATGAAAAACTGCAGCTGTTCAAGAATGGATAGATCTCCACAGAATCACAGAATGGCCAGGGTTGGAAGGGACCTCAAGGATCATGAAGCTCCAACCCCCCTGCCACATGCAGGGCCATCAACTTCTACACTAAATACTAGACCAGGCTGCCTGGGCCCCATCCGATCTGGCCTTGAACACCTCTAGAGATGGAGCATCCACAACCTTTCTGGGCAGCCTGTTCCAGCACCTCACCACTCTCATAGTAAAGAGCTTAAAGGTCTTAAAGAACTTAAAGAATGCAAAGATCTCCAGTTTATACACTGCTTTACAAAAAAAAAAAAAAAATTATTTGTATGATTTATAAATTTTCATTGTATTCTTAATAGAAAAGAACACCTGTGACTTTGACTATAATAAAACATAATATGTTTAATAATCTCAGGATTACTTAGACAACAGTAGCTGTGGGAAATAAACTAACCAAAATGTTCATGAGTAACCTGCTATTTTTCTTAGGTGCCTAGAATAAGAATAGAGACTAAGGGTCTGATCTGATGTCTAAGAGTAGCAAAATTTTGGAGAATAAATGACAATGGTTTTTGAGCCTGTTACTGAGAATGCTGCATTTTAGCCATTAGTTCTCATGGGGGACTTCAATCACTCTGGTACTTGTTGGAAAAACAGTACTGCCGGGTACACAGAGTCCTGGAGGTTCCTGCTTTCATGTAGAAGATTACTTTCTGACACAAGAGGTAGAGTAGCCAACAGAGGTGTGCTGCTGGACTTGGTTCTTACAAACAAGGAAGGACTGCTTAGGAATATGTGACCATGAGATAGTGCAGCTGAGGATCAAGAAAGTCTACAGAATGAAGAAAAGAGATCAGGTCTTAACTATATGTGTATGGAAACACCAAATCTCACCCTTCTGCACTTTCAAAGCTCTATAGTAAGATGTGTTCATTTGAAATTCTTCTCCGCTATTTATAAAAGAGAAAATATCAGAAGTTTTTACCCTTTCTACCTGACAAGTTTTCACTCTTCTGTTGGCTGGAAAACTTCTGTTAAAGAAAAACGGGACTTTCAAAATGATATGCTTGAAATGAGGAGCTTAAGATCATTGCGAAGATCTTAAACATCAACAACAAAAAAAAATCAGGAAAAAAGAAGGAGAAAAAAAGAAAAAGAAAAAGAAAAAGAAAAAGAAAAAGAAAAAGAAAAAGAAAAAGAAAAAGAAAAAGAAAAAGAAAAAGAAAAAGAAAAAGAAAAAGAAAAAGAAAAAGAAAAAGAAAAAGAAAAAGAAAAAAGGACTCTTTCAGAAATACTGGTGAGTATCTATTTGGTTTCTCTTTAATTTATTGCCTCTGTTGCACAAGTGAAGAACAGAAGGCCAACCACCTCCAGGACATGTATAGCTATGGGGGTTCTTCTTGCATCTTTCTAGGGACACCCAAATCCTCTGTTTCTTTTCTTCTCTGAAGTGCCTGTATACGAATGCATGCAGCATGGGGAACAAAGAGAAAGAGATCTGTGTGCAGTCACAGGGCCATGATTTCACTGTGATCATGGAGTCGAGGTGGGACATCTCAAGTGACTGGAATGCTATCAGGGATGACTATGTACATTTAAGGAAATATAGATCAGCAGTGTGAGGTGGTGGAGTTATTCTTTATGTGAGAGAATATCTGGAATATATTGAGCTCTGCCTAGGGATGAGTGATAAACAAGTGGTAAGGTTTTACGTGCACTATGTTTCCTTTACTTTACTCCAGAATAGAGCATAATCTCTAACTACTTGGTGTTGAACCAGCAACAAAATTTCAGAAATGATCCAAACTGTTAGTTAATCTGGTTTATCCCACTACTTTAAGTTCTGCTTCTACGACTACCGTAAGTCAGAAATATAGTACAATACATTGTTTCTGCCAACTGAAAGCTTTCAGGGGATGGAATTTGTTTTAGTTCAGCAGACTCATCTCTAGAATTTTAGTTCTTCAGATAAGTTCAGCTTTCTGACAGAGATGTAAAAGAAGTCTTGACAGCCTTAGAACTCCTTTGAGAAAAAGCTGGAAGAAGACTCAGCAGAGCATTTCCCCTAACAGTTCTGTTAAATATCCTCTGTGAGGATTCCCTCTTTTGCTTGGTTGCTGCTTTTAGTCTGAGCCTCTGCCAGTTGACCGTTGTCTGAATTCTACTGCAGCAACAATAAAACTATGCCTGTGCCTGGCCACAGACCTGATAAATCTGGATCACGACGCTGACTAACAGAGCTGATTTCATGGCTTGAAGTCAGCTCTGTCAGTTTGAATTTATCTGGTGATCATTAAACTCTTGGTCTATCCAGGTCGATAACACTAATTTTCTTTCTCAGATACTAAAATATTGCCATTGTCCATGATACCACTGTCTCTGTTTGTCATGTCTTTTGACTCTGACTAAACTTTCTTGAAGATCTACGTTCTGGTTGTTACCAGTTGGAAAGCATAGTTTATCACTATATGCTCATGTTAGACATATGTGGTCTAAGTCTGTATTCAGTGTCTTAGCCTTGAAAACCTCTTGATTTGCTCTGATTATTCTGATAATACCTGCTATATGTTATGCAGATGACACACATCCCGGGGAATAGCCACATTTCAGCCCATTATTATATCACTGCAACAGGAGAAGAACAGCCTACTATGGAATAAAGGTTTTGAACACTGTGATTATGAAGACAGGAAATTTTTCTAGTAATTTCATCTTGCTACAGCTAATCAGATTACTCCTTGAATTTTCATGTGTGCCTCTATGGTACTCATCTGAGTGTTCCAGATATACTTCTGTACACAGAATAGAGCTGGTGTAGTGAGGTATGTGTTCTATTTTCACTGGAATATACTGAGCATAATCACAGGATTACTTACAGCTGAAAGGCTGGTTAGGAAATAGCTTGCTACTGACTTTCAACCATTAGCATATGGCTCTTTATTAATCCATTCTCTACCAAAATTTCATTTAGGAGATAATTTAGTCAAAGGCGTGTTTTCTCATCATTAAGTAATTGTTCAGTGTTTGAATTGATTGGTTACCACTATGTTTGCTGCCATGCATCTGGAAGTTCTCCAGGAACAGAGGATCAAAGACATCACATACTTACTAAGGCTGTAGTGTGTTTGATCATCTGATAAGATTTCTATACAGGAATTTGTTTCACTAATCACTAATTCTGTGATGAGCTGACATTGTTATTTGCCCATAGGCATGTCTTACATTAGAAAAATCTACTTCTTCACATGAAGAGAAATATGAAGATGAGAGAGCCGGATTAAGAAAATGCAAAATATCAACATGAAAGCTGGTAATTTTAATGCTAGCTGGCATTAGTGATATGTCTTTTAGGCTTTCCATATTATTTTCTTCCTAACAAACAGTAGAAATCATTAATCTTCGTAAAAAAAAAAAAAAAAAAAAAAAAAAAAACTAAAAAATCATAATCTAATATGATTCGGATAGCTTGAAGTAAAAATTTATCGAGGACAGTTGGATTGATTTGTTTTATCTCTTCCAATATCATTGAGTGGATTTCAGTAGTGAAACACTGGAAAGCACTAAAGAATTTCAAGTGTAATAAAGAAATTTTTAAAAAATAAATTTATATTCTTTGGTGTCTAGTGAAAGCAATGACAAAATCTGTTGGTATAAGAGCAGTTGAAACAGAAGGTTTTGCAAAGCTTGGGGTCAAATAAATGACAATAATATGGATGCGATTGTTTGACTAAAAATCCAGCAAATTGGCTTAGGATGCTCTGGATAGTGAAGATGAATAAACCAAACTTGATATGTCATTGCTTATTTTTCTGAACATCCATACTCCCTATGTAGAACAACCAATAGCGTATTTCACTAGAATCTGTCACTTCATCACATTGAATGCTTACTCAGACTCATGTTTTATTATCTCTTCACAGCAAGAAGTTAGTAGGAAATGATATTTGAAGTAGTGCTGATACTGATGCACCTAAAAATTATGTTTTTCTTAAAGCTCGTATAGAAAACATAAACGCAATTATATATTTGAATAATTTACAGCTATATCTTTCTGTTTTAGTCCTAATTATAACTTTTTGTTTTTTTTTTTCTTTTTTTCTGGTAGTAAACCCACTGGAATAATGAAATAATAAATGTAATAATAATTTTAAGTGCGGCTGTCAGAAAATGGGGATGACTTGAAATAGTCTGTCCTCAGACAGACATATTAAGGACTTTCTTAAAATTCATTTATTTCCAGCAGAGAGTAACGATTCATGTAGAACTATTGCAGGTCTGACTCTCTCCTGCCCTATCCACAAATAATTAATTAGCATTACAATGGTAGTCCATCATATGAATTACTGCTTGGGGACTTTGGTAGGTTATTTGTTGTTTCATTGCATGATACTAGTTCTGGAACACATCATTATGATCTACTATGTTTATAAATATGAAAGAGGAAGAAAATCTTTAGAACTCATCATGGACCTGAATCCATTTTATTCTACAACAGCTTAATGGCTTGACAAATAGCCCTGAAAATATAATTCTTGAGAATAGTTTTTAAAGGTTTGTTTCAGAATAGTAGTTTTTGTTGTTGCTTATTGTCGTTGCTGTTTCTTGATTCACAGGAAGCACCATTAGCAAATTTTACTCTTGATATGCTCTTGAATTTTCTTAATATAACTCACACTCTATATCAGTAGAATTCATTGATGTGTTGGTGTTTTCTTTGTAGTGATTGTATCTATAATACCAAGTCAACTTCTTTATTGAAAAAAAAAATACTTTTTCTCATCACAAATTTTGAATAAGAGTGTTTTTCTCTTTTTTATATTTTAAATTTTGAATTTTGACAATATTGTGTGAAAATGAGAAGAGAATGATTTTCTGCTCCTGCACTGTGCAGCAACAGCATTTACTATGAAACTACCTCACCTTGTATTTAGAATATATCTTAGGCTTTTCAGATGAGTCTTTGATTCACTATGAACTGAGTAAAATAAATAAATAAATAAATAAATAAAATAAAATAAATAAAAATAAAAATAAAATAAACTCTTGGAGAAAAAAAATAGTGTCTCTAATTCTTAGAATTCATGTATATTAGATATATATTCATATATATATATAATATTATATATACATATATGTATAATTATATATATACATATAATTCATATATATTCTAACAGTAACAACAAATTTTCCAGAACTGACATTTTGAAGATGTATATTAATACTGCTGTATGATATGCTTTTTGCAATAAAAATATAGTACGGAGGTAAGTACTGTTGTCAAAAACTCAAGTGAACACAATAACTTCTTCTCCCCATTTTTTATCCACAAAAAGGTAGCTAGTGAGTACACTGAAGTAATAAAAGTTTAACTACTCTGTAGCCCTCTTCACAGAGTGCCAGTTCACTTGGCTTTGCAGCTCCAATTTTGTTTTTGGGTAGGTTATCAGGAAACTAGGCAGTTCTGGATGGCAGTAAATGTGCAGTGGGCAAATTAGCATTTTCTGATGGAAAATTCTTCAATTGGAAATGATTTTTGACCAGCTCTTCAATAAGTCTGCCTTAATTCCATGCCTGCTCACTGTATAGTAAAATTGATTTTACCTATTCAATAACCTACCAGCAGTCAAGAGGCAATTAGAGCACACCATATTCTTCATTGCTTTTCAAATTGTGTATCCTCCTACGGATCAGTGAGAATATTGGCTAAGCCAGTGACAAACTATTATGAAGTGGTTTTCAGAAAGTAAGATTTGCTGGGATTGAAATTACAAATCCATTTTGATAGAACGGAGAAAAGAATAACTTTTCACATTTTCTAGAGAAGGTGTATTTACCTTTCAGTGATGACTGACACCCTGTTTCAGAATCCATGGTAAGTTTTTGTCTTATATATATTCCTGCCCTGAAATAGGTGACAAGTTTAATGTTTCAGCTGAAGTAAAACTTTCTATCTGTTGTGCTGGAGAAAACAACAATGTAAACATTAACTTTACTTGTACTTAACTGAGATGATTGTTAACAAGTCTGCTGTGCTTAATTGGGATCTACCTCATGAATTCTGAATATGCACAGTTGGCAATCCTTAAATGTATTTGTCTTCCAGATGTAACAACAAGAAATACTTTCAAGTATCGAGAGGAAGGATCTTCAGTCAATTTTACAGACACTGAACCTCCAAGTTGAAAAAAGGAAATCATAAGTGGCCCTCAGAGAATTATCCTCTTATGAGGAATACCCTGCTAGCACGTAAGTTCTATTCTCAGGTTCCAACCAATCTGAAGTTTTGTTGAGAAGGGTGGAAGCACATTGTGTTGCTATGTAGCTTTGTTTTAGTAAAGGTCTGGTTATGCAACTCAAAATATTTTGAAATTTGTAATCCTGATATGTGCCTACCAGGTATCTGCAGAAGCTAATAGATTTTTATATATTAAGAAGGAAAAACAAAACATTTCATTAGGCCTTGAGGGAAATAGAAGGTTTCATAAAAAGCAGCCTTCAAAAATAAATGATCTCTTGCATTATTTCAATGTATTACACTTTGCTAACTGCTGAACAAATACTGAAAATAACCAATTGCTCTTCTTCTGAAGTGCCACCTGCTGGTACACGTAAATGGGAAAAGGTTGTCAAAAATTATCTTTCAGGGGTGAATGAAGCATGAAGATAACGTTTTAAAGATAGGTCTTTGAGCTGCAGTCTCATCATGAATGCTATTACAAAATACTGATTCTCTCATTGGAGTGTTTATGCTAAAATTGAGGTACTGAAAGACCAGGGTTGTGGGAATAGCTAAGAACACAGCAAAAGGATGTATTTCTTCTGTCATCTAAAATAAAAGACTGAATCCATAAGACTTTGTCATTATGAATTTTGTTTTTCATACTAAACTACCCATAGAAACCAGCTACACGTTTACAATACATGGAGAGCAAGCATTGAGTACTGATGATAATATTCACATGCACCAGCAAGGGGAGTACACTGCCCCCTAGCCAATACGGGAAGAGTATATTTCCGACTAGAGGACTGTTACTTTTAAACTGCTGGGATACATGTGGATGTGTGAATAGGTATGAATCTATTTTGATTAAAATTGCTTGAACTTCTCCAGAAAGTATACTGAGAAGGAAATTCTTTTTATGCCCAAATAAACATTTATTTGAGATAGCAAAGACCAGATTTCAAAGCTCTGCTCAAGATCGGACAGATACAGTAGATTGGTGCATGGTGGAGATTTCAGCTTTTTTCTCCACTCTGTTTATCATATTATGATCAATATGGAATGATATATTTCTGAGGAAGTTCTGCCAATCTTGTGGAGCAAAATTTAATTCATAAATCACAAATTTAACATATATAGAAAGTACAGTTTATACAATAAATTTCATATAATGATTCCTTTTTTCCAGCTACTATGTAACTAGATCCAGGTAACTAGAAGATCATAATATTTATATACTAAATAACATAGAGGCATACAACTGTCGTATTATTTTCTTACATGTTATTCTTCTGTTCCCCACTATTGATTTCAATATTAATTTCAATTTTAATGTCCTGTAGGGAAGAGGATGTTATGCAAAAGTATTTGAAGATGCTTGAGTATGCACTGTAACAGTTAATACTAATTGAAGACATAGCTTCCAAAAAGTTTCCCTTGATTCATGGTGATAGATACGGAGACTGGAAGCTGAGACTATTTTCTCTTTAACAGAGGATGAGATCATGTAATCTTAAAATGAATTGCCTATGTGTTACAATATAGTTTGAAGAAATGAAATCTGATCATGTAAAATAATTCTTTAGTGTCATGCATACACAAGAAAACCTAAGCTAACAACTGGTGAATGCAGCTTGCTGTGCACTTACCCCATCTGGCAGCCAAGCTCTCACACAGCTGCTCACTTGTTTCTTCCTCCCTCAGCAGTCTGGGGAGAAAAAGAGGAAGAATGGGAATGAGAGTTAGCAGTTTGAAATCACATGCCAGATACTGTTATGGGCAAAAAAAAAAAAAGAGTCAGCTTGGAGAATTCAATTTAATTTAATTTAAATTATCATTAATAAGTACCGATTCAAGTACTGGGAAACATTAAAAGTTGATCATTTTAAATACTCAAGCTCCTCCTTTTCCATACACACTGCATTCCAGACACCTCACTTATTCCCTTGATGTCTCTTGGTCAGCCCCTCCAGTAAAGTGATGATAGCCCAGGGGCTTGAGATTATCCTCCACAACTTCATTTATCCATGTTACCCCCACCTCATATTTTATTTTTCCTCAGTTCTTTCTTAAATATGTTTTCACAAAGACACTGCAGACTCTTGTGGATGGGCTCAGCTGTGCCCTACTCTAGGTCTGCCATGAAGCGAGCTGGAACCATGTCCAGCATGGGGCAATCCCTGGTCTCTTATCAGAGGCCACCCTGCAACCAACCTTTCATTACCAAAATCTTGCTGTTTATACCCAATGTAATAGCAGATTCTGAAAGGAAATATCCTTCAAAGCAAGCCGTAACACACACACATACAAACATGCACACACACATAAAAAAGAGAAAATACAAGAATATTACATGTAAGGGAACAACTAAATGAAAACATTTTCTTCTTTTTCCCCACTTCTTCACTGTCTCAAAGAGATCTAAATTCCAATAACGATTTAATTTCTGGTAAAATCTAATTTCTGATTTTAATATGTTTCTTCTGAACTTCAGTGTGCTTATTCTGAAATAGAGAGTGCTCAAAATGTTGAGGTACCCTCCTAATCACAAAGATCAGTTAGTAGAAAGAGTAGTACCAGGAGAATAATATCAAATAACAAAATCAAGTCATTATCAGTAACATAAGCACTTCCTAAAATTGCTGTGCCCACAGTGGAGTTATATTTTCTTTTTAATGGTAAATGAGACCGGAACATTATAGTTTTGTTACATTAGTTGGAGACAGCTAATTTATTTATTTATTTATTTTTCACTAGCAGGTGGGAACAGTCTGAGAGATGTACTTTGCAAAGGAGAAAACTGAAAATTTCAAACCCGTGTAGTTATTCCAGATCAGTCTGTCAGTGAAATGACAAAGAGCAAGTTCTTTAGATTTTTTTGTCAGCAGATGGGAGAGTTTTCTTTGAACTATTGTGTTCTTTATCTTTTATCTCACACATACATTGACAAAATGCTCAAACATTCTAATCAGAATATTAGAGAAATCTGTTGCACTGGCTGCCAAAATTTGAGGCTAGTGACAGATTTGTCAGTTCAACATCAGCAGTAATTAAAAAATATATTTATAGTATCAACATTGGCTCATATAAATGTAATTTTTGATATTGTATTTACTTCTGGATTGTTCTAATTTATTATTTTCAAGGCTCTCCATGGAAAGAACAGGAATAAATATCAGACTGTAGGTGTATAAGGTGTATGAGACACTGAACAAAATATCCAAGGAGTTAAACAGAAAAAAATCAAGTCAGTATTTATGGGATAAAAAATTTATCCAGTTCCTTGGTGTTTTTTAAGTTTTAGCTCATACATGGCCATGAAAATAAATTTGATATTGGAAAGCCTATTTCTGTAATGCAACTAGATTTCTGCTTCATCTACTTATGTTATCTGTCCCCAAAAAAAAAAAAAAAAAAAAAAAAAAAAAAAAAAATCAACATAGCTGGAATCATTTTATTAAACCTTTAAATGTTTAAGTGTGTGAAATTTGGGAAAGTGGATTTTCCTTATCACATTTGTAAAGAATAGGCTGTATATTATTTTGTACAGTGGATTTAGCTATGAAATTGTTTGGTGTGGTTATATTAATCTAACAAGCAAATAACCAGAATGACAGATTTAGGGAGTTTATGTTATTTATTGAAGGAAAATTCTACTTCTTAATCTGAAATGCTGACACATGTGAGAACAGTAATAAACTTATTGAATGCTTTCGCTTCATTAGTCAGAAAGATGAAAGAAACCATATTACCTCCCATTTGTAGTTATGTTACTCCGAAATCAACAGAAAATAGAGAATAAAATGTGTTTGCTCATTCAAGAAATAAGCTTCATTCTGCAAGACAGAACGAATATAGACAAAATATCTTCTCAAAGACTGAAATTGGTAATAGTTTTCTGGAATTAAGTAGCAATTTGATTTTAATAAAAATATGTCAGTTTCTGTTGATTTGAAAAAATGTGGTATTTCTCTTCAGGAAGACAGGTAAATTTCAAGCTGATCCCAAAGAGAATTTTTCTGCCATCTTGACATTTACTTGGTCTGGAATTTGATTCTACATTTCTTTGGTTGATGATCAAAGCAAAGAAGACTGAATTTGTGAAGAGTTTCATTCTCTTTTCAGTACACTACAGTGTTTAACTGAGGAACCAGTAGACATGAATGATTCTAGGTCCATGATTGAAGAAATTTGAGAAGAAAATGCTATTTGAATGTTTATTTGTATTGGAGTTTTAAATTAAAATTATATGATTATGATTTGAGTTTTTCCTAATTCCACACAAATAAAGATAAACTTTAGATGAATTTTAGGGTCTTTTATATCACATATAGGTCCTCAATCTAAACTATTTACATTACTTGTTTTAGGCACCTTGGATGGATTTTCACAGAATCACAGAATCACAGAATTGTAGGGGTTGGAAGGGACCTCCAGAGATCATCGACTCCAACCCCCCTGCCAAAGCAGGTTCCCTACACCAGGTCGCACAGGTAGGTGTCCAGGCGAGACTTGAATATCTCCAGAGAAGGAGACTCCACAACCCCCCTGGGCAGCCTGTTCCAGTGCTCCGTCACCCTCACCGTGAAGAAGTTCTTATGCACATTCGTGTGTGAAGAAGTTTCTGGATACTCTCACCTGTTCTCACCTGACCTTTATCTATCTCTACATTGCTGCCTATCATGAAGTTCCTAATTCTTCTTCCTTTACTTTACCTGGCTAAAGTTAATTCAGTTGGCTGAGTCAATTGTAAAAATTGTTATGAATATAGCTAGAAGCTGACTAGTTAAAGCTAATTTTATGGTAGGTTTTTTTCCTGCTTTCCACTCTGTACTGCAGGGTACCTGATCATACCTCCTTGATTTTGATCCTGACAAATTGGTTACCTTTATCTTGGACCTATGTCATCATGATAGACTGTACTGCCCTGAGTCTGATTGTGATCACTGCTGATACACTGGATCTTTATCCTAACTATTTAAGCCTATGTCATAACTCCTTATTGTTGCCTATTTTACTATAGCTGCCAGGTTAATTAAAAGCAGCTAATGAAGAAATGAAGTACAGTTTTCATCTCTATCTGTCCTCAGTCAAGGAGCTGAATTGCATTTGGCCTGGATTCAGCAAGCTAAACTTCTAGAAGCTGAGAAATACTCATGGCCCTAAATGTAAATTATACTGTTTTCCGACTCATGCTTTGTATATTAGTTCATGTGAAAGTCTTTGCAAATAAATTAAAATAAGTAATCATGTATTTTATACAAGATTATGTCAAAATGGAATGTAGAACAATTTCCTCCTGTTATGTTTAGACTGTCTGCAATTAGCCTATTTTCACCTGACAAGCCACCAAAACATCTGTATCATCTATGCACTGTTATTTTAGAATCATAGAATCATACAATTGCTCAAGTTGAAAAAGACCTTAAAGATCATCGAGTCCAACAACAACCTAACCATACTAACAACCCTCCGCTAAATCACATCCCTGAGCAGGGACATGATGTACATCTGTTTGTAAATTGTACCATATATTTGCAATACATGTAAATGTCTTGCATACACACATCTTCACGATGCCATTATTTGCCACCTGAGACCAAGTTAAGAATACAACTGCTTTCTGACTGACATATTGCTAGGAATCCAACATCTCACCACTCAGTCAATCCCTGCGTAGCAGCCAGGCTCTAACTCTCCACAGCTTTATAGCTTTCCTCATGTTCTGACATCATGTAGAATAACCCCTTGCCCAGTTCAGTCCATCTTTCCTAGCTCTGCCCAGATCTGCTGCCCCTCCATATTGGTGGCTCCTCCTCATGTAGTAGCACAACTCCAGACTCTGTAGCCTGTTGTAGGGGCCTGCTTTGCAGGGGGGCTGGACTTGATGATCTCTGGAGGTTCCTTACAGCCCCTACAATTCTATGATTCTGTGAAATAAATGCTCCTGAATTCAGAACAAATTACAAGCTGATTTTAAATATTAGATAATATAAAACATAAAATAAAATAAAGTAAAATAAAATAAGCCAGCCATTATGGGCCAAAAAGACTACATTGTTATAAGTGACTGTGTATTCACTTAGCTATCTTCAGTCTTTCTTAAAAATATTAGAATTATTCACTTTTTATTTTATTTTAAAGTGTTTAGATGTTGGGTAATTTTGTTTATTTGTTTGCTTTCCCCCTGTTCCCGATTTTCAGCCTTTTTCTTCCTTTCATACAAACGTGCTTTCTGGCATGGTTTATAGCAGAATTTCCCTTACTACATTCTACAGTATGTATGTACATCATAAAAAGCAAGCATAATCTATTGCAGATCACGTCAAGATTGGTTCAGGTATAATTCATTCCTGTAAAGGGTGCTACTGCTGAACTTGTGATAGTTTTCCCATATTTCTTCCCTTCAAAATAAATAAAGAAATAAATAAAATGGTTTTAGACATAGAATTAAAATGAGCCTTTTAACTTAGGACCCTTTAAGCAACAAGAACCTTTTTCCTAGCAATTCAGACAGGACACTGGATAAGTGCTATCTCAAATGATCTTTCCTGTTCCTTATTTTTATACAAAATTTTGTGCCTTTCATGTCTCCTACTATACCAACAAGTTAATATTTGCTTTTCCTTAATTTTCTCTACATACAATATATTTTCTTTTTTTACGTATGACTATCTTCTGCATCCTTTCAATATTCCTAATCCATCTTTAATTTCCTTACTATCCATACCGTTCTCTTTCTTTAAAATATGTCTAAAACAGAAAATGAGAGAATGCAACTATTTCTCCTGTCAGCCTTATTGGAACAATGAGAAATTAAAAGAGTCTGCCTTTTCCAAGAAAACCATATCATTCAGATGCATCTTGACAGAGAACAGCCATGGTTCTGTCATATGCAGCATTATCAGTATCTATTTCAACAAAAGTTAAACTTAACAACATAGTGGAAGTAAGTTAAAACTTTAGGGAAAGTTTAGGGAAAAATATACTCACGAGCCTGTTGATTCTGTGAAACATTTTCCAAGATTGAAATCAGCATCTCAGGTAACATTCCTTCTATGACTTGCCTGATTTTACTGATTTTCTAGTTTTGTTTTTCAGTTTGTCTCATTGTTTGATTTTCTTACTAAACCATTTCTTTATATCTATGCAAACTGAAAGCTATTAAAGTGAAAATTGAGATACTGATTTTATTTCACAATCATTTAAAAGTAATGTTTCATATGGATTTTGAAATGCAATCTCAGAAAGGTACAAATTAGTTTTGTTGACTTCTCTAAAATGCTATATTATTTAATGTGTTAATTATAAGGATCATGTCACAAATATATTACTGTTAAGGAAGAACTTTTCTTTTGATCCAAAATATTTCAACAGAAGTACTACTGTCTGTGGATTTTGTAAACAGAACTATTGTGTGGTACCTCATATGAACAGAGGTTAAATTTGCATTTGAATGAGATGAGATATCATCAACTAGAATGAGGAGCAGATGACTTGCAATGACGTTACATTCTAAAGCTTGAATCTATAATACCACAACAGCATGAAATTACTACAATTCTAAAAGGATACACTAACAGTACAAAGTTTAATACAGAAATATATACCACTGTGTTTAAAAAAAAAAAAAAAAAAAAAAAGAGAAAAAATAATTAAATTGTTTAAAAGCCTAAAAATTAAAATCTATCAATTTTTATAATATATATCAATGAACACAAATGCTAGACCTATGCTGCACAAATACAGTGCAAAGACTGAAGACAACAACAACAACAAAAAAGGATGATATTCAGGATTTAAACAGCTTTGATTAACCTTTCATCTGTTTTACAGTTTTGATATTACTTCTCCTCTATGCCACTTTGCTTTGATCCCCTTACCTCTCACTTTTCCCTATATCATAAAAGTAATTATAACTCTTTTTTAGAATTCTAACATTACAAATCTCAGGATGCATTTTGGATATGGATGGTACAGTCTGAAGTGACAGCCAAAGATCTGCCATTGTGTGCATTCCTACAAGAAAATGCAGAATCGTGTACTCTTAAACAGAATAAAAGTTGGGCTGTATTTGAGAATAATGGATAGGGAAATTTTTATGAAAGATCAGATCTGAGTGAGTAAGATGGAACCTTCTATTCTCATAAATGCTGTTATTTGGATGGGAAAAATTGTTTTCTGTTTATGACAAAGTAGCTGACAGCCCTATGAACATAGCACAGTTCAAAAGTAAAATACATAAAACATGATAACCTTTTGTTATTTATGTAGATTATATCAGACAATTCATAGATATCAACATTTTAATATGTTTCATATACAGAAACAAGCATCCCTCTCTGGGAAGCTGGTTATTTCTGGATGTTGAAGAAACTAAGAAGTAGTTTAGGTGCACTAAATGAATATAATGAGCCTAAGGAATTGTAAGGCTGTTTTAAATGAAAAGAAAAAAAAAAGAGAGAGAAAATAGCAGTTTCAGACCATTCCTTTCAAAACTTAATTCCCATTTGCTTATCATGCTAAGCATGATTATATAAATATTAACAAGAGAATGAAGTCAGACAAGGTGAAAATTCAGCTTGAAGGTTTTATTCATGTTCCTCCTGATTCTTCACCTCACTGCACCAGTTTTACTTCGCTTTTTCTTTATTGACAGAAGTTCAGCCACCCTGGCATGGAACCAGCTTAACAAGATAGATGATTGTGGCAACAAGATTCTTAAAAAGAAATGTCTTAAGAAAGTACATTAAGCACTTTAATGAGGGGATAGTTGAATTTAAGTTGCCTAGGCAACATTACACAATGATTTTGAAAATGTTTTATGGTAGCCTGTGTTTTCCTTAACCCTTCAGGACTCATAGGAACTTCAGTGTAACAAAGAAACCGGAAGTGAGACTAATACGTTCGTTTCCTACAGCTTTTTGAAGTGAGCCCATTATACTCACTGAAGAAATTTAAAAAGTGAACAAGACCAGAAGAGTATTTTAAAATAAAAAAATTGTTTGTTTATTTGTTTAAATTCCTATCTATGATAGTCACAGGATGGCTGCCTTCTTTGTTGTAGGATAGTATCTCACAATTAAGGACAAACCTGAAACAGAAATTAACAGTTGGACTGGGTGATCTTAGAGGTCATTTCCAACCTTGGTGATTCCATGATTCTACAAAATTCCTTCTGCAGTTCTGACTGGTAGTGTTTCTTAGACCTGCTGTCATAGAATGATAGAATTTTTTTACTTGGAAGGAACATTTAAAAGTAATGTAGTCCAGCTCCCCTGCAGTGAACAAGTACATATACAGCTAGATCTTGTTGATCAGAGCCCCAGCCATTTGATAATGTGGACTGTTACCTTTGCAGCTAAACCTACTCACTTTTCCATTTAAATCATTTGTACACACGTACTTTTCACAGTTTGTATTATGATTTGGGCATCATTAAAGCATTTTAAATAAGAATTAGATAGTTCTCAAAAATTGTTATAGAGGGCTTGTCATATAACTGCATAAGAATATGACAAAAAAAATTTAGCTTTGGCACTAATATGTTTATGTATTTACAGTAGTATTCAATTAAACTAGGTTTAAATTTTTGCTTTTACAGTTGTTTTATTTTCCATGTAACCCCCAATATCTAGAGAAAATAAAATATTCTTCCATTCATTAACACTATTTGTGATGCATCCTTACGTCTTTCCCTTGATCCCATTGTTCCAGCATGCTGAATAAGTCATGAATACTCTGGCTTAAAGAGGGCATAAACATCACATATTATAATGCTTATCTGCAAAGGAACTGTTGTAAATGTTTATATTTCTCTACTTTTAACCATATTGTTCTATATGGATTTTTATAATTAAAGACATTAAACATTAATTTTGCTTGTGTGGTGTTTTGAGAGGAAAGAAGCAGAAACTATTTTCTCTGTGTAAGAATTGACATAGTCCTGCAAAACATTTTTCTGTTTGTTTGTTTGGTTGGTTTTTATTGCTCTAAGTTTTTTCAGTGAGCACTTCTCTCTATTTTTGGCATGTCATCGTGTATCTCAGATAGACCACAGGAAATTTCTATTACATACACTCTATTGACTGTTTAACTTGAATTTGTTTCTGCAAATATATCTATAATTTCTTTTCCTTTTTACTTTGAAAATAAGTATAAAAAAAGGTTTTTGTCAAATAATTATTTAAAAATATTTGTTAGTCATGAGCATATGTTCTTTATTAAAATATTGGTACTTTTGTCATTTTTCTGTGCTTACCCACGATAAAGACACAAGTTTGAACTTGAATTTTCTCTGCCTTGGGAACCCATGCAAAAACTTTCTAAGCACATCATGACTCAAAGATCCTGCTAAGAAACTATGGTTGTTAAGACACTCTCTAACATATTCAAAAATTAATGACAGTCAGGTGAAGTTCCTCATGATTAGAAAAAGGGAAATACTATCACAGTTTTTTAAGAAAAGGAGAAAGGAAGATCAAGTAAACAACAGGCCAGCGAGCATTACATCTATGCATGGGAAAATCATGGAGAAGATCTTTATGGAAGCTATGTTAAGGTACTTGCAAGGACATGATCCATGACAGCCAGTACATCTTCACTAAGGGCAGATTACACCTCACCAGTCTGGGGGCCTTTTACTGTGCTACTATGACAACATCAGTAAACAAAGGAAGGGTAACAGATATAATCTACCTGGACTGGTGCAAGGCCTTTGATATTGTCTTGTACCACATACTTAACACTAAACTGGTGGAATACATACTTTAAGACTGGGATATTTGATAGTTGAGGAATTAGTTGGATGATCATGATCAGATGGTTGTGGTCAATGACTTTATGTTTAAGTGTAGGTCAGTCAGGAGTGGTGTGCCTCGGATGTCTATCTTGGTACTGATGCTCTGCAACATCTCTATCAGAGACTTGAATGGTGGAATCAAGTGCACCCTCAACAAGTTTGCTGATGATTCTGGCTTGAGTGATGTAGTTGATAAAAAATAAGGAAGAGGTGCTGTCTAAAAGGACATGGACAAGCTTGATAAGTTGGCCAGTGTGAACCTGAGATTCAACAGAGCCAAATGCAAGGTGTTGAACTTGGAGTGGTCCAGACCCAGATGTGTGTACAGAATGGGAGAAATACTCATTGAAAACAGCCCTGCAAGAAGTCCAACTGTATCCTAGACTTTATCAAAAGAAGGGTAGCCAGCAGGGTGAGGGAGGTGATTGTTCCTCTCTACTCTGCCCTTGTGAGGCCCCATCTGGAGAACTGTGCCTAAGCCCCAGCCCCCAGCACAAGAAATATGTACAGCTGTTGAAATGGGTCCAGAAGTAGGCCATTAAGATTATCAGATGATTGTAGCATCCTTCTACAAAAACAGGCTAGGGGAGATGGGTCAGTCTGGAAAAGAGAAGGCTCTGCAGAGACTTCATTGCAACCTTCAATGGGGACTTAAGGGATGGTTATAAACAGGAGAGAGACTGACTTTTTACGTGGTCTGATAGTGATGAGACAAGGCAGATTGGTTTTAAATGAAAAGAAGGGAAATTCAAGTTAGGTGTTAGGTGAAAATTCTTTTCTCAGACAGTGGTGTGGCACTGGTACAGGCTGCCCAGAGAAGCTGTGAATGCCCCATACTTGAAGTTATTCAAGATCAGTCTGGATGGGGCCCTTTGAAGCCTGATCTATTGGATGCCAACACTACCAACACTACTACATGGTTGAAATTGGGTGGTCTTTAACATACTTTCCAACCCAGGCCATTCTATGATTCAATGGTTCTGTGATTCTATGATTTTATGAACTGGGAGAAAGAAAAAAAAAAAACATATCCTAAAAGGTAAAGTCATTCCTTAAAGAGGATGCTTCTTATTCAAGCTGCATGAAAAATCCATGAAAACATTGTTTATGTTAAAAAATGAATTGTTTATTCATAAATACTCATCAAAATTCTTTGAAAAAACTGTTTGGAGTGCTTTGCTCTTTCACTGTGCAGTTACTTCTAGTTGCTCTGAATTTAAGTTCTATTGTTTTTCATTTGTTTTTTTTATGTGCATTTTTCATGTGTTTTATCAAGTAAACCATATTATTGTATTTTGTTTTACTTATTTTGGATAAAAAGTCTTCATAGAAATTATGTATTAATCCATGCCATGATCCATGCCATGTGTCAAGGAAAATATTTACTTCCTGGGCAGATAAATATCATCGTATCACAGTGCACTGATTATGTTTTCTGGAGTCTGAATATTCAACAAAAACTATATTATATCGTGTCATATAATCTCTATGTAGCTTGTTTTCCTAATTATTTAAAAGTATTTGCATTTAGATAAACTTTGTATACAAGCCTGTAGAAATTTCCTTTTAAACCTTGAGCATGGTAGCATCCCTGTTAAAGCATTAAAGTGTGAAATACTTTACTATTCTGATACATAAATATTTTATTATTTTAATAGCTTTACCTGAAGAGAAAAAATAAATAAATAAAATATAGGACTAATTGCATTACAACTGTTAAGCAATGGAATTTATATCAATTTAGGAAAATACAAGATTATAAAATCCTACTTGCAAAAAATGGAGCTTTATAGTTCATTTAGAAGACTAGTAAGAAGTTCTGTTTCAAATTTCACCAGATTTTCAAGAGTCCTTGATCAAAAGATACAAAGTGATCATTCTTTGATTTGCTTATGTTTTACTTAGGTCAAAAGGAACTAAGGATATAAAGAGTAAGACTAGCAAAATTTCAGCCTTAAACTCTACATGCTTCAATTTCTTACCTTTCAAACAACGTATCACACATTAACATGACAGTTACTTGATAGAAAGTTATAAGATGGCAATGGCCCATCTTGGGTTCAACCCTCTGAAGCTATGAAGCTAGGAAGTTTTGAGTTTTGTCTTTCAGTATATGAAATAGCAAACACATTGTTTTTATATCAAAAACATATCTAGTAAATATTTATATCTAGTAAAACAGCTTTCAAAATGTAAATTTCTGTCTCCTAAGTTATCTTCCTGTGACATGAACATTCAGGCTCTAGGAATTTATTACATACCCTTGGTGAAGCATATGTCCTAGTTATTAATCTCAGTTCAGTGTTGGGAAATAAATAATGAATGTGGAACACTGCATCTGAATCCAAGTTGAGCAGAATAGCAATTAATCATTCCCCACTTTAAAAATCTGTTGTTTTTTTTCTTCCTCTTTTGGTTAATGGTTAGAAAATTGCTTTTCCCCTTTTTGCTTAAGTCTGCTGATTCTTGCTAGAGTTGTAATTCTGAATAATGTTGGCTTCACCTTAGTTAGTCATTTTGTACAAACCCATACTTTCTAGGGATGTACTCCAAGAAAATTAAGAATTCTCGTGCCTATATTCTGGGTGTGTTGGAGGGGAGGAAAGTGAAGTTTGATCTTAAATTCAAATTTTTTCTTATTTTCATCTCCATTTTTTTTTTTGCCTGATTTGATTTGATTTGGTGCCACCCCACACTGTAGGAACTGCAGTTCCTATCTTAAGTTGCCCCTTTTCTTACACTGAGGTTTGCTCTTTCCACAGGCACACTGGTATATATATTCTATAACACCAGAAATAGAAATCATTGCATAAATTCATTAATAGTCCACTTAAAATCTGTTCATCATCTTTTCTCAATTTTTATATACTTAAGAAAAATAGCCAAGATGTTTATCTAAACAAATAGCATAAATCTAGAATGTAGCATTACTCTCTGCTGCCATTCACGAAGATAGATATTAGTTTAGAACAGGGACTAAAATCCAGATATGCTTTTCACCTGAAAATGCTAGATACCATAGTCTTAGCTTTAATGAGTGTTCTGTGATTTTATAAAAAGGATGACATAGAAGAAGAATTGTAGTAGAAACTAATGTAGATCCTTACTACACATCAGGTGATAAAGGGCATTTGGTTCATACATTTGATATAATCCAAAAAATACAAGGGAAGAAATTCTTTTTTTCTCAGGCCTGAGAGTAAGCAAAGGAAGAGAGGGAGGGAGAAATTTTTTTCCCTCTTTTTTCATTGTTTTTACAAAATATGTCTTCTGTATATTGATAAAAGCTTTGCTTTTCCATGACAAACAAAATATTTATTCTTATTTATTTGAAATCTTTTCTTCTAGGGAGGGAGGGAGGAGGGAACATAACATATTTGGACAATCCTACATGTGACATGTTCCACTGGACAAGGAAGACATAAATAGAATAAGAAATTCTTGTATCTAGGTCTCTATTATTCTTTTTTTTCTTTTCTTTTGTATATTTTTTTATTTTTATTTTTTTAAGTTAATTCTATTATAATTTTTTTTTTTTTCTAAATAAAATCAGAGTTTTTCTTTTGAGGTAGTTCATATATTTTCTTCAAAACTCAGATATCTTCTGTTTTTCTTTAAACTCGCTATGTTGAAAACTATCATCTTTGGTGGATTCATTGTGATAAAGAGATTGCATTTCATTTTAAATTAGAGCTGTCTTGTTTCAGTACCTCCCCTCTGCATCTGGAAGTCCCAAATGAACTCACCACAACTCTTTGCACACTGCTGTGTAAAACTCCTCAAAGGGAGAGCAAGAATATCTATAGATTAAAAAGATTTAATTTGGTATACTTCTACATACGATCTTCATCTGTCTATGCTATAACGTTAAAAAGTCTTATGAAAGATAATTAAGAAGTTCTAAAGCTGAAATTAAGCTCAAATTGGAAAAATTTTAATAGCTTTTGGTACCTCCCACCATGAGTTATTTTGTTTTTAGGCTACAAGATATGACAGGCTATGTGACAATGCTGACTAATGAGCACCTTGGGTGTGTAGCCATGCACAGAGTGAAGCTGAAGCACACAAGAAGTATAAATCACAAGAAGTTCAGAATCCCGAAGAACATTATTGTCACTCTGTAATGAATAGGCTTTACAAATAAAAATGCTTACCATTATGCTTACTTTTAGTGTGGTCATATGCAATAAATGTTTATAGTTTTTCTCTCCCATTTAAAATATGAATTACACAAATAATCTATAATTTGACTAATTGCTTGGAGAACAAATAGTTTAGATTGCTAAAGGCTTAAGTCTTTAAGGGCTTTTGAAAATGTACATACTGCAGCTACATAATTTGGATTGTATTTACATACAATTAATTGGAGGAAAAAGAAAAAAAAAGGTCCCCTATTTATTAGATCTTAAGAGAAGGAGAAAGTTGGCTGGTAAACCATCAGAAGAAACCTGCATGTCATTTACATCATCTTGACTCTTGTTTCTTTTTGCTAGCTTACATCATTATATCTGGCTAGAATATTGTAACTCATATTTATTTGCTTATCACTGCTTAATGCAAGACATTTTGTATATTTTACCAAAGAGAAGGAAGCATAAATGATTTCTTAATCAGCCAGTTTTTGTAACTTAAGCTTTCAGTCAGTCACCCCCTTGAGAGATTTTTTTCCAGTGTTTGTCTATTAATTCTGTAAATAAGAGCCTCCTGCACACCTGCGATTCGCAATTTATGTAAATATGAATACCACTATCTTCATAGTAGGGCTGATACTGTTTATCTCTGGAATGTAACTATGGTTCTACATAGAACATATAAAGAATCTTAAAATGAAACTTCTCTGGTTCCTGAATGATTCAGGAGCTGCTAGAAAGTCTGTTGTGTGGAGTTGGGTATCCAAATGACAGTTTCTGCAGTGGTTCATGCATATTCATTCTACAAAATATTCATCATTACTTTGGAGATGTAGTGTTTAAAAGTACTGTTGGCAATATGCACAATACATTTTATATAGTAAGGTCCAAATCTCCAGACAGCACCATCTTAAGTTCAGTTTATGGCATTTTCTGATGTCTTCTTTATTATGACTGAGACATATTTGTGTAATTAAAAATAAATAAATAAATAGTAATAATAATAATTATTATTATTTATATTCCTTAGCAATGAACTATAGATTTGAAAAGATGCAAAAGGAAGCTTGCATTTTTAACTTCTAACACATCTGTGTCATTTACATGATCCTGTGTGTATCAGCAAGGTTATAAGTCAATGCAGAATCCGCATGAGAAACTGCAGAAGATCTTGCTGAGGTCACAAAGATCACCACTGTTGCAAAACATTAATATTGTTTAGGAGAATATATAAACATTCTTTTATTGTAGGGCTGACGGTTTTGGTTTGACCCACATTGCCCCTTGGCTCAACAAATCTTTTTACTGCAAATATGCCTATGCCATCCTCCCCCTATTTAATACTAGTATTTATTTATTTATTCGTTTTTATAATAGCTGCTTTAAAGATGAATGTTCCATGGGAACTTGGAAAGTCTCTATGAGCACTTTAGAAAACATAAATTTTCTGATGGTGCAAAGCTCATCTATTACCTCTTTTTTTTTAGAAGGCTTTTTAGAAAACACAGTTAAATCATTTATTTCATTTTAAGTGGAATAGAGAAAGATTCATCACAAAAATATATCAATTAAATAAATCTTTGAAGAAAATTCAAGTCCATGGGACCAGATGGTATCCATCCTAGAGCTCTGAAAGAGATGGTTGATGTGGTTGCCGTGCCACTGTCCGTCATATTTGAAAAATCATGGCTGTCTGGTGAAGTCCCCAGTGACTGGAAAAATGGAAACCTTACTCTCATTTTTAAGAAAGGGAGAAAGGAACACCTGGGGAACTACAGGCCAGTGAGCCTCACCTCTGTGCCTGGGAAGATCACGAAACAGATCCTCCTAGAAGCTATGTTAAGGCACATATGAGACAAAGAGGTGATTTGAGACAGCCAGCATGGCTTCACCAAGGGCAGATCATGTCTGACCAATCTGGTGGCCTTCTATGATGGAGTGACGGCTTCAGTGGATAGGGGAAGAGTGGTGGATGTCATCCACCTGGAGTTCTGCAAGGCCTTTGACATGGTCCCTCACTACATCTTTCTCTCCAAATTGGAGAAGTACGGATTTGAAGGATGGACTGTTCAGTGGATTAGGAATTGGCTGGCTGGACACTGCCAAAGGGTTATGATCAGTGGGTCTGTGTCAGGGTGGAGACTGGTCACAAACGATATCCCTCAGGGGGTCAGTCTTGGGACCAGTGCTCTTCAACATCTTCATCAGTGACATAGACAATGGCATCGAGTGCAACCTCAGCAAGTTTGCAGATGACACCAAGCTGAACGGTGCAGTCATACATTGGAAGGAAGAGAAGCCATCCAGAGGGACCTGGACAGGCTGGAGAAGTGAACCCATGAAAACCCGAAGAGGTTCAATAAGACCAAGTGCAGGGTGCAGCAGTTGGGTCGGGGCAATCCCAGGTATTTATACAGACTGGGGGAAGATCTCCTTGAGAGCAGCCCTGAGGACTTGGAGGTCCTGGTAGGCGAGAAGTTAGACATGAGCCAGAGGTATGCACTTGCAGCCCGTAAGACCAACTGTCTTCTGGGCTGCATTAAAAAGGGGATGGCCAGCAGGGAGAGGGAAGTGATTGTCCACCTCTACTTGGCTCTTGTGAGGCCCTGTCTGGAGTACTGAGTCCAGGCCTGGGTCCCCTAGTACAGGAATCACTTGGAGCACTTAAAGTGGGTCCAGAGGAGGGCCATTAAGATGATCAGAGGGCTGAAGCACCTCTCCTATGAAGAAAGGTTGAGGGAACTGGGCTTGTTTAGCTTGGAGAACAGAAGGCTCTGGGGAGACCTCATTGTGGCCTTCCAGTATTTGAAGGGAGCATATAAACAGGAGGGAGAACGGCTGTTTACGAGGGTGGATAGTGATAGGACAAGGGTGGTTGGTTTTAAACTAAGACATGGGAGGTTTAGGTTACATATTAGGAGGAAGTTCTTCACCCAGAGGATGGTGATGCACTGGAACATGTTGCCCGAGGAGGTTGTGGATGCCCCATCCCTGGAGGCATTCAAGGCCAGGCTGGATGTGGCTCTGGGAAGCCTGGTCTAGTGGCTGGCCAGCCTGCACATAGCAGGGGGGTTGAAACTTGGTGATCATTGTGCTCCTTTTCAAGTCAGGCCATTCTATGTTTCTATTCTAAAATCCTCTGTTTACAATGCCACATCTCAGCTGCAATCAAAATGTGCACAATTGTATTCATATTGTTTTTTATTTTTAGTACCACTGATTCAATTCACCCAGAGTCGTTTCAGTTTCTAACCCCAGTAACCCTAACACTGTGGTTCATTTGATATTTATTACATTAAAATTTCTTATTATGTTAAGAGGGATCTGGAGCTTGTCCCAATATGAGAAAAGGCTAAGGGACCTTGGACTCTTCAAATTGGAGAAGAGGAGGCTGAGAGAGGACGTCATCACTGTTTATAAAATCTGAAGTGAAGGAGTTAGATGAATGGGGCCAGGCTCTTTTCAGTGGTATACAGCAACAGAAAAAGGGGAAAGGGCAAAAACTGCAACACAAGAAGTTCCAAAAAAAATTTATGGTGAGGGTGACAGACCTTTGGAACAGGCTGTCCAGAAAGGCAGTGGTATCTCCTTTTCTGGAGATAATCAAGACTCACTTAGATACCTTCCTGTGCAACCTGCTTTAGGAAATCTACTTTAGCTGGGAGTTGAACTGGATGATATCCAGAGGTCCCTTCTAACCACTATATATATTTCCATGGTTCTGTGGAGGTATTTTTTCCTGCTTATATTTTCTCCAGGCATTTTCTTATCATATTATTTTTTTGTGTGCTATTTTCATGAAGTATAGAGTCTTTAAGAGACATGAAGTCTCTTACAAAAAGTCAACCAGCATTTACAGTATTCCTTTCTAGAACTTCAGTGGACTCAGAAATTTGCAACATTTTCTTATGTGTGTTAGTGAGAAAACTGTTACAAACTTTTAGCAAAATTGTTTAGTGAGCTTAGGTCTTGTCCTGTCACTGGCTATGAACAAGCAGCTTGATTTCATGATAATTTCATTAAAAAAAAAAAAAAAAAAAAAAAAAAGTATCTCTACATGGATGCATTTAACATGATGATTTATTAAAAATTTATGTCGCTATGATATAAAAGGACAAGAACTGAGAAATCCAGTTCCACTATCAACCTTTGAATTAATAGTATTTAAATGTAATATCCCTCTTAATCTTTCAATGACTTCTTTGAGGATATTACCGTATATTTTAAAAGATTCTCAAAGAAAATTTTCCATCCAGTCCAACAGTACTTTATTTTCCTCTGATCTAGGTTTTTTTTAGCCCTGCATCTATAATTCTCTTTTAATATGGATCCTTTCAACATTTTGAAATCTGAATTTTTTTATCTTTGCTCTTCTTCATATTTTCTTTCTTTTATTAATTTGAATTTACTGAAATAGGAAAGCAGATTTCTATGCAGTGTATTGGAGGAAGCACAATGGATTTATACTATGGCAAATTTTTGTGTATGTTTGTTCTCTATATAGTTTCTAGTAATTGCTAGAAGTTCTGACTATGGACTACTTCCAAACATTGCAATGGAACTGTCCATGTCTCAGATATATTTTTCTTGTAACAATTTCATATTTTCTTTCTAAAGATAGTTTATTTGCTTGTTATTTTGTTTGCTTTATTCATGAACATAACTTGACATTTTTGACACTTAATTTCATTTAGCATTTTGCATTATGGCCCTATAGTAATTGTATGTGGTTCTTCTGTAACTCATTGTATTTGTTTTTATTTTTACAAATGTGAACTAGATATTTATTCTATCAAATTTTTCATTGCCTTCCACTTTTTATGACTTTATTAGTATTTTCAAGGGCACAAACATTAGAACCCGTCCCTGTAGATGTCCAGTGGTGATCTCCCTACACTGTGAAAGCCACCTAATTATTTCTATTCTTGATTTGAAGTCTTAGAGCCCATTATTAATTTACAAGATAAATGCTTTTCTTCGTTTATGTTTTTGTTCCTCTTAAACCCTTGAGTGAAGAATATTGTGAAATACCCTTTAGTAATCCAGTTACACTTTTTTGACACAGACTCTCTTGTACACACATTTTTTTGAATCCTGTGAAAATGGGTTTTGTTCAGAACTTATAAGAGCCACACCTAAATCTTTCATTTTGGTTATGTTGATTTGTTTTCCTGGTTAGCATTTTACAGGTCATCCATAAAGTGCCTTAAAAATGAAAATAAAAAATCAAGTCCCTCCTCATGTTCAAAGTAACAAGAATAAACTCATATGTTACCTTTCATCCTATGGTACTAGGGCATTTATAAATAAAAAGTTATCAGTACACTTAAATGTGACAGTGTAGCTATTTCATACTCAAGTTTCTTTAAAACTCTTGAGGGAGAAACAACTGGCTGTATCAATTTGTTACTGTTCATTTTGTTGAGTTATGTAAAACATGCGCAATGCAATTTCAGACACAAACTCTGATGGGCCTAATGTGAAGAAACACTAGTGTAGGACTAAGATCTCCTGCAATAGACATGAATGTGAAAGAATATTCTACTTTTCCTTCTATGCCTAAATTTTTATTCACTTATTTCACTGTTTCATCATCTACTGACACTCAGACTCCTAGTCAGGCATCTTGCATCAATGGATTTTTTTTTATGGATGTTTTTCCCCTAGCAGGATCTCTCTCTCTCTCTCTCTCTTTTTTTTTTTTTTTTTTTTTTTCTTTCTTTCTTTCTTTCTTTCTTTCTTTCTTTCTTTCTTTCTTTCTTTCTTTCTTTCTTCTTTTTGGCTCATGATTTTGATCCTTTTATATTTTATTTCCTGTTTTAATTTTTCTTTTCTATTTTTTCACATGGGCATTACTTTAGTTTTTTTTTTTTTTTTTTTTTTAAGGATATTTTCCCACTTCAAATAGATTTTTGTGTTCTTCCACTTCACTATATTTTTAAAGTATTTTCACAGCTGGTCTTCATTTCTCTTGTCATCTCTAAGCAATCTCCACACACGCAACAATTTTATGCTTTTTGCTGTACCTAATTAGATCCTTTAAGGTCAATAAAGAAGTTAATTCTTTGGTATATTGTTGTGTTTTGGTACATGATTAACATATGCAAACATTTGAATCAGGTGTCACTTCCTCCTTTAGAATAAGAGTCTTTTCTCCTTTAAGGACTTCCTAACTGGAATCTTCACAAAGCACTAATTTATGTTGTCTGAAGAGATAGCATGTCATGCTGGAGAAGTTTTCTTAATCTAGCTGAGATCTATAAAGTTATCGCTATTAACAAATTTTATTCCCTTGCAGTTTCTGTGGTCTCTTATTACATTACAGTCACTATTGTTATTTTCTTTGTACAGTTACTAATGTATTATGCCTTGTGTATTGAAGTTCACAATTTCAGCCCCCGTGAGTTCTTTCAGTACGTGAAAGCAGAATGATTTTTTTAAGATTTGTGTATATTCTTTATATGCAGTATCAGAGTTCCACAACTTTGATTTTTCTACACGTAAGATTGTGTATTATTGTTTATTAAGACATAAAGTACTTTACTGAGTTTATAGTATTCTTTCTGTGTTAAAATTTGCACTAATATCCATAAAGTTGCTATTTTTTTATTACTATTGTACTTCCTGTTTCTTAGGATTCCTTCTAAATGGGAACATTGAGTGCAATTCCCTTCCAGTGCCTTTTTTTCCTTATGATTAAGTCTCTAAGCTTAGATGATTGCTTTGAACTAAATGCAAAACTATGCACATGACTAAGAACTGGATAAATGCTTTTTATCCTCAGGATCTGACTGTATGTGTCCTATTAATAGAATACACTATTTTAGGATACAAGTTACTTATGATCAATGCTGAAACTTGAACAGGTGTTATTTTATTCTGGAGACATGCTCACACTACAGACCTGCTGATTCTGCAAAGTAAATTGTTCTACTTATTCTAGTATTTAAATTCAAATATTACACCAGGTCACCTATCAGATTGGCTTTCCTAAAGGAAAACAAGATATTTGGAACATTATTCCCGATGTTTTACATCTGTCTATCCCTTCAACTGTAACATAAATTGAATCAAAAGTTTACTAATAACATATGCACATATTGGATGGAGAAAGAAACAAGGTGGAAAACTTCTTTAAAACCTTATGATGGGATACACAACATTGATGGCAGGACTTGGCTCCAATATGTGATGGATCAACATTAATAACATTAATTTATACATTGAAAACTGACTGAAGTGAGTATAGATTTTCCTTGTCCCAGATCAGTCTTCCCTGTCAGTTTTTTGAGGTTTAGGTTTTAAAGGCATTTCTACTTCACAGTTCTGAGGCTGTCAAATCTGAATTTGACAATTTCCATAACAGCAATTGCGCCTATTTGCATTCTAAAACGTAGTGAGATTTATGCTGATGAAGGTTTTTGAGGATATAGATAAAAATGCCTACATGATAAATAACAGAAATGTTCAATTCTTTCTTTTTTCTTTTTTTTCTTTTTTCTTTTTTCTTTTTTCTTTTTTTTTTTTTTTATATCACGTAAGTATATCTTAATATAGCCTAAGTTACGTTTAGAAATGTTTAACAGGAGATAAAAAGTTGATAAAAAAATTACCTTTATTCGTGTTTATCAGGACAGTAGTTGTTCATCATTCCTTACTTAAACCAGGACAGGCAAAATCTAGGCAATTATAAGCATATTTTTTACAAATCACCCTCTGAGATGAAAAGCAAAGAACATACAAGTGATTCTTCAAGCTTCATGAAGATTTAGATCAATCTCCAGGGGAATAGCTTATAATAACGAATAACATTGTCAACTGATAAAATTCCTCCTAAATGACAAGATACAAAGATGTAATTTTCAATTTTCATTGAAAAGCTTCATGATCAAATCAAAAATCACAAAAACTTCCCAAGGTGGAAGATCACTAAGTTACTACAATACCACAAAGAAATAGAAGGACCTCAGGTTACTTCTAGCTCTCTCTTCAGATTTCATACTCTGGGCTACAACCTATACTATGTTTATATGGCCTGTTAATGAAGGAGACAGGAAAAAATCTCTGGCCATTACCCTGGTTTGTGTTTCACATTAGTGATAAGAGGGGTATGTTCAACTGTTTTATTGAATTTACTTTTGTCTTACATAGGAACACAGCATAAACTTCCATCATAAATAGTTTTCGTTTTGATATTCTATTATTACTTTGTGAAAAGTTATTTTGTTACCAGGATATGTATAACTGAACAGTACACACTAGTTTTTCATTATCTAATACGTGATAGCACATTTAGCATGCTACAGGCTTATCTGTTCACATGCTTACCATCAACCTCCACTGCTTCAAATGGCTGAAATTCAGTTGTGCTGACATCTTTTGTGTGTGAGGGATTAAAGGAGTATCTAATTTTTTATGATGATTAGTTAATTTTTTATGATGATTTATGATGATTAGTATTATCTTTACTTCTTCATGAATCATTGAGTCATTCTTACTATCTCAACAGCTTCTCTCTGTTGTAACTTTTCTTATCTTGTAAGGCTTCAGGATATACATTCCTTTACTGCCCAATAGAATTTCATTTATTTTTTTTTTTCATTTATTTTATTTTTATTTTTTCATTTATTTTTTTCTGCAAAAATAGACCAAATTAGCATAGCTGAGATTCACTAATATGGCCTTTAGGTCACACAGTGTTGACACTTAACATGATTCACTGTAAAGCCATTCTACCAGTGATCTTGCCTACCTTCTCTGGACAATGTTAGTAGTGTAAGGATACAGTCAGTGAGCCCACAGTGACAGTGCATGAACACTTGGTCTTTTTCCTCTGCAATGCTCTAGAATTAATGTACAGAAATTTTATCTTAAAAATTTTGGTTTTTATCTTAACAATGTTTACATACTAAAATGAGTCTTTCTAGTGGATGCTATATTTTTCTTATAATCTTCCTTAGGTCCTTGTTTGTAATGGGAAGGAATATTTTTCATTCTGTTTGTTACGATGATCTGAAGATATTTTCTTTAGCATGTGTCAAGAGTTTCAGTTTTATAATGCATAAAAGAACCTGTTAGATTTCACTGCTATTAGGAGTCAATGCATATCATGAATGGTGGAAGGTTTATAACGTTTATTAAGCATTACAGAAATATCTGTATTTTTGCTTTATTGATCACCACACTGTACTTAAAGCCTTGGAAATACATTTCAGTTATACTGTCAGACAAAAGATGTGCCAAGCCCAAACAAAATCTTCTCCTTCCACACCATACAAGCGTAGATAGTTTCTGTAACAGTTCCATGGCTGGCACAAACATTCCAACAGAAAATATTTGGTACTAACTGCAATGTAAAACTATCTAAGAATAAATGTGCTGTGACTTGGATCATAAGACAAAATTTTCTATGCATGCAGGCAAAATGAAGTCATGACAGAGTTCACAAAACCTATTCTTTTCTTAAGATTGCTGTTTGAACTTGTTTTTTAGGAGGACTCTTTTAAAAATTTAAACTTGACAGTGCAAGAAATTTCACATATTTTATCCATAAACTGTCAATTGCAATTGAACAATGCACACATTCTTCTACAGTATTCTGTTCATAAGAATACTAAAATGAGATCTCTGGGTCATCAGACCATAATACTTATATTAGCAACATAAAATTGTACATTTCAAGTTAATGGTTACTGGAATGCAGATTTTCTGCATAGTACACTAGGTATTGTACTGAGAGACCAAAAAGCCTGAACTTTCTGCACTACAAAATTTCTCATTTTTAAATGCAAATGAAACATTTCCACCAGGAGAGCAATAGGGCAAAACCATTACAGTTATAAGACTTTCCTGGAAAAGTGTAGAAAAGAATATCCTTGTGAAATGAAAATGCATAAATTCAGTTTCCTACAGATATAAAGTTTCCCAAGATGTGGAATACTGTGAGATCTTTTTATTGTCAGGTGTATGAAAGTCTCAATCACTTCTACTTCTATCATAGGGTAATGCAATAGTTCCATTACAGTGGCTCCAGTTGTTTCCAAAGAAGGAATGTAAATTTTTTTTCTTAGAGAAGGTTTGGAGCTTTGAGTGCTAAACAGAAATGGTGAGACATTTTAATATCAGAAACAAGATTTAAGACATTATTTTTTGTATTGCATTTCCTATTGGTAGCCTCACAGAACTTTTTGTTAGAGATTTTGTTCGTACATATTTGGCCACACAGACAGAAGGCTATACCTGTGTAAACAGTGCACAAAAGTGGTGAAGTGTCAGACAGTACTCTATACCTCATTTTAGCCAAACTCTATCTACATGGAAGGCAATCCTAAAAATTCATGTATTATTTAAAATGTTTAAAGAGGTGGATCACTGCAAGACACTTTTTAGAATGTCTGCATAGAATTTTAAATCTTCTATATCATCGACAAGTTGAGTCAATGTACTGTCAGGGATCTCCTATTGTTTGCAGGAATTACTTGTAAAAAGTTCGAAAAAATAAGGACCACACACATTACAAATGTTTTTAGCCTCTATTGTATGTCTTATCAAAAAAACTGTAAGGAAAGAACTGTGTTTTCACACATTTCTATTAACTTCTCATGCCATTTAGATTGGATTCACATACAGTAAGAAATTATCATTGTAAATTAAACCAATGAAATATTAATCAATATGATCGTTAGAAGCGAAGGTATCTGTGCCAATTTGGTTCAGTTAATCACAGAATCATAGAATCACCAAGGTTGGAAAAGACCTACAAGATCATGCAGTCCAACATATCACCAATAGCTGTCACTAAACCATGTCCCTCAACACAACATCTAAACGTTCCTTGAACACCTCCAGGGTTGGTGAACCCACCACCATCCTGGGCAGCCCATTCCAGGGCCTGACTACTCTTTCATAGTAGTGTCTCCTGACGTCCAGTCTGAATCTCCCCTGGAGCAATTTGAGGCCATTCCCTCTAGTCCTATCACTAGTTACATAAGAGAAGAGGCCAAAGCCCAGCTCACTACAACCTTCCTTCAAGAGGCTTGAATATCAATCCCCCTCCCCACCTCCCCCCATGCCATGTGGGATGATGGAGGGCAAGGAGGAGAACAGTAAAGTCTCTCCTGAGCCTTCTCTTCTCCAGACTGAACAATCCCAGCTCCCTCAGTCGCTCCACATAATGACCCCTCAGCAGCTTAGTTGCCCTTCTCTGGACACTCTCTAGTGCTCTCAAGACTCTCTTGATGTCTTTCTTGCTGTGAGAAGCCCAAAACTGTACACACTACTTGAAGTGCAGCCTCACCAGTGCTGATACAGAGGGACAACTACTTCCTTGCTATTGCTGACAACACTAATTCTGATACAAACCACGATGCCATTGGCATTCTTGGCCACCTGGGTATGTTTCTGACTCATGTTCAGTGAAGCACAGACCAGTATCTCCAGGTCTGCTTCTTCTACACAGTCTTCCAGCCACTTTGCCCCAAGCCAGTAGTATTGCTTGGGGTTGCTGTGACCAACATTCAGGACACATCATTTGGTCCTGTTGAACCTCATCCCATTGGCTTCAGCCCATTGGTTCAGCCTGTCTAGATCCCTCTGTAATGCCTTGCTACTCCCAGGCAGATCAACAATTCCTACTAACTTAGTGTTATCTGCAAACTTACTGAGGGTGCACTCAACGCCCCATCCAGGTCATCAATAAAGATATTGAAGAGGACAGGCTCCAGCACTAACCCCTGGAGAACACCACTCATGATTGATTGCCAGCTGGATTTAACTTCACTCACCCCCACTCTCTTGGCCTGGCCCTCCAGCCAGTTCTTTATCCAGTAAAGAGTGTACCTGTCCAAGCTGTGGGCTGCCAGCTTCTGCAGGAGGGAGGCAGTGTTGAAAGCTTTGCTGAAGTCTAGGTAGACCACATCAACAGCCTTTCCCTCATCCACCAGGTGCGTCACTCGATCACAGGAGGAGATCAGACGGGGCAAGCAGGACCTGCCCTTCATGGTCCCATACTGGCTAGGCCTGATCCCTCAGCTATCCTGCACACGCCATGTGATCTCCCTCAAGCCAATCTGCTCCATAACCTTCCCTGACAGCGAGGTCAGACTGACAGGTCTGAAGTTCCCTGGATCCTCCTTACGACCCTCTTGTAGATAGGAGTCACACTGGCAAGTCTGCAGTGTTCTGGGCGCTCTCCAGTTGACCAGGAATGCTGACAAATAATGGAAAGTGGCTTGACTATCACTCCACCAGTTCCCTTGGCACTCTTGGATGAATTTCACCTGGTCCCATGGACTTGTGGCAGTCCAGGTGGAATAGTAGGTCTCTGATTATTTCCTCTGAATCATGGGGGATATTCTGCTCCCCCTCTGAGACTATCAGGTCACAGAGGAAAGTATTTTCCATATATACAGACTAATAAATTCACTTAATATTAGGATACAGTTGAAACTCATGAAAAATAACAGAAAAATATACAAATATTAAAATACTGTAAGGGATGGACCCCAAGAGACTGTTAACGTGACCCTGGTTAGTGTCCCAAGAGACAAGCTACTGAACAAGAAGCCAGATGTCCCTTCCCTTAATTTGACTGGTGTCTCAGCTACTCCTGGGAGATTCCAGAAAAGTAATTGAGAAGCAGTCAAGTTACCTGGTGTGTCATTTCTTTTGATTTGCCTGGTAGCCAGTGTGTCTAATTTGGCTGGTGGCCAGTACCTCAAACTAATCCTGGAAATGGAGCTATCTACAACTATAAATTCCCTTCCCTTCCCTTCCCTTCCCTTCCCTTCCCTTCCCTTCCCTTCCCTTCCCTTCCCTTCCCTTCCCTTCCCTTCCCTTCCCTTCCCTTCCCTTCCCTTCCCTCCCTTCCCTTCCCTTCCCTTCCCTTCCCTTCCCTTCCCTTCCCTTCCCTTCCCTTCCCTTCCCTTCCCTTCCTTTTTTTTTTTTTTTTTTTTTCTTTGTGTGTGTGTGTGTGTGTAACTATAAGGAATATCCCTAATGCTGGCTCCAGCACTGGTGATCTCTCTCTCTCTCTCACACTCTCTTTTTTCTCTTAAGAAAGGCTTACCTGAATACCTTATAAATACCTGCACATCTTAGGTAGATATAATTGTGAGAGGACCAAAGCATATAGGATAACAGTTTTGAAGAAATATCCTATTTAAGTTGATGTTTTCCTCTTGAAAAGGAGGAATGACCTTGAGTGTCATTTCACTTTAATCTGGGGGGATTTGCAAATTTCATTCACAATGTAGGATGCGACAAATGCTCTCAAGAAGGTAATGAACCTTAGAAAGGAATGTACAAAATTCAGAATTAGAAATCGAGCAAAAAATAAGAAAACAACGACAGCAAAGACAAGTTTAAATGATCTATTTTAAGTCTTGAAAATGTTTAGTGGGGGAGTGCAAGTATTGTACTTAGGTTGCAGCTATTAGTTCTCTAATTAAGGACCCATAAAAGGTCATTCTGGGGTTAAAGTCTGTTGATTAGATATTTAATTATTTTAGTATAATCTATACTGTAAAAGATTATGAGAAATTCTAAAACCACAGAGCAACAGCAGAGGAAATAACTTCAAAGTAAGGCAAATTATACAGACACTATTGAGCTATTAATGCAAACCTAGTAATCCTTTGCAACTGTAAACCCTCTGATAATTTCCTGAAGTAATTTTGAAAGAGTCAACAAAACAAAGGTCTAATAATGCTTTGATAATGCTTTGAAAAGAAACAAAAATCAACTAACCACAAAAAAAAAAAAAAAATATGAAAATCAAAGCTGTCTGAAAACCTTTTTTCCAGCATCCTAAGGTAACATATTTCATTCCAGTGTTCCCCAGTGCACTGTTTCAGTAAGTGATATATTTTAGAATAGGTTGCTCTTGGCTATATTTTGAAACCAAATCTGTGACTGCTCTTATCCCTTTCTTAGCTATTGACTTCTCCATGTCCAGAACTGCACAGCTGAGTTGCTTGATGAGTGCTGTATTTCGCAGTTTACAGCACTACAGGAAAGTAAAATGCATGGACTTTAATTTATGATACATAAGCAAAGTCATAGTTTGATTTGTTATGGTGCAATTGTTTTTAAAAAGGGTATCAGGGACTCAGGGTTCTTTCTGGATGTGTCACTGGCAATGTTCACACTGCAATTCTGTTTACAGGTCTACCATGCATAGCTTCATATTAGGACTTTCTAAAGTCTCAATAAGGCTTTTTTTTCATTTTCAAAAGTGGTCTTTTCACTCTTTATCATTTATCATTGCATAGATATGGTAACAACAAATATAAATTAACTGAACAGCCTAATTTAAGAGACACTAAAGCATTAGATAGATTTATTCTACATTCTCAGTCCAGTTGTTTCTCAATTTTTATTGCTAATTTTATAGAAGGTGAATAAAGGCTACATGCTCATTTTCACATTTTGATTTTCTTTTCCTCTTAATAATTTAAAAATCAACAATGAAATTATTTATAAAATAGGAGGAGGTGAAGTGTCTTCACAAGTTTATTGTTTTGATTTGTTCTTTAATGTATTCTGGGCTTAAAATCATATATGGAAAGATTTACCTTGGAGAATTTTATTTTTTTTTTAATTTGTATTATAATAGCCCACTGAAAGTGTTATAATAGAAACATTGATGGGTATTTAACTATTACACTAGTAGCAGACTTGTTATAATAATTGGATTTGGGGTGAAATGCAAAGCTAAATTCACAAATTGTCTCTGCCTTGGGGGAACCATTCATTTCTTCCTGAAACAACTAAGCAAATTTTAGCATCATCATAGGAAAAAAAATTACTAAGAAAAAATGAATGGCTCCACCTCTATTAGCTCCAAGAAAGCAATTGTTACTTGATAGATTTATAGATGTGTGAAATATTAGAACTCAAATCTGGGAATCACTACCCCCCCAAAAAAAATACATATATATATATATATGTTGAAAACTTTGTTTTTTTAATTAAGTGTAAAAGTGAAAGTTGATATCTGACACAAGTAATTTTCATTGGAGTGCTAGAGTGTTATATTAAACAAAAACACCCAAATAAAACTGAATAAATAAACATAGAAGAAAACTTATCTTGCAGATCTTTTATTTTTTTCTGTCCTGTGTTCTAATTCTATTTCTAAGACCTACTCTTTCTTTATTTGTGTAAAACCCCAATTTCTAAAGCAGTATCTGTGTTGTTTTAAATACTTTTTCCCATGTATCCTAAAGATATATTCAGTCTCATGACTGTGTAGTAATCAAGTGGCATCTTTCTAAGTGTTTTTTCTAAGCGAGTACTGCCTTGTATCTTAGGTGTGAATTGCTGCAGTTGATCCACAGTAATTCATTAGACACATATTGCTACAGAAAATCTAGCTACAGAATTCATTATATGCTATTGTCCAACAGTAAATTGTTGACATTGCCAGCTAGCTGGTAACATAGCTGAAGTTACTTTCATGTTATACTAAAATACTGCTTGCAACATAAAAAAAAAAAAAAAGAAAAACAAAACAAAACAAAAAAAAACACAAAAAACAAAACACAAACAACAAAAAAAAAGGCCAAAAGCTGAATAAAATCTAAAAATTTGCTCAATCAGATACTGAAAATGTAAATAAATGCAAAATTATTATTCATAATGCAATATTCTTTCTTTTTTTTTCTTTTACTTAATATTTATTTATTTTAAATGCAGTTTTGTTGGAAAAGCGCTAACATTTTTATTTTACTTAAATTTTCCAGACTTAATATTGTACAAAGTAACAAGACTTACTGTAAGGAAGTTTTCCACTACCACTCATGGATTTTTTTAATTTTTTTTTTTAAATATCTTTCATTTTTCTAATGCTTCAGTATTTGCCTTGACTCTTAAATCTCATCTGAGTTACGTTTTCTTCATCTCCTAAGTCTCAATGGTAATGATGTTTAGTTCTCATTTATCCACGTGTTTAATCCCTTTTATAGTTGCTTTTTTACTAATGGGAGACAGGAGCATGACATTTCATTACACTTTTTTTGCTTTTTTTTTTTTTGTGAGGATTTTTTAGTTTATTTTTGCAAAATAGTAATAATCTGTTTTTACTGATCTATGTCATTGTTAGCCATTAAAATGGTCTTTGTACGTGAAATTCTTCAGCAAGATCAGTTCTACAGTAGAAATATCTTGGTCTACAATCCCAGTCACTTTATCTACCAACACCTAACTCATCCAAAATATTTATACTCTGAAGCAACTTACAGAATGTCACCTTAGTGTATTTCAGAATAAAAGTCTCCATATAGACACAGAATGTGGAATACTCACTGCAAAATATTTATTTTAACATATCGGATAATCTCTCTGATTGTTCTTCATCTCTTAGTCTTATTTCCTATATGCAATATACTCTTAATAGAAGATTCTGCTGGAGAAAAGGAGGAAGCTTTAGAGAAATGAAGTATTTATTCATTAATAATTTCTTTATCATTTTGTTAATTTGATCCATGATTTGAAATCATAACACACAATCACTTTTCCTAACATGGTTACTTCAAGTTGTTCAAGACTGCCGAAGTTTTCTAAGATTGTGAAGATATACTGACACCTTTTCTGCTATATATTCACATGAAAAGTTCTGCAAAAGAGGTATCTGTTAATGGAGTAAGCCTTACAGATCAATAAAAAGATGGCATAATTCCTGAGTTTATCCCGGCCTGTATACTGAGTACTCATACCAAACATATAATTTAGTAAACTACTTTTTTTTCTACAATAATGAAGAAAGTCCTTTTAACAGGATGAATCTTTCTCAAACTGGATGTAGACAAGTCATGAAGAGGGCTTTGGTGATGACAGGATACCTTCTAATGATAAGGTTCTTAAATTTGGCAGCTCAAGTAAGTGATTAAAATCCAGAGGTTGGATGAGCTCTAGAAGAAAAATCTGGTTAGGATCTTCATAGATTAAAAATAATAATAATAATAATAAAGCAATTTTTTAAGAAGGGAGAGAATAGAGGAAGAGAATAAATAAAGAAAGAATTGTTGTTCAGAATGAGTTAAATGCTTGGGTTGCTTGGATTAGAATTTATACCTTTCATTAATCTGCATTATATTGAATTATAAGGCAATTCAAGCCATTTTAAAGCCTCTAAGTCATTTTTTAATTGTTCTATTAATGCAGACCTTTTACACAATATTGTTTTCTGAAAACCATTTTTAACAAGCAAGGTAATGATTCAGTTTGCAAGAGCACACATAGAAAACCAGTGTAGTTCTTACTTTTCTGTATGTGCATCTGGTTTAAACAAAGATAAATGATTCAATTTTGTCACAGGAGCTTGTCATCAATAATACTATGTAAATCATCTCCATTATGATAGGTTTGGTGCATTTGCTCCTTTTATGAATCAATGGTAATGAAATCTGTGAACTGCTACAGAGCTTTCTGAAGAACACTTGAGATTGTTTTCAGAAGTTTATAAGGAATGCCAGTTAAATAAAAAATTATTTCTGTCAGATGTTATGAATTCCATTAAGGAACCATGAATGAGGGAGGCATTTTTTACTACACTTCTTGTAGTAGTGCAATTTCTCCATATAATCCATCCTAAAAAGTTTACTGCTATAAAGAAAGAAAAGTTAATTGAAATCATCCTTGGGACTTTATTAATTAAAACCTTTATAAGACCTCATAAATTAATTAATTAAAGATGGACTTTGTGAAGCACCTTGATAAATTCTGGAATGTTTTTATATTTTCTCCTCATATAACAGCAGTTATGTTCAATTGTCTTAATCTAATGTTGCTCTGAAAGACTTAAGCACCACAAGCTTTGTCTTTTTCAGTTCCTATACTGTTACTGATTTTTTTGTTTTGTTTTTGTTTTTGTAGTTAAGTACTCATATTTGGTATAATGGAATTTTAATTCATCTAGTTTCCATGAATATTTCACTCAAGCAGTTTTCTTGCTTTCCCTTTGATTAAAGAGATACCACAGCAATTTGTCCTTGAAACCTTAGACTAATCTAGTAACTGGTTTGCAACATTTACTATTATAAATATATTGAAAATAGTGAAATAAGGAAAATAATATCTTTAGAATATGAATTTAGGAGGTAGGAGGCTATAACTTTTAAACTGGTTCTCCAGATGAATGGCTGGTAATACTGGAAGACCTCTGTAAAATAAGGTAGATAATACTACTCTATCAATCATGACTGCTATAATGACTGGTTATTTAATATCAGTACATTTCTGTAGAAGTTACAGTTGCTAAATATTATTGAAGAATATTCTGGTTTACAACATGACTCCTCATTCTACAAAGCAAGTGTGATAATATATTTTCATGGCAATGGCTGTATCATCACAGGTTGTGGATTGATTGTACTTCAACAGTGGCATAAACTAAATGCAAATAATTGCTATCAGAAGAGAAAAACTTTGCTTAAATTTGAGCAGAAGAGAAAAAACCATTAACAAAATGTAGAGAGGGAAATACATGCACTGGGGAAAGCTACTCTTTTTCAGTTAAATTATGACATGTGAATTTGAAAAGTTTTTTCAGTCAGAAAACCTCCACTTAGCAGACTGAAGAGCATTAAGGATTTGCAGAAATGTGTCTAATGGGAACTGATGTTTAAAAGCAAAGGATATTGGGGCTGATTATTTTTCTCATTAGGCAGCATCTCTAACTAAGTAAATCAGATGTTGCCTTATAATGTTTCACAAAATCTGTCAAATTGAAGGATATAATCTGAAAACATACCATGAAATTAGCATAGATCCATGCTGAATTGGATTCAACAAGTATTTTCATCTTACACTAATTGACAAAAAGCAGTGCTACTGCAGCACAGAATTTTGCATGCAATTATTATTAGACAGACAAGTGAAAGCATTCTGAATTACAATATTTTTCTCATGTTTTGATGTCAGGTGCTACCCAAAACAATGTCTAGGATAAGTAGATTTTTTTTTACTTAATACTGTCCAGTACTCCCTTTAGCAGCATCTTCCTCCTTTTAATAGAAAAATTAAGTGAGATTATTTCTCTCCGTAGTCTATGCAGAAAAAGAATTAAAAATACTTCTTAGGAAGAAATGTAGAATCAGTTCAACATGCAGACTCCAATATACTGTGCATCATACATATAGCATCATACTGTGAGGTAGATATATAGGACATAGGGCTCTAAGGCCAAAGTTAGTCTCCCTAACTTTGTCTCTTCAGGGAGTGGGGAAAAAAAAAATGTTCAACAGATTCAGGGCTTTTGGAACAGGAGCTGCTCTGAAGATTCTTAGTGATGAACAAGTCATTAAATGCTCGAAGGTAGTGAGAGAGAGAGAGAGAGAGAGAAAGAAATGAGACTGCTTATAGACAAAGGAACATTTAAATCTTTGGAACAGGATGGTGTTGCTTTAAGTGGAAAGCAGACGAATGCCCTTGTGGTAAGATATCCCTTATCATTACACTCACTTTTTGGTCAGAAAATTTGAGTTCAAATTACTTTTCTAAATGAAGAAATAAAGGAAATCTCTTGTCTGTTTTACAAACTGTGTGAATATTCAATGAGGTGGTTGTGGGTTTTATGTATGTGACTGGCATCAGAGCAGCCAACAGGGAATTTATGTGACTACTTTTCTGGTGCTAGTACTTCTCAGCAAAGTATCTAATATCTAGAAACCCTAGATAAATGAACGCATCTCTCTTTTGATGTGCTTGATTTGATGTGCTATCCAAGCATGTGAATGGCATACATCTGGCCAAACAAAGCTGTAGCAGCCTATCTCTCGTAAATTCTTGAGTCCCTTAGCTGTCTTCAGATGTGATATAAGCAATTGGTAGTTGAAGTGGAGGCTAGTTATGAGATTATTGTTGATATTTGTCATAGTGCTGATAGTTATCATTTATTAGGCAAATACACTTTGTACATTTAAATCTTCAACAAAGCTCCAAGCTCTAGCTGAGCTTCATATAGAGTTACTGGGAGAAGTGATAGTTTTTTGTTATATTATTATTACTGTTCAGTTATTTATTGCACTTTATTCCCTTTGTTATGTGAAGAAAACCATTCTTGCTAAATTCTAGCATTCTAGAATTAAACAGACAACACACTACACAGTCAACTTTTAACAGATTGTTCAGTGAAGCATGACACTGAGTTCCCTTTCAATTGGTTTTTAGCATAACTCACATTGAATGATCACCAGAGTTAAAAAATCGGTACCATAGTCCAGCTTTCCCTTCTCTCTTCTAATTTATGCACCTTATGTAGCAGAGATTGATAAAATTTTAAACGCACTGCCGAAGCAACCATCTCATGTGATTTCCTATCAAATCAGACTTTGAGTTTTGTTAATTTTCAATGTTTTTTTTTTTTTGAAATAAAAATGAAACTGAGCTGAGGCAAAACATCCTCCATCCTCCCAGCACGTTTGTGGGTTCCTCTTATAGAAGGTATAGAAGGGATTGTAATATCTCATATCAAGCAGAGAGGGAACAACTAGAATTGTGAAAGGTCAATCCCCACTGTTTCGTATACTGATATTATGCTTAATGCATGAAAAAACATGTAAAGGAAAAGTAATTATCAGAGAAACATTTCAGATTACCGCAGTTCTTATAAAATAATTAAACACTCTGTTTTCTCCAATCAGATACTGTGCTGATGGTATTCTACCATGATGGCATCTACGATTTTAAATATATATATGTAGATAGATTTTTAATGTAGGTGGCATTTATAAAACTTTGTCACAAACTGTGCTGAGTTTAAAAGCAGAGTGTGCTCTTTGTAAAGGAAAAAAGTTCAGGGGAGTAACAACGAGTATTATCAGTAGCAGGGAAACAGAATAATTAAAAGATAACTAAAGATAATTAAATGATAGCAAAGACTAACCTGATGTGCTTTAGGCTAAGTGTAATAATTAATCTTGATACGTGGTATTTGATAAGGGCTTTTGAATGTTTACTCTTACACTATCTTTCTATTATGAAATCACATCCTTACATGCAGGAAATAATTGGGCTAAACTTAAGTGTTCATATTAGACTCACTCTGTCACTAGTGCAGTTAGTTTTACTGTGAAAGGTGAATATTAGAGAGCAAGCAGGAAGAATAGAAATATTAATTAGCTATGAAACTTCTGAGGCTTCCATATATATAGAAAACAAGACCTTCCTCATCTTTTCTCAGGGGAGGGGAAGTCAATGACTAATGAAAGATGCTGCGGTGATTAGTTGAGACTCTTCAGACACAAAAGTTCCATGAAATGCAAAGATACATTAATCCTCTTCCTGTTCCTGACCTGATGTCCCACAGGAGTCAGTACTTGAATACTTGCATTGACACTTTTTAATATCATCGGGATATCACAGGGATTGAGTGCATCCTCAGCAAGTTAGTCAATGACACTAAGCTGTGTGGTGTAGTCAACAGACCCAAGGGATGGGATGACATCCAGAGAGACCTAGACAGGCTTGAATAGCAGGCCCAGGGGAACCTCATGAGGTTCAACAAATCCAAGTGCATGTTCTTGCACTTGAGTCGTGGCAACTTCCACTATCAATACAAGCTGGGAGATGAAAAGACAGCACTAATGAAAAGGACTTGGAGGTACTAGTGGATGGCAAGCTGCTCATGAGCCAGCAATGTGCCCTTGCAGCCCAGAAAGCCAACCACATCCTGGGCTACATGAAAAGAAGCATGGCCAGCAGGGCAAGGGAGGTGATCCTGCCTCTATACTCTGCGCTGGTGAGATCTCACCTGGAATACTGCAACCAGATGAGGAGTCCTCAGTAAGCATAGACCTGTTGGATATTACCAGAGGAGGACCTCAAAAATGATCCAAGGGTTGAAACACCTCTTCTATGATGATAGCCTGAGAGAGATGGGGCTGCTAGGCCTGGAAAAGAGATATCTCCAGGGAGATCTGGGAACAACCTTTAAGTATCTAATGGGGAGTTATAAGAAAGAAGGGGACAGACTCTTCAGCAGAGTTGTGATTCGGCAACAGAAATGGTGTAAACTAAGAGAAGAGATTTAGTCTGGATATAAGGAAAAAGTTTTTTACAGTAAGGGTAGAAAAGCACAGGTTCAGATTGCCCAGAAATGTGGTGGATGTCCTGTCCTCAGAGACATTCTAAATCAGGCTGGATGGGGTTCTGAATAACCTGACCTAGCTGTAGGTGTCCCTGTTCTTTGCAGTAGAGTAGGACTAGAAGACCTTTCATGGCCCTTTCCGACTCAAACGATGATGTGGTTCTATGATGATTCTATGATTCTAGCATGGCCAATTCTTGGCACTGGTAAGGAAATACCTTTCCTCATGCACTTAGTTTATCTAAGTCAATTGTATTTTTCTATTCTATACTGGAGTAAACACAGATTCTTAAAAACTCTTTGTCACTTTTATGATGAAGGAACAGGCTTTACACAAAATGTGGATCAACTTAATTTAGATGACAAGTATTAATTTCTTCTTTCTCTTTTCTTTCAGTTGGTTGTCTTGATCTATCTGTTTCACTTTGTTTTCTCCTACTTTTTTAACCTTCTCTGAAAATTTCTATAAGTATCTTCAGCTGTTAATAACAGAGTAGAAATTTTCTTGTGAAGATTATTAAAAGTTATCACCCAAAGCCATAATATAAAGCAATAATTGAGAAGACTTATTTTTTTATAAAATTATTTAAATGAGTGCAGACCCTTTGCAGTTTGCTTGTTTATTTAAAAAGCTTTCAAGATTTTTAGGATAATTTAAATTTAATTTATTTACTCTAATTTTAGAGTGTGCATCTCATCACCACAATTTTATACTATTCATCTTAGATTTAAGGGAAGTACAATTTAGGAAAAAGTAAATGATAGTATTCAGTCGTCCATTATGTTGATGTTCTGGGAAGATAGTAAAAGTAAATATTAATTAGTGCCAACCATGATATTATCTTTTATAATACTGATTTATTAGAAATAAATTGAAGTAAATAATTCCGTTCCCACAGTGTTCTAATAATGGAAGCTTTTTAATGTTTTATGAAGAGTTTTTCATTTCTGTAAAGCATCATTATTTGAAAGAAAGTAAAATTGGTAGAAATAAAATGTTCTCTCTGTTTTTTAAGCATAATATCGTAGGCCATCATAAAATATAAGAGGCATTATTTTTGGAGCAATCCTCTTAGTTGTACCTGCCTGTGTTCAGCTTTCCTGGCTGAGTGTAAATTGCTGATTCCCCTGTGAACTGCAGTGACTCAGATGTTCTGCTTTGTACATCTTCATGTCACAGAAGGCAATGGATGACCAAGAGTGCAGAGCCCTGCACTGTGAAGTAGAGACTGCAATATCTTCTCCGGATTTCATTAAAAAGTCCACAGCAGAAAATACCATAATAAAATTCCTTAAATAATATCATAGAAATTGAAAAATAAATATAGATTATGAGTAAATCTTACATTTTTTTCTGATTCTGGAAACTCCATATCTATTAAGCATCAGACAAATACCAGATGAATTCTCAGAGCACACTGTGCGGATCTTATCTATTCAGTCTGTGTTGCCTGTGGGTTTGTGTACCAAATAAAAATATGTCTTTTTCTGACAGGTTAGGATTTTATCTCTTTCATGACATGCATCTAAACTCAGCACTGACCATCCCAATGCATTCCAGCACAATTACTTGCATGCAGGGAGTTGGTTATATGGCAGCTATTGGTGTTACAGCTTCTCATTGACTTCTGAGACCATAAGTACACAACTCAGTAGAGCACACGTACTTTACCCAAGATCACTAACTACACAAATATGATGTCTTCCCAAAGGCACCAAATACAGAGTGCTGGTCAGCTGTTGTAGTATGGGGTAGAACTAATACACATATTGCAGATCCTGTTAACAAGTTGCAGAAGTCTTTTTGACAAAGTAATATTGTGAATACAGCTAAAAATGCATGTTTGAGTGGCAAGGTTTTATTCTTGTACAATTGGTTTAAGATTTCTCTGAACTGGTGAAGTTAAGAGAAAGCTTATTCTGAGGAGAAGTTGACTTGCTGCACTTTCTTTTTGTTTTCCAAACGTACTTTTTGTTTTGAATCTTTAACAGAGTACTTGAGAAGAAGTGGAGTGGGTGAATGAATGAAAATAAAACAGTAAAAACACATTTCACATGCCATTTTATTTTCTCTTCTTATTACTCAGGCTATTAAAAAAAATTTTCCAGACTATCTTCAAAAATATCCATGCCATTGTGACACATCTAGTGAAGGGCTGGCCCTGAGCTTCTATTTCTCTGCTTCATGGATATAATTGAAAGCTAGGAAATCCAGAAAGCTCCTGAGAAGACCAGTGTTTAGTCCTTCAGGTTCAACTATTAGGTTGAATAAGGGTTTACACAAAATCGTCAAGTAATTCAGCACTGATATACTGCTAAAATTTCATGGACTTGATTGTTGTCTTTTTTTGCAAGATTAAATGCAAATCTTTTTAGGAGATGCATTATGTTTGGGTCAATGGTTTATGAGCTGATTCAGCCTGATTCCATGACTAGCAGGATGGAGGGATCTGCAGATTAGTGCCTCTGGAAAAGGGAAACAGGGACCCTGAATAATTAAAAGCTGTGGCAATGATCTGGGGAGAAACAAACTAATTTACTAAATATGGTATCAGAATGCAAGATAACACACTATAACATATTATAATTAGAATTGAAGCTAATAAATCAAATATAATCAGGGAGTATCTGAAAGTTGAAGGCCTTACACTAATGCTGATGCGATGTGTGCAGTCAGGACAAGCAGCAGGAAGGAGAGCAGATAAAGAGAAGGTCAGGTGATCTATGAAAGCTTTTATTCCCTCTCTGAACGCAAACTTTTCTGGGGTATGTAGTTCTTCTCTTCCAGACAGATGCCCAGAACTGGAGTATTAACTCTTTAAATCCCAGTGCACTACATGGTATTATGATGTGGAATACTGATAACCAAAAATCATAAAACCATGACAGTTTACCAATCCTGTTGCACTGAGTGGGAGATGAAAGGCATCTGACAGTTCTGAGGAAGAATTCAGTAATAACAAGTGTTACCTGTCACAACCTTAGATGAAGCAGCATTTTAATAGGGCTACAGTTATTACTTATTTGAAATAGAACAACTGATGAAAGTACATGTACGAAAGTAAATGAGATTGTGTACATAGCAGAGAAAAGCAATTTGCTTTTTCTGTTACTGTACCTACTTCTTGGGAATTAACAGAATAAGAGAAAAAAAGTACAAGCAGCAATTCATTCATACCACAGAGGGGATTTTAAATATCTTGGAAATAAAAGCTGTGAATGGTGACAAACAAGAACTGAGAAGTAGTAAGGTAATGGAAGAACTGCTTGACAATGGATATGTCACTACTGAGAAATCATGATGAACCAGTGAAATTCAACTCAGTGAAGGCATGCTGATATCACTCAGGAATGACTCTTCAAGTTTTGATACAGACTTGTAACATGGCTCTCTTGACAGTCTATTAATCACTTTTACATTTTAACATTTTTCATTAATGTTAAATATGTTAAACATCATAGTTGTTTTTAGATGGATTTCTTTATTGAGAATTAGTTCTCTGGCTGTGAGCTTTCTGCTTCACATATTCCCACTGAAAACATCCCTTCCTCTTGGCACTTCATAGCATCCCCTGCTCCACTCATTGCAGCTTTCAAACATGTGCATCTAAAGTCTTCCAATCTGTCCTTGTTTGCAATTTTGCAAAGTAGGTTTTTTGCACAGATAGTTTATTTATTTGCTGTATATGTACAAGAAACAGGTTTAGTGCCTGTCAGTCCATTTTAAGCCCTCTAGCTTAAAATAAAACTCATACATTCCCTTGCAGTACAGAGTTATGTTATTGATTACAAAGTTGGAAGACATGCCTCCAAAGAAAAGTATAAAGTGGGAAAACTTAATCCTAGATGACTTGACAAGAATCTTAGCTGCTCCTGCACCATAGATAGCTTGGGGGTCTTTTGCTTTATTCTGTGCAGAGACGCAGTCCTGTAGCAAAAGCTATTTCAGTTCTCTTTCACAACAGAGCCTGACAAGTAGATATCCACTCCCTGCCTTTAAAATTCCTTCTGACTAGAAGGAATAGCCTGTTTTGTGAAAGTCTGAACATGAATATGTTGCCTGAAAGAATAGTTCTCCTACACTTCACCTAAACTATCTTAAAATTACAGGCGTTTTAAAATAAATAAATAAATAAATAAAGTTGAAAACAAAAAGACTAGAAAATATCAGGAGTATGATTTAAAGGTCAAAGGGAAAGTTCTAAATTCTTATCATCTCATAAAAGAAAAAGAAAAGTATGCCTGGATCAATAGAAATGTTCTCCTGATACCTATAGACCAAAATAAATACAGGAAAGTGGGAGAAGAAACATGAGTTATTCTGGAAAGTTTCTTAACATTGAATTTTGCAGAATAAATCTCTCAACAGTCTTCATCAGTTGCCAGAAGTCTCCACCAAAGACAACCTTGCTTATTCTGAGAATGTTTCATACTTAATAGGATTTTTTATTCTTCTTGCATTGTACACTCTGAATTCAACTCAAAGATCTAGACTGTCTGCACCCATGGAAAAGGAAGACTTCAGTCCCAGAAGAAAGGTAAAATAAATTCTCATCAGTGAGAACAACTGGACATGAAGCATACCTATGTTTGAGGTATACAGTGAAAGTCTTTCTGAGCAGATACTGATTTATTTTTTAAATCTCAGGGAAATCTTTTCTTGGAAGAGTAAATCCTTTAAAGTTTAGTAAGGTATTTTGCATTCTTAGTTTCACTATATCTCAGAGTCATTTTATGGATGAGGAGCTAATATTTCTTCACTTGAAAAGATATTACAGAGGTAAATGCTACAGTTGTATAACATTTATAGCTTGCATTGTCATATCATGACGGAACATGAAACAGAAATAGCAGCTAGAAAAACAGAATGATGAGATAAGGTAGGAAACGTTAAACATTTTTAGATTGCAATATTATTTCATTTAACTTTACAGTAGTCTGAATCAATTTTCTGCTTATTTGTGATGACATTTTCCATTCTACAGAATGAATGAAGAATTCATTAGATTGTTTTGTGATAAATTTTTAACTGTTAAACTTTAATTAACAAAAAAATTAACACAGCTCATATGGCTGATTTGCAGATTCACAGTTCTGTATATTTTCTAATTAATTAACATTTGTTTAATGTTTCAAACATGACAAGGATCATGAAAGCAATAGGCACAATTAGTCACTCCTTTACAGACTTTAGGTGAAAGAATTAGTTCAGCAGGGTTAGAAGGAATATAATCTAAGTAGGTGGTTACCGACACTTGGTAGATTTATGTATGGCAGAAGAAAAATGATAGACAGCTAAGGATGTTTTATTTACATTGATATTGGCATGTACAAATGGGACACTTGAATTTCCACATTTGACACGATAGTGGCTATATGGTTGTGCATCTCTACAAGTTTACCTTCGCTTCTCACATTAGCCATTTCTCTATTCTTTTATGTTATTATTTTCACTAATTTAGCTTTGGATTCTTATTTCTTACTTCTTTGCTGAATCAGGGCAATCAATGACCAAGAGTAAAAAATGGAACCGTTGTGTCTAACTTTCTGCATCTTTCACGTGAACTGGGTATATTTTCCTTCCTCTAGCTATACCTTCCTGGAGATGTGATTGTTGCGGTAAAGAGTATGTCTCTATACTTTCCTCAACAAAGCACTTCAGCCAGATTACAGTTGCATCTTCTTTTTAAAAAGCAAAATGCAGGAAAAAATCATAAATATGTTTCTTTTCCCCATTAGTATCAATCTGGAATTTCCCAAGAGTTACTGTGAAAATAATGTGAAAGGAATCATATATTTGAGATAATACACTGGTAGACTGTGTTATAACAGGGAATAAAATCTGAATCAATATCTTTTATCTAAGTCTAAACCATCCTTCTTCACTGCAAAGAAGAAAAGAGACATACACTAAGCATTGGAGAGGAAAAGACAAGCACTCAATCCTGACACAACTATTGTGATTTTTGGTTTATCTCTTTGTTTACTGAAACTGACTTATTATTTTTTAAAATTGTCTTAATAATGTCTGCAATAAGTTCAGTGGAGTTTCAAATAATGTATCTTGCTTCTGGATAGAGCTGTATCTCATATTTGGTTTGATGAACATAGATTATATTCTCTTCATGGTGAGGCAGTGGCCGGAAGCACTATATTGATTAATCAGACAAAAAGCAAATTAAATATTGTTTACCATCCTAGAGAATTTGAAATTATTGAATAGTTTCTTGCATTTTTCCAACTGTAATCCTCCAGGTGAGGATTACACTTATTTTCACTTATTTCAGATAAATTGCAAACATCTTCTCCAAACCTACATATTTACTACCTTCTAGGAAAAAACTTTGAATCATGTTCCCAAACAAAAGACATTTACTTTTCTGGGTGGCCCCTGGGAGTCACTATACACTAAATATCGTATTAAATAAGCTATTGATAAAAAATCTTTTCCAGAACAAAATACAAGTCCAGCCAGCGTCTTTATTAGCCCTTGACACATGGTACTGACAATCTTATTATTGTCTGATCTTTTTAAAATAGAATGAAGGGCTTGTCCCACAGGAGTATCTCACTATGCTAAATACAGATAAACACAGATAATTAGATTTTTTTTTTTTTTTTTAAGGAAGTTAGTATTTGAAAATTGGAGTTATCTGAGAGTATCAGGTACTGCTAAGTTATCACTAATCAGTGATTATGTAGATTTTGCGTATAAGTCTTTCTGAGTATGTGCTAATTAAAACAAAGTAATACACTCTTCTTGCTTTCTTTCTGCAAAGTCAGAAATAATTACTTTGATCTTAACAGTGGTTTCCCTTGACCTAATTTCTTCTAGCAAAGGTGGCATCATTAGTTGCCATGTTGCTGATTTGTGACTTTAACTTGGTATCAGGCTGTAAATGCTGTTTTTACCCAACCCAGACAGATTACCTTCAATTATCACAGCAATCTGTTCGTTTTAAGATGTCTCAAGACAAAACTGGCAGTGGGAGGCAGTGTCACCAAACTGAAATTGGCTTAAAACAGTAAAACTGTCTTCCCACTGAAGCAGCCCTTGAAATTCTTCCCCTCCTTTTTTTTTTTTTTTTTTTTTTTTTGTAAATAGTTATCAAAATAAACTGAAAATAATTAGTAAGAACTTTCTTTGATAATGTACTAAATTGAGTAGACATATCTCACATTGAGTTGCTGTAAAATTAAACCATACAAATAACATATCTCAATTTAACTACACAACTAGGATTACCCCCAAAAATGAGATATGCTTTATGAATGAGTAGGAGTTAATAATTTACTGTTGCTTTGTGACAACATCACAAAGGAAAAAAGGAAGATTGAAAAATGAAAAATATTGATTTACTAGATCCAGTTCTGCTCCCAGGTATATTATGCCACTGACAAATTTTATTTGCCCTTTCATTTGCCCTGCTATAGTTAGTAACTTTCTGCCACATTACTAGCCTTATGTATGACTTGTCATGACACTTACACATGCAAAATCTGTGTTTTGTGGATGGAAAATGAGACCTTATCTGTTGCTCTTCACAAATCTAAAAAGATTTTGCACAACTATAAGCAATACTACAATGTAGTAAGTTTCCAGTAAACCTTCTGCTTTTCTTTTCCCTTAACTTGAATGTCCTTTATCTCCCAGCAGACTAGATAAGGGTCAGCTGATCCTTTAGGAGAGTTCTTAGAAGAAAATTGGAGTTTAAACTGTTGAAGAATATACATGTGAATAAACAAATTAAAAAAAAAAAAGTGAATTCATGAAATTCTTTTTTTTTTTTTTTAAGACAAGAACAAACTAGGCAAGCTTTTTGTATGTTTTCTGCTATAAGTTTGATATTTTAATGTAGTACATATTTCCTTCCTTCCTTCCTTCCTCTTCCTTCCTTCCTTCCTTCCTTCCTTCCTTCCTTCCTTCCTTCCTTCCTTCCTTCCTTCCTTCTTTCTTTCCTTCTTTCTTCCTTCTTTCTTTCCTTCTTTCTTTCCTTCTTTCTCTTTCTTTCTTTCCTTCTTTCTTCTTTCTTCTTTCTTTCTTTTCTTTTCTTTCTTTCTTTCTTTTTCTTTCTTCTTCTTCTTTTCTTTCTTTCTTTCTTTCTTTCTTTCTTTCTTTTCTTTCTTTCTTTCTTCTTTTCTTTCTTTCTTTCTTCTTCTTTCTTTCTTTTCTTCTTTTTCTTTCTTTCTTTCTTTCTTTCTTTCTTTCTTTCTTTCTTTCTTTCTTTCTTTCTTTCTTTCTTTCTTTCTTTCTTTTCTTTCTTTCTTTTCTTTCTTTTCTTTCTTTCTTGCTTCTTTTTCTTTTTCTTTTTCTTTTCTTCTTTCTTTTTTTTTCTTTTCTTTTCTTTTTTTCTTTCTTTTTCTTTTTCTTTTTCTTTTTCTTTTCTTTTTTTTTTTTCTTTCTTTTTCTTTTTCTTTTTCTTTTTCTTTTTCTTTTTCTTTTTCTTTTTCTTTTTTCTTTTTCTTTTTCTTTTTTTCTTTTTCTTTTTCTTTTTCTTTTTCTTTTTCTTTTTCTTTTTCTTTTTCCTTTTCTTTTTCTCTTTTCCTTTTCTTTTTCTTTTTCTCCTATTCTCTCCCTCACATCATCTTCAGGGGGAGCAGAATGAGCGGAAGGCTTTGCTGTGCTCTCCTACCGCTACAGGGTACTGTCAGGCTGAGGGAAATGAACGTAGAATAATAGCACAGTGGTAGCAGATCCTTAAGTTACCTTTTTACAATTTTTCCAGTTAAAGAAAAAAAAAAATGTATACAACAATATAATTAGATCCTCGAGGGCTATGGAGGCAGAAGTTCAGGCAGGAGAGGAGAGGAGAGGAGAGATCTCATAATTGTTTATAACATCTGAAGCGTGGAAGTCAGGTGAATAGGTTTGGCTCTTTGTAATGGTGTCCAGTGACAGAACAAGGGACAATAGGCATGAACCACAGCATAGGAAGTTCCATGCAAACGTGAGGACCACTTAACTTTAAGGGTCACAGAGCACTGGAACAGGCTGCCCAGAGAGATTGAGGATTTTGCTTCTATGGAAATTTTCAAAACCTGCCTGATTGCCTCCCTGTGCAGCCTAACCTATCATAGGGAACTTGCTTTAGCAGGGGGTTGGTCTAGATGGTTTCCAGAGGTACTTTCCAACAATCCTGATTCTGTGATTATGTAAGATGGCACCAGAAATTGATAAAGAAGAATGTAAAACAACTTCAAGGGTGATATCTCATTAAAAACGGAGAATAATTGCATACTAATGAGGAAGATGCTGAGCAGAAAAGTTACCATCCCCATAACTTTTAATAAGGATACAGGTAGGTCAGAAAAGAGAGCGATAACAGCTAGGATATGCTTATTTTTTAAAACAGACAAACTTTGAAAGCCATAGAGATCATACTCTTAAACTGCTGGTTAATCAATACAGCCTATAGAGGCACACACACACACGTATATATATCAAACGTTCTTCAGTTTTTACTAGAGGAAGTTACTGTGTGAAAGCAGGCCAGACGGAAGTTGCTGATAATCCATGGATGAGCTAACTGTAGACTTACAAGTTTAAATTTCCAGCTGAACTCAAGTGATAGAAAGCATCCAGAGATCTATTGCTCTTATGCAAGGCATACACTTAAAGAGTGATCAGTTATTCCCCAAGGCTAATGAACAGAAAGATGCGGATAGACCACAGGTGGAAAAGCAGATTGCTTGGGGTTGACAAAAGACATTATACTCTTGCAATGTACAGAAAATCTGCCTGCAGATGGGCAAGGCCTGGAGAGAATCTGTGATAAACTATCCCTTTGATGGAATTCATGGCTCATTAGTCTGTGACTTGGTTGCATCTTAGCTGAGGTCATGAGAGGAAAACATCAGCAGAAGCTCATTTTATTAGAGAGTATAAAGACAGACAATTCCCTGTTTTAAGAAGAATGAGTACTGCTATTTCAAGAGTACTACAGTTTTAGGCAAAAGGCACTCTGCAGCTAGCAAAAGATGGGAAATTATTTTGGCTAACATGACAAAAAGGAGAACTTTCACCGAGACAGTATTAGTAACTTTAAAAATTGGTAGTTTGGTAGTTTGGAAAAAGCTTAATATAAGACCTATGTATTAATGGTTTTAAAATGATTCAGTTTCTATACTATACTCTACTATATATATACTATAATATAGTATAATATACTATATATTATATAATAATATATAGTATAATTGTATATAATTATAATATAATATATATACTATACTATACTCTCTCTCTCTATATATGTTATATATATAAATAAATGTCTCGCTCCGATTTATAGGAGGGAGAGAAGGTTCTTTTAATATCTGTATACCCGGCGTGAGATTAAGAAACAACGGTTCAAATGTTGGTCCGACCAGTTTATTACAAATCTTAATTAGGGAGATGGGAAAGGGGAGGATGGACACTATTATGAATTAGGGTAATGGGGAAGGGAAGGAGGGTGATAGAAAAGATAGAAAAGAAGAAGCAAGGAGTCTCTATAGGAAGTAAGACAGAGATCGCCACCATGGATCCAGCGTGGTTTGTAGTTCAGTCATTGATTCTAAGTAGTGGTGGGTCATTTGGCAGTGTTGTTTTGTTGACAACGACAACAATGACGATGATGACAATGGCAATGATGGCCCATTTTCAGTGTTTCCAAAGTGGTCGAGTCAGCTGTCTTTGGAGTGACAGCTCAAACCCAAGGTGGTGAGTCAGCTTTCCTTGGAGTGGCAGCTTCTGTTTTTGGAATCTCAGCGGAAACTCCTTTGTTCCTATCTCCCTGGCCTTGCCAGCAGATCAGAGGGAGCAGGGAGGCACCAACTTGTATCTTGCCTTCACAGGATACAATGGCATCATCCCACAGTCTCCCATAGCAAGCTGGAGTTATTCGTTCACAGGCTAGATCTTCCGCCAGTAAGCTGTCCTGAGCACTATCTTCCAAAGGCAAACCACTAAAATTGTCCACACAGTGATGTTGATTGCCACACGGCAACACCCATCACTCATCTTCTAGATAAATCAGTCTTATCACAAGAAATACCTCAGGAAGCAAGCTTTGAGCCAAAAAACGAAGAAGGATTCTCACACAGCCCAGGGTGCTAATATTAGTTCTATTAAAATAACTAAGATGAACCGCTGTTTTTACCTTAAGTTTTGTGCATCAAATTTAACTTGCATTAAAATTAAACCAAACGTCTGAAATTTTGTTGGAACCAGATTTTGTGGGGTTTTGAGCTTCACAAAACCTTTTTGTGGAGGTTTTGAAGTGATTTCCTAGAGAATTTTCTAATACATACTAACTAACACAGGCATTCAAGACTTGTAAAGGCTGGCCAAAATTATTCTGCATTTGTTATCAGAAATAGGGACTCCTTGTCTGTGAAGTGTTAGGAGAGCTCTTTCAGATGTCTTCCATGTCCTAATACAAAGATTTATATTAAAAACTCATCAGATTGCTTTGGACAAATACCCTACTGTTTCTCCCAAAAAATTTAAATCCACAGTAAATGAAGCTCAGACCATTGATACTTCTTTAAGAGGTTTCTAACATTTGGGATTTTTTTCCAATGTTTCAGAATTTAATAAAAATGACTACTATTAGAACTCTGCAGTTAGCTCATTTACTAATACTGTCTGCAATTCCGCTGGAGTGGATTGGAGAACACTTCAATCACACTTTGGTGATGTGGAGTTCTGGTACTTTTTAAGTACAAAAAACAAACAAACAAACAAACAAAAAAACTTGAACATTTCTGACTTATCTACTTTATAGTCTCTACTGTATAGATAGATAGATAGATAGATAGATAGATAGATAGATAGATAGATGTAGATACATATATATATCTCTACTGACTGAAAGGACTTAAATAATTTTTTTTAATTTTCAAATTAGTAAATAACTTCAGTCATTCTTACTGTCATTAGAGTCAGTAACCACCAGATTTCTTTCTTTGCATACTTATCATCCAGTATCAACATAATGCAGTCATTAACTTTGAATTTATGTACATTGCTAGACTAGTCTTCTTCTTTACTGTTCATAAAATAGTGTGATTTTTTTGCTTAAGCTCTGGCCATTAATTAAATTTAATTTAATGTTATATTTTCTTTTGATTAAGAAACTGTATCGATCTCTTAGTACATCCAATGAGCACTTCCTAAAATAACAGAAATTTTAATTCCTTTCTTTAAAACTTTTTCTTTGGTTGAATTATCCCAAGCCTTAGGAAACTTCTCATTTACAAATAGTAGGCATACATTTACTGCTGATAAGATTGTTTCTTTGTTTGCTCATCTTAAATGCACCTAGCTCCCTAGACATCAGAGGTACCTAGACAACACTGAACTTGACCTATCAAGTCATTACTTTACCTAGATGTCCCACAATGAGATCCTAAAGAAATATCTGGTCACAGAACTAGATAACTTGGGCACCTATCAGTTCCCAAGCAGTATGAAAAAACCTGTAGTGTTAAATCAAAGTTATAGTTAACCTACCTTTATCTATATTGATGTACACTTCCAGGGCAGGTAAAAGTAATGAATTGCAATTGAGAAGTCAGTTCCTTGCATTTCGCTCAGTTCTTTAAAAAGTGTGAACCACATTATTTTGAGAGGTTATATTTACTGCTACCATTTACACTTCGAAGTATCTAAACCAATGCACAAGTAGTTCCAGCTTTTACTGCAGTAAAATATGACACTTTATAAAGTTGTGATATTGGTGTTTTAAAGTATATAATCTTGAGGTAATTTCACCATCAATTGCATGATAACTATTTCCTGATAATATTATTAAAAATACTTTCATATTGGAATATATTAAGAAATAAATCATACTACCTTGAATTAATATTATATGTGTATGTATAAATGATACAAGTAGATGTGGTGTATGTAGAGTCCAAGGCCTTCCTAGGTGCCTGTGAAAGAAGGATTTGATTTCTCTGTGCTTCAGTTTTTTCCTCTGCAATAATTTTGCCACATTGTGACTTTTCTATTTTGATGTAAGTCTTTTCAAGGATGAGTCTATCCCTCGCATTCCTTGTATTCACATAGTCCCATTCATAAAGGACTCTGATTTCCTGTGCCTCTAGGCTCTGCAATAGTATTAACTGATTCACTTGATGTTTACAGCAGAGATTGTTTTGAGCTACATAACATAAATTCTGCTTTAATTAGTTTCTTGTGCTGAAGTCACTGTCAGGGCAGCTGATTTGTTTCCAGCCCATTCTTATATGCCAACATTTGGGAAAGTTGCATTATTTTCTGAAAAATTAAGCTCTGGTTGTTACAACTGTTACAATTTGCAGGATGCAGTCATTTAGAAGTGTTGTAACCCAAGTCTTGTGTGTTTCACAAGAAAGTATTAGAACATTTATTAGTTCTTTTTCATTTTGACTACTTTTTTTTCTTTGTTTTGTTGCATTTGTTTTGATTTCCATAAATTACTAAATCATTGCCATATATTTGTGTACTATAATGCTGCTTTTTAAATTTCACTTAATAACTAGAACATCTTTTCAGTCCAAAGGATAGATTTGAAGTCCAGAGGATTATCATATTTTCCGGTTTATTAGTTGCTATTCTCTTTTAGTCTCAGATTCTCAAATGGTTTTTCAGGGAAAAAAAAGAAAAAAAAACACATCTGTACACCTGATTTATGACTTAAGAATAATACTTGCAAGACTGATAATGGTTCTTAGATAAAGTGCTTGAAAAAAATTATTCATATATATTTTATATTAACTATCTTTAAATGGTGTAATGATGTATGTCCTCGATGTGGCACATATATATTCTCTCTTGAGTTCTAAAGCTTAGCCAAGTCTTGTTTTTTGAGACTGGTAGGTATATTTTCCTCTAGGTATAATGAAGAAATTAAATCTTTGAATAAAGCTCTAAACATGAAAATTCTGCTCTTTCTGACCTTTACTTAGGCACACGAATTTATGTGTCATCAGTATCAGAACTGTTTGCCAGAATAATGGCTGATCAGTATATGTAATGATTCCACGTTTAGCTTAAAAGAACAATGCTGTCAGTTGATAATTGGCAATTGTCAACTGCTACCAACTAAAAACATTTTCTTTTTTTAAATTATTTTTATTTAGAACATCTGAGTGCATCACTTTGTCCATTCTGTTCCAGAAAAGACTTTGGTTGCACTGTTTAATTAATAAACTACGATTTCTGACAAGCTTTACTGCAAAGTCCAATCAGAGACAATGTAGAACAGTAACAACATTTCCAGACACCTGATTGACAGAACCCATTATGGTGCTACTGATTTGAGGTGGTGAAGGGGAAAAGATACCAAGCAGATGATACTGTCTGTATATTATTAAAGAAAATATAAATATTTATTTAATATTTGTTTCCTAGCTAAGTAATTGTTGTAATTTCCTTTAAACAATGATAAGAACAAGACACAGTAGTTCAGGGAACAATTCACTTTTAAAATATGACCTTTTGTACAGTTAATCTCTTTTTGCAGTACAGCTGGAGAAATAAACAGTTGTAAAGTCCAAAATACCTTACGAGTCCTATAGGAGGCTCACACAAGTGGTTTGCACAATTTCAAGTGCATTGTTATAACTAATCATTTTTCTGCTAACTTAATTACTTCAGCAGAAACATTTCTGTTTTGTCCTTTTCAGGAGGCATATTACTCCTGGAACATCTGCACACACAATAACGCATTTAGAAAGTGCTCAGGCAAGGCTTGATTAGAACTGCAGGAATAATACATGCTTCTATATAAATTCAGTCTAAATCCTATTTTACGAAGTCTTTTACAGTGCAGTGTAATAAAAGCCAATATAGGGAATTTCACAGCTGCAGGTGAATCAGCCTGCAGCATGTATACAGGCCTCTCAATCACTCAAAGAGATGAGACAAAACACAGAAGAGTAGGGAAAAAAAAAAAAAAAACCACAAAAAACAAGAAACAAAACAATAACAACAAAAAAACATCCAGAATGCTGCAAGGAAAGGCAATGCAACAGTCATACTTTACAAATCAGGTCTTGCTTAAGGATCTGGAGGAATGATATATACAATTCTGACAGAAATCATTCTGGTCATGCGTGTGCTCCCAGCACATCACAGAGAACAAGATAAATCTCTCTGGACTAAAAATGCTACTTTTAGGACTTAGACATCTGTGTGAAAATTTGGAAGACATAGGAAGGGTGAAAAGAAGCACTGAAGAAACACAAATTGATATGTGCATGAACTATGATACTACTAAGCACATGGTAAAAACCATCTGTGAGATATTTCATAAAGGTATCACTCCCAGTGAATACACCAAACATCACAGTAGTATGTATGATATTAATATAAGAATAGAATCTTCTTGATACTTTGTGGCTCAGATTAATTTATGAAAAAACTAATGCACTACTGCAAGCAATAGCCATCAGAAATCTTGTCCAAAGGCAAATCAGGTCAACCAAAGTTGTGATATGCCCTTTTTATTTAATAGACTACATGTATTTGTGTATTTACCAGGGACATTTGAAACTATTAGGCAAGATTCTCTCTTTCTGGTGCGTTTGTAGATGAAGTACTCTTTTACTCTATATATTGCATAGTTTAATGTTGTCTAGTTACCAAGTTCCTAATTAATGTCTAAGTCCATATTGAATTAAGAGATATATTTTACTAGCAGCTTTTTTTGGAGTTGTCTAATAAGAGAAAAGTAAGAGTAAGTGCTGCTATTAACTCTTAATAACTAAATTCAATTTCAGTCTTTCTCAAGCCTATTTTATCTTCTATTTCTTCCAACCTTATTTTTAGCCTTACTCCTTTGCACCCTCACTGACCAAATGATCCCATTCTAGGCTACTACCAGCTGTGAGGATTTCAATAAGCAATTTTCTCTAAGTGCTTTCTCCCGAACCTTTCTTATATAGCTTGCAATCTTTCTTATTGAAACAGAAGGTTTATGATCATTTTGGCTAACAAAAGCACAAATGACAAATCAGACCTCATTTTAGCAGTGTGCTTAGCATAGGAGATTCATGCATTCAGAGAGAGTTCTGTACAAGCTCCTATTTCATCCTTATTTGGAAATATTTGCCTTTATAAATTCACAAGAAAACTAAGGCATATGAGTATTCAAAATAACTCTGCAGTGCAGTACTCTACAAGTCTCTGTCCAGTTCAAATGTGCTTTCTCCACTGACTGCAGTATAGTTATAGTAGTGTAGAGCAGGAAAGAATTTCTATCAAGGGACAAATTTCCACTGTGCATTTTGGAGTTTTTGTGAATGCAATATGTCACTTTTGGTCATACATTTTATGAAGACTAACGCTCAGGAAAAAAAAAAAAAAAAAAAAAAAAAAAAAAAAAAAAGGAGAAAGAAAAAGAAAAAAGATGAAAAAATAACCTCAATTGTTTTGTAGTCTTATAATACTCCTAGCGTGCTTTAAAAATGTACTGACATTATTACTGCTATCATTTCAGCTATAGAAATATGTGCATATTAAAATTTCCATTTGCATAAATTTTTACCATCTAGAAATGCCATTAATTTAACAAGTGTTAGTATGAAAGTTAAATCAGAACATATTATTTTCCAATCCAGTCAATGTTTGCTGTTTTAACCTAATCATGCTTTCAAATACAGTTTTTACTTTATATGGAATTTTATGATGATTTATATTTGAAAAATAATGCATATTCCAGCTCACAGGAAAATGGATCCTTTGCCTTTTTTTCCTTATTAGAATTATTGCTCTATTTTTCTTACTTTCTCTGTTGCTTTTTCTATAGTCATTTAACTTACTATATATGGAGATCAGACAATAATGCCGAATAAAGATAATGTCCACCAGATTCTTAACTAGTCTTTTACTTCTTTCATGTATAGAAAATGAGTAATGAAAATGATAAACTGATCGTTGGGAATGGCATTAGGATTTATTTTCAAATTTTATATTTATTTTATTTTACATTATTTAATGTATATTTTTAAAGCTGCAATATTCATGAAAAGCAGAAGAGGACAACTCCAAATAACATTTTTGTTTTGTTAGCATTTCTTTTACTTTAATGTAAAGCACCTACTTCTGCAGGTGCAGACTTACTGGAATAAAGGGAGAAAAGATGCGCAGCACAGGGATATTTACTGCTCCTGCTAGGACCACCCATACAAAGAATGTTATCCATGTATTGCCGTGTACTGCATTTCCAACTGTACTACTGTGAAGTTACGTATTCGTAGGTCACTATGCAGGTAAACAACTCACTGCTGTTACAAACTCACGTTATCTGCTGAGTCATGAACTTTTGCAACAAACCAAGAAAAATACACTTGTAGAAATGTGGGAAGCCAGAAATCAATGAACCTTGCGTATGAGACATAATGTTTTTTTGAATTTATTATAAGAGAACCTTACAATAAGGCAGTAGGCCATGAAGGGTTGATTCTATCATAATATGCTGCCATCTGCCAGATAACGTCACACATGTACTAACCAGCCATATATTTCTGAGGCTGGTGAGTGAACACAGACTACTTTCTGAGCTGTTTTCTTTTGCACGTTCACTGGCAAGACTAAGAAATCTCAGAGGATTAAAAAAAAAAAAAAAGAATAAGAAAAGAATGAATTACTGCAACGTACTGCTCTTTGAAAAGGCTCAACATAGACTGTTTCCTCAGGTGAACTTAAAAGGCAAGTGTCAAGTCATCAACTGAGTCAGATTCTCTAAATACAGTTGCACTGTTTTTACATACTGAGATTTTTGATATGCTTGGGTAAAAGATTTTACTTCTTTGGATAGAAGCATTTATTTCTCTTCAGGCATAGCAATAGGCCTAAGGTTGTCAGCAAGGTGTCTCTCACACTCGGGTATTACGTAAGTTCTTCCTGATTTGCAGCCAGAGTTCCCAGCAGAGGATGGTATGGTCCAAAATGTCTGTCTACTTTGAGAAAAACAGGATTTTGTCATGATCTTGCTCATTGGACAGGAAGACAACCTCTTTGATGTGAGCTTTTAATAATACATAGACTTGCTTCCATTTGCGTTCAGAGAGAATTCACCAGTAAAACTGCTCAATATTGTCCTACTTATCTGAATCTTATTGATGACAGAAAATGTTTGTCTCACTTTCTAGCATGTTCTCCAATACTTTCATTTCAGACATTATAATCTCTATAACTTGCTCATATCTGAAGTTGGCAGGACAATTCAATATAGCAGAACAAGCTGAAGTCTCTGGTGTTTATCCCTGAAGCTACTGTGATCTGGGGAGAGCTTGCTGACATCTGTGAGACTGGAGGGAGCCTCTTCCAACATTAGCTGATGTCCATAGTGTCCATGCTGAAATGTGCCTTTTGGGGAGGAAATTACCATTGTAAAATTGTTGGCAATTTAAATGCCTTTAAGTGGAACACCAACTTGTGTAAGGCCAAATTTCAGTCTTTAGAGCATTACTATCTTCCAACACACAGAGAGAGCACTGTCAGACACATTGCTCAGCATCTGTTATTAGGCCAGTGTCTTTTCCCTCAGGGAATTCATTTATTACCATGGCTAAAGCTGCTTTATCATTTTAGAATTGTATTTACTTAATCTGAACCAGTAAAAAGAACTGAGCTTAGATGATAGCAAATGATCAGAATAAGAGCCCAAGGGATTAATTCTAGAAAAATTCTGCATGAAAAGGCAAATCTTTCCTTGCAGAGACCATACTTGAGACTTTGATCTTAGGGGAATGAGTTGTGGAACAGCAGATGTTCCTCCTGCTTACAGCAGAAAAGAGTTTTCTAAAATTTGTCTGAAATTTTGAAAATATTTTATGTATGTTCAATAAAAGGTAAAAAGCTGAAGTACAATGACAGGACTATGTCTTCAACTACAACTAAATTTTTGGTTTCATTTGCTTGAAATTTCATTAGAAGTCATGAGTCAGATCCACTGATATTGTTTGCATTACTTTCCTGAGACAAAACATCTGTAAATCTTAACTAAATGGTATTATTCCATGAACTATTGTTGACTAATTCAACTACGACTAGCAAAAGTTATTTTAGGGAAAAACAGAACATTTTTTCCCACTGATTAGTAAAAGAAATATGTTAACTGTTCAGCACTACATAAATTAAAATAGTAATAATAATACTAGTAACCTGTAGCCTGAATTTACCTCATTCTATAGACACCTCTAAAAAGAAAAAAGGGCAGTGTAAATTTTTGATAAATTCCAAGTCTGAGCTGCATTCATGATATCCTAATCAGCTTAATAATGTTATCATTATATTTAATTGTTAATTTATTTTCTTACATTTAAGACTGTTCCCCTCTTTTCCTCGAATCTGATTAAAACAAGAATATCTTTTAGCATTTTGCACTCTCCCTTTCATAAGAAGAATGGCAATATTATCACAATTAAAATGAAACGTTGAAGGAGAGCTGTCTACTTCCAAATCTTTGAGAGGAGCTGTGCAGAGCTAGCTGCTTTAATTGGACTAATGAATTCAGTCTACAGTACCCCATGCAGATATCCTTTTACTTTAGCAGCATATTAAATGTTTTCTATTAAAAGTCACATTAAATTGGAAAATTTATTTGTCTGCATAATCCAAAATGTGCACATTGATTTCTCCAATTTTACATCTGACTTTTCATTATGCTTTGTAATATTTTCAGGAGCATGAACAAAGGATTGAAAATCATAAGGATTTCTACCCTTTGGTTAGAGAAAGTTATGTTCTTGCATGTAAAAGGATCTGTCAATCTTCTTCATTAAATTTTATTGTGATTTTTGTCTTCTTTGCATACTCCCTATTGCTACATTGGACTGAGCACCACTTTGCTGTCAAGTTCACAGAATGGCCAAGTACTCAGGGCAGTTTCAATCCCTATTAAAGTTGACATGATTTGGACTGTGGTTGAGATGACCTTTTCCTTTTGGAATTTGATATAACTCATTTTTTAGTCAGTCTTAGCCTTCAGGTCCATTTCAGCTGTATACTGTAGGCCATCCAAAGACAGGCACTGTCTTCAACAGAGTTGGATTAGGCCCTCAGGGTTACACTGACAGTGTTTATACCATGGATTGTAGTTTGAATGAAACGTAATGAAACTTTCACAAGAGTCAAACTGATATTCAATATTGTCATATTAAAGATAATTTTGTAAAAATTCTGGAGGATTAGACTTTTATCATCAGCTTTCTTAGATAAAGTCTATATTAATTATATCATAGATAAAATTATTTTTATGAGGAAACTTGCCTTGTATACATATTCACATCATTTATGTTTATAAATGGAATTATTTAAAATGAAGGAAAAAAGGAAAAAACAGCAAAAATCAGGCTTATAATATATACATGCTATACATACACATAATACATACATACATATACGTAATACAAGTTTGCTAGCTTTTTTAATGATGATAGTAAATAAACCTTAATTCAGAGAATGAATGACTACATTGTAAAGTAACATAGAATACTGTGCAGGAGTTCTATTAGACTTTAATTTCTTATTTTCTGCTACTTACATATCAAAGATAATCTCAAAGCTATATTTTACCAGAAACTATTCTAAATAAATAAATCAGGAAACACAGTGTGACAGAAAATTCTTTAATCGAGGACCATTCAGTTTAAAGTAAATGGAATCTTCTTCATTCTGATTTGTGATGTGATGCATGAGAAGTAACCACAACAAAAATTTCTATCATTTTCATTCTAAGAATAGCACTTCATCAACCACTGTGTAGAATTCCATCCCTTCCTCACAGAATAACTTCATTCACATATATATAAGTATAAAAGTTAAAGTGTATGCCTTGCAAAAATTGAGTTAGGTCTCTGAAGTAGGTTCTCTAAATTTGTTTTTTAATGTCAATCCCATAGAAAATCATTGTATTAATTGGTCGCACTTCAAAAATATAACCTGGAGAATTTAAAACAGCAACATATATTTAAAAAAAAACTTATATAAAAGAAGTACAACCACATTTAAGATCAGAGTAATCTCTCAATGGAAAAATCATATTGTTATTAATTATATAATTGTCTTTATTTTTTATTGCTGAACAATTTTTACTCAAACTAATAAAAAACATTTTCTAGCAACCTCTTCTGGCATATCACATGTTGTGTAGATTAATACCCTTATTTATATCCAGACTCATATTTATCTGTTTGACACAGAATTGTGAATTTATTTCCATAAAACCTTGTGAGGTGAACAGTGTATCGTTCCCATTCAAAAAAGTATGGGCTTCTTTCCCTTTACAGATTAAATTTAAAATTATCTACAAATCCTAAGTGTCCAGAATAAGAAATGTAGAATCTGATTTTGCAGAGAGTTTATATTACATTTTATACATTCCAAGCACAGTCTCCATTGACTGTATTTGCACTTCTATAAATCAGAGTCTACAGTCTCAAGTTAGACACCTAGAAAATGAGAAACATGTAGTTCGTAGTCTCCTCTGAAAAACTAAATTTAAGTGACTTACTATGATCAGAGAACTATAATTCCACAGAAGCAATCTACTGTCTAGGTCAACAATTAACTAGAAAGTTAATAGATGTAACTAGAAAACTATAGCTAGAAATACTTCCTTTCTTTTTATGCAGACCTTCAAAGGTGGAAAAATTAGGTTCACTCTCTGAGTCATATCAAACAATAAAAGAATAACTGCTGGTACCACTAAGTTGTCATTCTTTGCAAAAATCTTATGCTATATGGATGAGATGCACACTTAACAGATTTCACAGAGGTATTTGCTCTCAGAGTAAGGCAATTTCTGTGCTAAAGTCTGAAAAATCTCTTTTGGAACTAAACAGAAATCTTAAGAAGTGTTCTACGTAAAATAAATTATTTTCAAAATTTAACAGGTTTTCATGACTGTCTGGAACGTGGTTTATCTTTCGTGACACTGCCACTGTTGAAATACACCATCACATGGCAACAAAATTTAATGGAATATCGGCACGAAGATTCAACCTGCATATCATCATTGGTGTTGAGACATAGTGTCACTACTATAAACTGGAATCAAAATAGGATTTTATGGAGTGGCGACTTGTAAATTGCCCATCAAAAAAAAAGTTCAAGATGCAACCCTCAGTCATGTGCACTGCCTTTTAGGATAGGAAAGTTGTAATCCTTCTAGATTTCCTCAAAACTGGACAAAACATCAACTGACTGCTACATTATGACATCAACTAAGCTGAGGGCTCAAACTACCGGACAGAGTCCTGGAGAGACAGTAAGGCCAGAGAAGACAATCTTTCTCTTGCAACATGATAATGCCAGATCCCACACTGGTTTGAAGAATGAGTACATTGCCAGTCTTGCCTGGGCTGCCCCACGAGACTCACTGGATAGTTTGAGTTTAGTGCTTTCTGACTTCTATTTATTCAGGCCGGTGAAATATAGACTGCTTTTCTTAGCATCAGTGCTGTCATAGCCACTGTGAAACAATGGATTACCTCCACTGATGCAAATTTTTACAAGTGTAGCATGCAGGCTCTTGTTCACCACTGGCAATAATGCATAACTAATAGTGATGACTATGTTGAAAGTCGTACTTTGTAGCTGAGTCAGCTCTATCAAATAGTATTGTGCTCTTTTAATCTGTTGTAGTTTCCATGGAAATAAATAGAAGGCATTACCTTTGCAGTGATCTACATAGAATGTTACTGTTGGCTTCTACCTGTTGTCATTTCATTGACAGATGAGGGTCATCACAAATGGAGTTGAATACTGACAACAGACAATATGAAAACATAATCTTCTGGTCTACAGATATTTTTAGGTATTATATTTAAATAGTAGTATCCTGGGTTTTATTTTAAAATGTTGATGTAACATGAGATAAGCATTTCCTAATAATAATCACTACCTACTAAACATTAAAGTCTAATACAATACTGTCTCTTTTAGAGTTGAATGTGGCCTCTGAGAAGAATGAGGAACAGACTTACAGGTCCGAAAATGATAGAGATTGAAACATTGAAAGGGGCTGTAGTAAAAATATTGCAAGATATTTCACGAAGAGCGGTTTCACTTGCCATGGTCTTCAAAATGAAATGCAGTTTTAAATTTAAAAAATATCTATTTTCCAATATTCTTGAATAAGTTAAAATCTTCATACCTGATGTTTTTTCCCTCTAATTGGATGCAGAAAAAAATCTCTTACTATCTTGCTGACACCTGTACTAAATTTCTTTACTGGTTTTGGATGTGCTTACAGGTATAATTCAGAATATTAATGATGATTTTTATAGACTTCCATAGTCTGAGATTTGGTTTTCTAATAGCTCACTGTCAGTCTTCTTTCTATCAATTAGTAAGTTTTAGACTATCATGCATTTAAATACCTCTGTAGCATTAATATGCTGCTGCTGGAATTACCTATTAGTAATTACCTATCTAGCATAGCCAGCCCAGTATGTATTCCTTTCAAACAATAGCAATAATAGCAAAGGAAAGTATGCAATGAGAGAAATCCTCAAAAACTATACCAGTAAACAAACAAACAAAAAAAAAATCTTTTTCTTTTTCTTTTTTTTTTAATATAGAAACTTTCATTTAGAAGAGCAATATAGACTGCTTCTTTGAAAGCTGTTATCCTAGTACAAATTCTCCCCATTTAAAGGCTTTGTTGACAGATCACAGTGGCAGACCATTCCTTAATTAGAGAGGTTTTCTTAACTCCAAAATTTGACAACCTAGGAGTATGATATGTTAATCACAGAATTGTAGGGGTTGAAAGGGACTTACAGAGATGACCTAGAGCAACCCCTTGCTAAAACAGGTTCCCTACAGCAGGTTGCTCAGGAAAGTGCCCAGGTGAGTTTTTGAATATCTCCAGAGAGGGAGGTTCCACTACCTCTCTGGACAGCCTGTTCCAGTGCTCTGTCACCCTCACAGTAAAGATTTTTTCATGTTCATATGGAACATTCTATGTTCCAGTATGTGTCCATTATGCCTTGTTCTGCCCCTGGACACTGCTGAAAAGAGCCTGACCCCATCCTCTTGACTCCCAACAAGAGATGTTTATAAGTACTGATAAGATCCCCCCTCAGTCTCCTCCAGGCTGAACAGTCCCAAACCTTTCAGCCTTTCCTCATAACAGAGATAATCCAAGCACCCTCATCATTTTTGTAGTCCTTTGCTGGGATCTCTCTAGATGAAACCTGTCTTTTTCGAACTAAGGAGCCAGAACTGAAGACAGTATTCCGGATGTGGACTCACCAGGTCAAAGGAGAGGAAGATCACCTCCCTTGACCTGCTAGCCACACTCTTTTTAATGTACCCCAAGATACCATTAATAAGCATCCAGAGGAATTCTAATAAATCCTTTTAAATAAGAGGCTTGGGAAAAATATTAATTTTTACTCTTTTCAAACTACTGTATGTCAGGAAGAGGCTTCTAAAACTAGATGTTATCCCATACTTTCCCAGTGCAAAGCCTCTTGAATTTCTGTTCTGTATTTGCCATGGATCCATTAGTAGGAGGACCTTACACTAGTGAGCCAGAATAAGAAAGATGTTGCACGCTGGCTCCCAAATGCTAGCAAACCTGTGCTAGGGAACATACAGCTACCCTGGCAGTAAACACCAAAGTCTGTCAGTAGTAGAAGAGGAAGACCTTTAGTGCGTGGGGCTGAGGATCAATGTGGTGAGTGTTAATAGGGGATACTGTGAATGACGATTTGGAAGTTATCAGTGAGAGTGAGAATGGACACTGTGAGAGTAGTTAATAAGAAGGACCTAGAAGCTGAACCTCAGGAGAGTTTTCGTATACCGAGGAAACAGATTGCATGGACTTCATGGCCCATTTCAAAAAGCATGAAAACTAGACATTACTATGGAAAAATCAATAAAATGAGAAACAGTAAAATGAAATCCACTGCCAAGATCTGACTTCCATGCACCATTTTTGTATTCATATGTCCGCACAAGCAGCAAAAGCAACATTCAGCTATGTTTAGTGGAGGGTCTGGGGAGCTGTCCTAGGGATCATAGAACCATGGAATTATAGAATTACATGAATTGGAAGGGACCCTTAAAGTTTATCTAGACTAACTCCCCTTCAATGAACAGGAACACCTGCAGCTTGTTAAGGTTCTCAGAGCCCTGTCCAGCCAGACCTTGAGTGCTTCCAGAGATGGATCATTCATCAGCTCTCTGGGCAACCTGTTCCTGTGCCTCATCATCCTTATAGTAAAAACTTCTACTATCATAATGTATATATATATATATATATATATATATATATATATATATATATATATATATATTAAACTATTTCCCTTGTTGTATCACTGATAAAGAGTCTGTGTCCTTTTTACATATAAATCCCCTTTAGACACTGAAAGGCCTCTAGCAGGTCTTCCTAGAGCCTTCTCTTAAGGCCTGATACAGCCTTTCATTATTTAAATGGGTCTGTACAACGGGGAATGAGCACCAGTGAAAATTCCTTCTCCCATTTGTTTTTACTATATCTGGAAGGAGAGTTTGGCCAGTAATGAAGCAAATGAAGTTGTGACGAATTATTCCAATTCATGCTGATTGCAAGCCATCTTTTACTTTTCATTTAATTCTAAGAAAATGTTAAAATTATCTAAACTTTAATGTAGTATCAGACCATATGAAGTAACTGCCTCATCCAGACTGTTCTGAATAGTCAGAAGTAGTTCGTTAGGTTGTTATGCTCCTACAAGCTATATTTTATGTTATTTTTGTAAATTTTTTAAAGTGCATTTCTAGAATTAATATCTTCACTTCAGATATAATGATACTCCAGCTAAATACAGAGATGCTTGAACAACCAGAAACCCAGGTAGTGTGACACATGCACTGCTTTTAGAAGAGGAGTGCATTTGTGTTGAAAGAAGTCAGAGTAGCCTAGATTTTTGCATAGAAAAACTTGAAAAGTCTTCTCTAACAATTTGGCTAAGGACTATACAAACCTAATTACAAATGTGCAGTTCCACAAGGGCACAAAATGATAGTTGGAAACACCTATTTAAATATTCATTTTTACACCCTCAGTAAAGGGAGAAAAAAGATCTAATTTTATAAAAGTCTTCATGTAAAAGAAAAAAAGTGGACCATAAAATTACTTATTAGCCATTAGTACAACTTTGTCCAATGACATAATGCATTCAGTGTTTCACTGTATGTTTGACTTTATCTCTGTAAACTTATATAATGCATATAATACCTTCACAGAATCACCAAGGTTGGAAAAGACCTTCAAGATCATCCAGTCCAACCATCCACACATCACCAATAGTACTCACTAAACCATGTCCCTCAACACAAAATCCAAATGTTCCTTGAACACCTCCAGGATTGGTGACTCTATCATCTCCTTGGCAGCCCATTCCAGGGCCTGACCACTCTTTCAGAAAAATAGTATTTCCTAATGTCCAGCCTAAATCTCCCCTGGCACAGCTTGAAGCCATTCCCTCTAGTTCCATCACTAGTTACACGAGAGAAGAGGCCAACCCCTACAACCTCCCTTCAGGTAGTTATAGAGAGCAATAAACTTTGTCGCCTTTCTTTGAACCCGCTCCAGGTCCTCAATGTCTTTCTTGCAGTGAAACTTTCTTGCTCCAAACTTTCCAGTTTGTGCATAATAATAAATCCTCAAAATTTTTTAAAATCCCTTATTGATTTTCTTTTGATATCTTCGGTTCTGTTTCTGGAGGAATTAAATGTGAAGGATTATCTGCATTTAAATTAGAACACACTTTATATTGTTGAGTACGTGAGGGTTTCTTGTTTGGTTAGTTTTTTCTTGTTTGTTTTGTTGTTGTTGTTGTTGTTTGTTTGTTTTTAATTAAATTGGCTATTGATTTACTTCCAGTTTATTCAGATAATCAGAATAGCACATAATGATAAGCATTAAAGTGGATCTACTCCATCAATCATCTTCTGAAAATAGTTATCTACTTTCTGTTCTTTCTTACCCATGTGTTTTAAAGAACGTTGAGTTGTCCTGTAACATCAGATAATATCGTATAACAGCATATACCTAAATTACTCTTTTAGTAGCTTTGCTACTTAGCTGCCAAAGGGTAGCTACATGGTTGTACATTATAAACTGCATATAAATTACACAACCTCCTCTGCCTGCCTCTCTTTAAATCAGCAAACAAACTCCGAAAAAATCAAAGGAAATAGTTTCAACTTAAAGAAAATTATGGAGATTTAGGACAATTACAGATGAGTGTTAATTCATTGAAATTCACATTATTGAAATTCTCAATGACAGATCCCAAAAAATTTTTACAGCTGAAAAAATGCTAGATTTCTCTTTTTTCTCCCTCTGCTTTCAATGGTGAATTCACAACGTCATTGCTCAGTGTAAAATATCAGAATTAGTGCTTCTAGCAACAAGCATAATGAGATCAAGCTACTGAATACAAGAGAGAGGCTTTTTTGTGTGTGCAGTACCTTTGATAACCCAGCCATAAAACAGCGTTCTGATTACAACTATTTGAAGAAAAAATTTCCCTGCTGAATTTCCCTTTTACTCTTAAACACCACACTAACCTTGCACATTCAGCAGAATTCACCTTTCAAAGACGCAGTAATGCTTTTTACTTCCAGAGAATAATGTAATGTGTGAAATAGTGTTCTCACAGACTTTGCAATCAATTAGAAGAGCTCATTCTCAGGAAATATATGTATTTATATATGAAACTATCAAGCTGTTCCACTCCTGCTCTGAAACTGGAAACCTGAATGTTTCTTCATTGACTACACTCAGTTTCAGATATCAAGACAGGCTGCATTTTCATGTTTTTCAGTAGACCTACTTTTTAAAGTACTTTGTGTGGTGCCTAAGCAGAACACCACTGTAAAAGAGTACATTTTTTGGTCATTGTACATTTTGGTCATTAAGTTTGCAAAGAATCCCACAGCAGAAAACTTCATGTAATGAAAATCACTTTGCTGATATTTGGTGCTAACATTCATAGCTAGCAGTAGAGAACAAATTCAACCTGCTGTGTTACAAGTATTGTCCTACTAGCATGAACTGTATTAACTGAATTCAATTCTGTAGTCCATAGATTTATTTCTTTTTTTAAAATGTGTGATTCATTGGTGGTCAACTGAGACTGCAGGAAGCAAAAGGACAAATGGAGAAAGAACATAATAGTTATGCATGATGCATTTGAGATGCTCATTGTTTATGATCATTCAGTCATTTTGAATTTTAGAACACAGCAGTAGATTTAGCAGCTTTGTGGAACAAAAGAAAAGATTAGAATTGGATCATTCTTAAAGGATAAACATATTGAACACAATGTTCAGAAAAATGTAAATACTTGTATCCATTTAAAAAATATTGTCATTAGAAGGAGAATTGAACAACTGTGATAATAAAGAACTAAAGTATCAAAACATTTCACTAAGTTGCAGAATATTTTTGTTTGCTTTACATAATTATCTTCCAATATGAATAAATGAAATTTAGTCTTTTCTTTCAATTACATTTAGACCTTGCATTTGGCTTAATTGAACTTCACGAGGTTGCCATGGGCCCACCTCTCAAACCTACCCAGGTCCATTTGGATAGCATCACTTCCCTGTAGAATGTCAGGTGCATCACTCAGCTCAGTGTCATCTGCAAACTTGCTGAGTGTGCCCTGGATTCCATTGCCCATGTCACCTACAAAGATGTTAAATAACTCCAGTCCCATTACTGATCCCTGGGGAACACTACTCATCATCAGTCTCCACTTGGACTTGGACACTGAGTCGTTGACCACAGCACTCTGAATGTGACTATCCGACCAATTCCCTTTCCGTGAATGGTCATACATCAAATCCATTTTTCTCCAAAAAAAAACCTCTGGAATGCCTATACTAAAAATAACATTCCTGCTCTATTAGCATGATGCATACACAGATAAATAAATTTTGAGGGAGATTCATAAAAACATTGGTAAATTGCACTGTCCTCCCTGTGCTGCTTTTCTGTACTAGCAAATTAGCAGTGCAATGGACTAGTCTCATAACAGTCCTCACTACTTTCTTCCCCAGGTCAAATCTCCAACCCCAGGCAACTCCACAAGCTTGGGAAGGAGTGGCTGGAAAGCTGCCTGGTGGAAAGGGGCCTTGGTGTACTGATGGACAGTCAGCTGAATATGAGCCAGCAGTGTGCTCAGGTGGCCAAGAAGGCCAATGGCATCCTGACTTGCATCAGGAATGGTGTGATGAGCAGGACTAGGGAAGTAATCCTGCCTCTGTACTCGGGATTGGTGAGGCCTCACCTCAAGTACTGCATTCAGTTTTGAGCGCCTCGGTACAGAAAGGACACTGAGATGCTTGTTCAAAAAAGGGCAGCAAGACTTTGGAGGGCTTGGAGAATATGCCCTATGAGGAGAGACTGAAGGAACTGAGGCTGTCTAATCTCGGGAAAAGGAGACTGAGGGGAGGTCTTAATGCTCTCTTCCAGTATCTGAAAGGTGCTTACAGCGAGAGTGGGGCTGTTCTCTTCTCACTGGTGACAGGTGACAGGACAAGGGGAAATGGTCTCAAGTTGCACCAGGGTAGGTTTATATTGGATATCAGGAAACACTTCTTTACATAAAGGGTTGTTAAGCACTGGAATAGGCTCCCCAGAGAGATGGTTGAGTCATCATCCCTGGATGTGTTTAAAAATCATTTGGATGTGGTGCTCAGGGACAAGATTTAGCAGAGAGTTGTTAGTTAGGGTAGTATGGTTAGGTTGTGGTTGGACTCAATCTTTAAGGTCTTTTCCAACCTGAACAGTTCTATGATTCTATGATCTCCAATTCAATCTGTAGGGACCAAGCTAGACTTAAACAGCTTCAGGACAGTAAATGGACTTTGGTGCTGCTTCACTAGTACAGGCATATTTGAAAAAGATTATTTATTTAATGTCGGCACTCAGTTGAGTGAGAGAGCTCTCTCAGTTTCTTGTATGCATCAGAATTATTATACTTTATTGTGTTCAACATACATCTCATATACCAACCACTAACAAACAAGAAGTTCCTGTTCCTCTAACAGTTCCTCTAATCAGTTAATTGACCCTAGCTTCTCCCAAACAACAGTGATAAAGGATGGAAGGTTTCTCAAGCCTGACAATTAACAATGCATACAAAAGAACCTCCTGTTTACTCTTAGATGCTGTTTGCTCTTTGTCTTACATTTGAGTCTCCCAAGACATCACAGTGATAAGATCTATCAAGCTCTTTGGTTATTCGTTCACAGTTACATCTTTCCCCAGAATTTAATATACTGAGAAACCATGAGAATAAATAATGAATGGAATCCCTCATTTTCTTCCTCTTGGAGTACTTCCTTCACTGTAAAACCAGACTGATCTTTTCCTCTGTGGCTGTTCTCTTTCAGTGTCTTCTAAGAAAAACAAGAGTTTGGATTGAACATCAGCAATCACAGATATGATTGTTGTTGCAAATTCTTCTCCAACGTGTTATGGAAAGCGTCATTTTTAAGTGCTTTGAAGAAACTTATATTATTGAGGAATATCAAGAAAATAACCTTTCCAACAGCAGTAATTACAGGGTTTAACATCAGATGTGAAATCAAAAGAGGTCAAGAAGTCACAGCTCAGTTCTCACAGGTATAAGTAAATTCATTTCAACAACTTTGATATAGCACTGTAAGTCTAGAGACTCATCTGCTCTTAAAAGCTTTTCAACCTGGCATTTTCATGTCTCAAATATACAGTAAGGACTCACTGGAAAATGAAGCAACTCTTGCCTTTCTCATGAAGTGGAACAAAGTGGGCCACACCATCAAGTATGCAGGTCACAAGAGTTGTTGAAAGTCACTATTTTTCCTCTTCTTCTAGCTTGACTGACCCCTGCCTAAAGAAGTTATGAATTCTAGCATTTCATCTCTTCCTGAGGGCTTGTACTTGATAACTCTTGACTGATCCATGAAACCACTGTAATTCTATTTCTTTCTGGTTTCATCACAGATTGTACTTGTGACTAACCTGATTATGTGATCACTTTTGTTAAAAGTAATTCCAGATGTAAAGGAAAAAAAGATTTATATTTTATGATAAAAGAAGAAGCATTAAAAAGATAGTAAATAATAAATTGCAGTAGAGAAGTACATTGAGTCAAAGGAATAACTGAAACAGCTACTCAAAGTCTTCAGTTTATCTTTTTAAAATTTAAATTAAGGTGAATTGATGAGAACAGATCTAAAACTGATCATCTGCTTTTCATGATGGAAACCTATTAAACTGATAGAACTCATTGCCATAATATGTTACTAATTTCAAAGACTTAGTAAGCTTTAAAACAACTAAATGTTTACATTGATAATGGAAACACCCGCTGTTATATTAGATAGAAAATGAACATCTTATTTAGAATGGTACTAAATTTTCATATTTTTATATAGAAATTTATCATTAGCTGACAAATATTTAAAAAAAATAATCTACATGGACCAGTTATTTTGAAAGAATTATTCATTTATTCAGGTTTTTTTGCATTTTCTGTTGAATCGGTTATTCAATCAATCAACCTATCTATATATCTAAACACAACACAACTTCCAAGTATATCTTCAATGGGTCCAGCCTAGCAGAAAAACTGAATTATTTGTGAAAAGGAACTTGAAGGAACTTTAAGATTGAGAGTATTTGAAATAACACCTAAATAACAAATATAATAACATTATTAGTAGTAATAATGCTCATACAAGCTGTCAACTCCTGAAGACCTTTTCTCTGAGGCAGACAGTTGAGGTTGTTGAGTTCCTTCCTGAGAACTAAGGCTGGCATGTATCCCCTGGCAAGCCAGGAAGTTGTTGAGGAGTGGGCGGAGGGATCAGTTATGATTACTTGCAGAACCCACTTTGTCAGAGAACTGTAGGCTGTTAAACTTTCCATCTAGTGGGTATTTCACTGACTTGAATTATTTTTTCCAATGAAGTTAAAACACTTGGTGTGGTTCAAGTTTTTATTTGTTTGTTTGTTTCTTTCTTTCTTTGTTTTCTCCCCATTGTAGATTATACAATCTTGCTAAAATAGATATTCCATGCACAGAAAACAGTCTGGCCTCGCCACTCTGCCCCCCACACCTTAGATATTTATAGACCTGGATCAGGTCCCCTCTCAGTCTTCTTTTCTCAAGGCTAAACAGATCCAGTTCACTTAGCCTTTCTTCAAGGGGAGATGCTCCAGGCCCTTCACCATTTTTGTGGCCCTCCGCTGGACTCTTTCCAAGAAATCTCTGTCTTTTTTGTACTGGGGGTGCCCAGAACTGGACACTGCACTCCAGATGAGGCCTTACTAGGGCAGAATAGAGCTGTAGATCAGCTGTAATCAGTGTCCACAACAATTTTTTTTCTTACGTTCTTAACTTTCTGTACTTGCCCAGAGGGTCACAGTAGAAGCTTATGACTAGTACTTACATCACTGAACAAAATAACTGCCTTTAGAACCTAAGAGTTAAGTAAGAAATAACTTCATATCGTTGCTAAAGATAATGGACTAAAAGCAATCTCTTCCAGCTATACTGAAAATATCCTCTGATTGTGTATAAATTTTTGCATCATTTTCTTATTTCCCCCCCACACTCCTTTCTAACCTCACAGAAGCTATGTGATTCATGACAGAGGATATTAATTAAAATCTCCATAGAAATATAAACCTGAAAAAGAAAACAAGCTTGCTTTTCTGGCATCTCTCTGTGAACTTTCTCAAGGTTGGCATTCACATTTATAATCATAGCCTTCAAACAAATTAAATGCCATTGCATTATTCTTATAACATTTTTTATTTTGTTTTGTTTTATTCATTATATTTGTAAAATATCAAAGTAGATCCTATATTTCTCACAGTAACATATTTTTAGAGAAATTATATTGAGTTTCAAAATCATGAGAAATATATGGCTATCCTCTTATGTTATTTCTCAAGTAGTAGCTCAGTTTTTTTTTAAATTGAACAAACTCAGTTCATCAACATTTTGATGAAATTAGGAGTAGAGAACTAAGAAACATTGTATTCTGGTGGAAAATAAACAGCAAAGTAGCAGAAAAGTGTTATGAAAAGAATTAGGAGATTCAGAAATTAAAGAAAAAGCAACACTGGCGAGGATCTTTACTTCATTGTGTGTGATGTAACAAGCCTCTTTTTAATAAATTGGTTTTTAGACCTGGAGTCATAATCATTGTATGTTTTAAGAGAAAGCAAGCAAGCAAGCAAGCAAGAAAGAATGAAAGAAAAAGAAATGATTAAGTATCTCATTTTCCAGGAAAAAATAATAAATAAATTCTTGTAGAACATTTGTTTAAAACAAAAACACTTCAAAAAGACTCCAGGAGTGCATGTATGTTCAGGAAATCATGTTCAGAGAAACACTTAAATACTTAAATTTCATTCTATTTAAAGACGTACAACAATATAGATCGATTTTGTTTGTTTATTTGTCTGTTTGCTTTTATAGGTGAACTAAGAATTAAAGTAAAAGGCTATGGGTCACTGTCAACTTTTATTTTAGAAATTTTATTTTTTTTATTTTCAAAACAGAGAAAACAGGAAAGTTCTAGATACCAATAACCACTTTCAAATTTAGGTACTTAATTTAGATACTCATGATTTTTATCATGATTTCTTGCTGCAATCATAACCTTTAGACCATTGGTTAAGAATTACTCTAGAAATGTTCAGATGCAAGCAACACTTATCTTACCTTTTACAGATCAGGTCTTCATGTCTCATCTGTTCATGATTCTAACCTGAGTAGGTTTTTTTGTTTTGTTGTTGTTTTTTTGGTGGTGGTGGTGGTGGCTGTTTTTTTTTTTTTATGTTTCCAATCACTTTTCCTTCTCCTAATTCAGTTTGGATTCAGTAATGACTTTAGGGAACCGATTTATTTTAGGAAATATTTCGTAAAATATTCACTCAGACATGATGTTTGGCCCTTGGGGTTCAAATGGAACTGAAGATGACGCAAGAAATACGGACAACATTAGTAACATAACTACCGTTCATAAATTAGAGAAATATCCATATAAACACAGTTATTATATATAGCTAATTATCTGACTGGTTTGAAATAACTAGCCCTCATTTTATCCTCATTAAAGGCCATATAAAATTTACAATCAACTCTTTTGAAATAGATGTTTTTGAAATTTCATTTTAAAAATAAAACTCTCAAGATATATGCCATTATTTTAGCTGACATTGGTAAGCATGGCACCGATCAGATCAGAGCCTCTTGAATAACCAACTGCATATTCAGAACTTATGTTTTTCTCCAGCACTGAACCATATTGCTTGGGCTCTTATATGGCTACTAATTGAGAGCACTGGTCAGTCAGATGTTCTTAGTTATTTACTTACTTTCAATGGTGGCACTTGTTTAGAAATATTTATTCAAAACTTCTTTAATTTTATTTTTATCTTTTAAGGAGAAACCTCCAGTTTTCATATTCAAAGAAATATGACTCACATTCTGTCTTCTGCAGTAATTTTGAACATCATTAATGAAACAGTCTGGACATGGCTGACTCAGGCTCCTTTAGAAAATATAAATTTCAAGTTTTGATTTGTTCACAGCTCATATCTGCAATATTTATTTTGCAATAACAAAATACAAAAAATAATGATCACTCTTTAAGGGTAGCAGAATTGAAAACTACAGAATTAAATAAAAAGGAATAGAAATTGATTCTGAAAGTGTGTGATGAAGTGTTACAAGTAAAGAACTACAATAAAAAAAAAAAAACAATGGATATAAATTTAGGAGGTACTAATTTTCCTTCCCATATTCACCATAAAAGACCGTTAATAGGTTTATACCCTTCTGCTAGTTTCAGAAAAGACTGCTGCTGATCAACAATATTTATTTTAAAGAAAGAATGATGACCACAGACTCTATTCTTTTTTTTTTTTTTAGAATGTGGCTGAATGATGGTAAAACATTATGTGAAACAGAGGTAATATGCCAGGTAATATTCAGCTTTGTTCATCCCTCCTAAGGCTTTGATTTGCCATTATTTACTGTTTTGTTTATTTTCTTATTTAATACCTGAAAGAGTAATAAATTTTCACCTGTTTGGAACTGAGAACTTTCTTGACATAAGGCAGTAGAAACTTTCTATAGAACTCACCTTAGAGAAGAAGAAATTCCCACTTCATGAGATACAAAATACTCTCAATGTAGAAATACACTACAGAGTATATTCCAGCCTCTGAAACCCCTTTTTTATCTTGAAGCTGGGTAGAAGATCCTGCAAGTCCTGTTTAATTCCTCACTTTTGTAGGTGACCTTATACTACTTCTGGTTCTGCTGCTCCAGTGCTCCAAAACTCTATTTACATGGAAATTCTCTCTCTTTAAAATATGTTTGCTTGTTTTCATTTTTTTAAATGATATTCCATTAAAACATTCATTATTGTTATTTATTTCTCAGGTCATGCTTCAGAAGCTTTCTAGTCTAAATAGAGAAATAATTTTACAAGCTTCATTTGCAACTCTTCAGCCATTTCACATGGCTTTCAGTTTAGAGTTTTCTCTTATTTGTTACCAAATATTTCATTTAGTTTCTCTTCCCAGCACAAAATTGCACCATTACTCATTATGAGCTCATTGAATTCACAGCTATAAGTGTAAATAAAAGAGGGCAGGGAGTGTTCCCTGCCAGAAAACTGATGTTGCATGTTGTTCCAGACTAAGGTGGCCGTGATTTTTGATGGCCATACCTTTCCTTTATCAAACTTAATGTTTTAGTTTCAAGAAAATTGGAAGACCAATGCTCCCTAGGGAGTCTAGCAAGTAATTTTACAATTGTTTTGTTTCTATCTAACACTTATGTCTCAATAGATATTATGACACTTCTTTTGTGCTTGTTGTAACTGTCAAGGTATTCTAGTTTGTTGATCTCACTGAACATCTCCCTGCTTCCTCCCCTTCCATCCCTCTCTCCCCTCCCCCTCCAAAAAAATAAAAAATAAAATAAAAATAAAAAAATCATGATTTCTAGAACTGATACAGAGAATAAGACAGAAATTATGTCTGGATAAGGACAGGAGTCTGCCATGAATGGGAAATAGATGTGGCTGCCAAGTCCAAAATATAATGATTCTAGTTGAAGAAGAAGCAAACCACAGGTCAAAATTTATTTAAGGCAATGGAATTTCCTGCCAGCTTAAGTTCTTAGTGTGGGCTCAAGTCAATATTTGCTCCTTATATGACGTATGTTGTAAGATGTGGTTTCAGTGATCTAATATGTTCATATTCCATCTATGTCTAATTCATTGGAACGAGAACATTCAGAAATTATTGCTATTTAGAGACTAGTAGCTGACAGTTGAAGATGGTATTTTAGTAAATTTTTTCTTTACAATATTGTGCTGTTGTTGGTTTTGTTGTTGTTCCTTGGTAGTATACAGAGAGAGAGTGGTGAAGTGCTCGAACAGGCTGCCCAGAAAGGTTGTGGATGCCCCATCCCTAGAGATGTTCAAGACCAGATTGGATGGGGCCCTGAGCAGTCTGGTCTAGTATTAAATGTGGAGGTTGGTGGCCCTGCATGTGGCAAGGGGGTTGGAGATTCATGATCCTTGAGGTCCCTTCCAATGGCCATTCTGTGATTCTGTGATTCTGTGAGTATACTGATCTTTTACATAAGAAATGTGTTAGAAATTAACTATTCTGGAAAGATTATATAGTTTCCCCAGTGTGTGTATGAATGCATTTCTAACTGATAATCAATTCAGGCACAGTTATTTCTATAAAGGTTGCACTATTAGTAAACCTATTCTTTATCAGTGGAAGTTCATCCATGTTACTTTTGCATCTAGCTGTTCTTGTTAATGCTGTGGTATGCAATGTGAGGATCATAAGATACTTCATGTTGGAAGTGACTTCAGGTAACCTCTGGGTCGACCTCTGGTGAAAATGAGGGCCAACTACAAATCAGACCAGGTTGCTTAAGGTTTAGTCTAGCAGGGTCTTGAAAGTTTCCAAGTATGTAGAGTGCAACAGACTGGGCAACATATTCTACTCCCTGCTATCTTATCAGGTTTTAAGAATTTTTCTTAGCTGGGAAGAGAGACATTACTGTGTTACTGCAAATGCAGAATTCATCAGTGCCACCTATTTGTAAGACTATAAAACTACAGATAATTCTTGTAAGACTGTATTGAGTTCATAAGAAAATATGTTGTTTTTCTCTCTGTTTATGCTCAAGAAGGAAAACAAGACATATAGGACAAGTTTAAAAGGGTTTCTTCAATTTTGTATCTAAATAATTTCAGTGGATATATATGTTGTTCAAAATAAGGATTTAATATAATTTATATATTTTATACATATAAAAATGCATGATGAAACAATTTCTAACATTTAAATAATATGCATTTACATTATATATATAATGTAATGTAATGTAATATATATATGCATACAAATTTTCTTTTAGAGCTCCAGATACACTGTTTCACCTGCAGGAGGTGTGCAATTTTGGAGGAGCTGTGTTGTCAAGTGAAAGGCAAAGGCAAAAAAGACACTGAAATTATAAGAATGAATCAACGTAGAAGAAATAAGACTATCTAGGTAGAGTTACATATTAAAGAAAGAATCAGTAAAAAAGTAGTAGAAGTCATTTTTTTCCCTCATATTAAGTAATTAGACAAATTGTAATGAAAAAAAAAAAATCCTTGGAATTTTATTAGTGCTATTATCTCACCCTACTATTAAAGAACTGGGCAGTGCTCATAATAGTTATACTTTCTCTTTTGCTAATTCATTTCAAACTGTCCAGAATGGTTTACAGTTAATTAATCCTCGTTTCAGTAACAAATAAGATAATATTCTTTAGATCTCTTGTCTCTCTTTGGAGATACAAAGCTTTGAATGACAGGAGGAAGGTTTAGCATTAACACACAATGAATTAATGTCAACTATGTTTTTAAACTTCAGAGGGACATCTGTAGCCTGAGGAACAGGAACTATAAGTTTGCTTGTTATATAACTGTAGACATGCAGATTGTCTAAATAAGTTAGCCTGACTGTAAACAGACACAGATTTTCAGAAAACATGTAAACAAAGGATAGATTTTCAAGACACTGTTAATTATTAGCTAATTCCTTTGTTGCTGTTGACTTTCTTATGAGAATGACAAATTTGAAAACATGTATGAATATGTGTTATAACAGTCATTCCTGTGGCTGATAATATATGTGCATTGGCACAGACAATGAATAAATAAATAGGTAAAAAAGGATTATGTTATGAAAAAAAAACCCACAAATCTGTAATTTCAAGTATTTTTTTTTTTATTCAGTCAAATGATTCCTGTAATACACAACTTGAACGCAACAATACAGATTTTAACTCCATAAAGAATATTAGAATATTGTTTACAGATTGCATGTTGTTTCCAAGCCAATGAAAATACCGTGTACAGTGAAACTGAAACAGATAATTTATAGAAAGACTTTGAGAAATTTGAAATACATTTCTGGCAGAAGTTAACTTTGCCATGATCATAATATTAAAATATTAAAAATATATAATTATTATATTTATTTAAAATATATTAAAATATATACAAAAAGAAAAAACAATAACAACAACAACAAAGATTTGCAGATCAAATGTAGGCAAAGTAACATAATAAAAATAAAGCAATTGAAATATAAAAATTAGTTTTTCTTTTTTTCCAGCATGTCTACTATGTCCACTATAAGTTTTTATATGCAGTATTCTGTAGGGGAATTAATTTTTTCTTATATTCTTACATATCTGTAAGATCTTAATCTCTCATATATATATTTTTATTCACTCATTCTGCTGTCTTTACAAATATATTGATTCGGTGGCTTACTAATTCAAATATGTCATATTTCTTATTGTGGTTGCCTGCATTCATGTTATTTTAGATCCATGATAAAGTGAACATGATATTTTATCAGAGGATTGAAATTCTGACTGAACACCTGGGTACATTTTGTTCTTGTTGGTTGATTGGTTGGTAGTTTTTTTGTTGTTCCTGCTATCCGTTCATTTAAGTGTTGAGTTTTTTTCAATCAATGAACTATTGAAATGTGTTATCTTTGGAATAACGTATTGAAGCACAAAAGAAGCAAGAGCAGATTAGTGTTAAAAATCTTGTAATCATCCAAAGCATATTCTTCAAACTTAGTATTCATCAATTCAGCATGCACTCAGAAAGTGAACATTGATGGTCACATAATGCTTTCTTGAAGTGAAATGTTGCAGGTGGTTCTGCATGCTAGCAACAATACAAAGGTACTCTACTGAAAATAGAAATCTAAATCACAGCCATATATCCCAAACCTTACAGTAATATAGCCGAAAGGTCAAAGAGAAAAATATATATACATATATTATTATTCAGTTTCCCTTACCTGAACTTGATTTTCAATGATCTAATCAAAATGCTTTTTTTCCTCAAGACCCTTGATTCATTCATTGCATACTGATGATGTGTTTAGGAACAGAAGTTCATTATTTCTTTTCATTGTAATTCATATGGCTTCATATTTTGTTATTAAATACTAATCAAGGCCTCTTCTGAAGATAACATGCCTACTTGTGATTTTGAAATATTTTTCCTGTTCTCGAGGCGGTTTACAACCTCCAAATCTCATCAGAAATCATGTGAAATGACTGTCTGCTATCTTTAAATGACCTTTAAATATCAGATAATTATTCATGACTTTTGGTGCTGATTGAGATGTTTAATTTATATGTCTCATGTAAGTGCATGTATAGGAGGTATACTTCAGTACAAATGTTCCATGTTTGGTTACTGTGTTTTCTTGTCTTCAGTTCATTGTCCCTAAGAGAGAAAAATATGCTGTAGAAAGGGTGGATTTTTTTTCCCCCACAAAATCTAGCATTATTTTTTTCTTGGATACAAAGTAATCCAAGAAGGATAGAAGGTAAACCATGAAGATGCAGAAAAGTGTTCTTCCTAAGACAGCACTTAAAAAAATACATTGATATCCCTGAAAGAATACTGTTAACACATCAAAATACAGATTGTAGCATTATTTTTAATGATCAAGCACATAGCTACTTGCAGCAGTAACGGAATAATAACGATGGGATGACCTACACTAATTATATCAGTTAAGAATCTGACACCTGGCATGGAATAAGAATTTGTCTCTTCCAGCACAGAAGAAGGATTGTATAAATATAAGATCCTTTTGAACTCTCACATAATTGTCCTCCTAGTTTTTAAAAACTCTTACACAACTACAGTGCTTATCCTCTAGAATTTCCAAAGATCATTAATCAGCTCATTATTTTTTTATGAGTATTAGTGGCAGACTAATGAGTAGAAAGCTTCAAAGGAAATCAAGCAGTAGGTGAATGCATTGAGTAAGTTTCTCTACCATCTGTTATGATCAAGTGAGATATCTCAGTCCATTCTGATCTATATCAAGTTACCTCTAAATAGTAGAATTTACAGTGGAGCAGTGATAAATCATAAGCAGCATACCTGTATTTGAATTAGCCCAGACCCATCGCTCCAGGTTGAGGTAATGGCTGGAGATGCTGTATCTTCCAATCAGTTGTATGTCTAAGGTCTCAAACATTTCTAGAAAGAAATTTTTGTAAAGAACAAAGTGATATACAACCATAATGTTCCAATGAGTTTGAAGCAATTAGATTCACATGTAAAATAGTCAATTTTTATCTGTGAATCTTCAGATCCACTAACATCACCTCAAAGTATATTTATTTTTTTATTTACATCTGAACAATTACACAAAGCTGCAATCTAACAGCCTCCCACTTCCCCTTGCAGATCCTTTTGAATCTAGCAGGTGTTTAATTAACATTTTATCTACTTCTGAGAATCTTCTCAGCTTTGGAGCGGAGTGCAGTTGGCCTTTGTAGTTTCTTTCTAAGTTCATTAAGTAGATATTAGAGTTCCTATCTGCTCTAGAATCCTCTGAGAATAAAGATGGCATATAGCTGCCGGTAGTTCTTTTTTGTCAAATTAATTGACACAGTGTATGTCTTGTATTTAAAATTCAAAAGTTCTTTGTAACTCAACCCTGGAGACCAAAGCATAGCATGGGCCAAAAGCAATAGAATAAAGTCAGTTAAATGCGTTATTTTAAAATTCAGAAATACTATAATTATATTGCTGACATAAAGGCAAATTTACAAAAAGACAATTGTATTTTTATACCTTGCACTAAATCTATTACCAAGCAATTCAAGGTTTGTTGAACCAAATTAAGTTTACACCTCCTTTGCAAGCATGAAGCTCCTCCATAACCAGATCCAAAATTCTTCCTAGACCTGATGTGCTTCTCAGCAGCCAGAAATCCTCTGCAAAGAAAATCTATCTCTATCTCATATCACTTGTTTTTGTAGCTGTATATTTTACTTACTGTATAGTCATGATTTCAAATTGAATATTAACAGTACACTAAGGTATAGGAGAACGATAGCATGATCTTTTGCATGAATACACCACTACATCCTTGGACTTCAAGCAAGTTTGTGGAAAAGTGATAGTAGTATCTATATTGTTATTCTGTAAGCAGATTTTTGTGATTCATTTCAGGTTGGTATGTTCTGACAAGCTCTTATTCAATAAATAGTTGGTCACTTCAGAAGTTGTGCAGGCAACATAAGACAAAAATTGACCTATCAGTTTCTTACCTGTTAGACATTCACGAATAAATCACTGACTCACACAAACTTCAAAGAAAGCAGCTGTCTAATCTCTGGTTAAATTTATTGTTAATCTTGCAGAAAAAAAATCTTTGCAATGGCACACACTACAGCAGAAACTTCAAAGAAATGTTGATTGCCCAAAACAGCGAAAGAAGTTTTCCTTTCCTATGCCTTGAAAAACAGCTTTAGAAATATAAGTCAAGGATTGTTTGCTGTAGATGCAGTCAGGATTTTAGTATCTAAACACATTGTGCATTCAGCAGTGACAGAAGTGCATAAGTAAAAAACTAGTGCTCAAGTGTGGAAGAGGATCATTTTTTCTCCTTGGAGATCAGATGAAGAGTAAAAACTGTAGTGATAATGTCAACACTAGAATAATCAGAGATGTCAGAAGTAGCAGTAGTATTTTGTCTTGTTCAGCCAAAGAGCTTTAAGATCACTCGGATTAGCTAAATTATAAATTGAAGATTGGAATTCTTGTTCTTATTTATTTTTTTTCCCCTGCTGCTTGCAAGATATTTCAAATGGGATCTTTTGCATCAACCATGAACACTTATAGGCTGTAATCTAGATGACTGGATCACAGAGCAATGGAAGAAACTGAATATCTAAAGGAAGTGTACAGTAGTCAGTTTCTATATTTGAATTGCTGCTTGATCAAAACTTTGGAGTATGTAGCAGAAGAAAAAAACACATCCAAATTATTAAAAGGTAAGATTTTATTCAGCTAGATGTTTGCTCAAATGAGATTTGCCAGGTCAGCCTCTTCACCACAGTGAATTAGTCATAAGCTCTTTTTTTCTGCACATGAGAAAATGTAGAACATTCTTAGAAAAAGTACAGTAAGGAATATACCTATAATAAGTGTGGTAAAATAAGGTATTCAGTTTAGGTAAACTAAAGATGCCAGACTGCATCTATTAGAATCAGCTGAATTTGAGGCCTGGCACAGGGAATAAATTTGATGTGAAATGATGTAATGGATGGTCATATTGTAATGAACTTCACTAAAATGGTCAAGGAAATTCATCACTGTTAAAGTTCAGATTTAAACCAGTGCTGTCTCTTTCTCTTTTCAATAAAAAGCAGAGTCCAATACCTTCTTGATATGAGGAAAACATAATTTTCTTTCTACTTTAATTTGGAGTGATCCTTTTCAAAATAATTAGAAAAAAATTAGATAAATTTTTGTGTCTTAAAATGGGTAATACATATGAATGTATCTTCACAATTTTGCTTATTGTTACCAGTGTAGAAAGAAAACCCATTTAGAAAACAAAACAAGCCAAAAAATCAGAAAAACAGATATATGTATAATTCCATTTTGTGTCTCCTGAAACACCTGTGACATTAACCAAAAAATTATTTTTATTCCATAATGACATTGATGTTAAAATTAAACTTGCTTCTATAGAACGACTTCAAATTGTCCTCTCTTGCATGTTGAAAAATAAAAATCTGGGCTAATGAAAAAAACAAAACAAAACAAAACAACAACAACAAAAAAACGCTCACAGCTTTTTATCAATGAAACTTACCAAAATATTCTTTTTTGGTTTTGTGATATGTTTTTTGATGTGTTGGAAGCCAATAGTATATCTCAAGCTTTAAATTTAATATTTTGAGATTTTTATCTCTATCATTTGTAAATCGTGCATAAAATGCTTTAGGCTTCGGGGCTGACTTCTTGGAAAAGTACTTTCGGAAGATTAGATATTTATGCCAAAAAGTCGAAGCTCTGCATGATATGGAAAAGCTATTTCCACAAAGCAATAAAATTTCAGAAATAAAGAAAAGCACGACATACCTGACATATAATCCCTTTAACAACAGTGGACAAATCTGCGTGAAGCTAGGCCTTGACAGAGAGAGAAAAAAGGGGAAGGGGAACGGGAACGGGAAGGGACAGGAGGGGAAGGGAGGGGAAAAGGGAAAAAGAGCAGGTGGAGAACTTAACAATTATCCTTTTAGTAAATATATAAACAAGAAGATCAGTACTTTAAGCATCACAATACCTCTCATTAATTAATTATGTCTTCAGGACAAATGTAAGTTTGGAGCTTAACATTTTCTTTTATTTTCTTTTATTTCATTGTTACTGTGCAGATAATGGAGTAAGTACTTGAATTACAGATTCACTCAGAAGATTCTCATGTATCTGAAAAGAAAAAAAAAAAAAAGGACTGTATTTGGAGAGTGTAATTGCAGTCAGAGCAGCTTGTGTTGTTCCCACTGATACCCATGTCTACATCTACATTTTTGATGTACACTTTATGCATATGCATATCTGCAGGCCAAGTTCAGTATGCTGTCCACTCGTCACTGAGTGTCTTCAAAACATCTTTGGACTCAGAAGAAGACATTTGGTCAAGAAAAGAATATGGCTGAATTTTTATTTTAAGAAAAAGAGTAAATTCTGTTAGGGTATGGAACAGGCAGTAGCTCTCTGGAGCCAGGAGTGGTGAGGGCTCCCCAGGGGTGTTAGAAAAGGGCCTGGTAGCCTGTCCTGCCAAGCCTGTTATGGAACAGTTATGGAACAGTTATGGAACAGTATAAGCCAGATGCTTTGGGGAGCAGCCCCAGACTTGGGCTTCAGCACCACCCTGAGGATAGCAATGTGTTCAAGCAGAATGTCAGCCATTTTGACCAGATGGGGCACATGGAAAAGTGATGGAGTCACTGTCTCTGGAGGTATTTGAGAAAAGGGTAGATTTGGCACCGAGGGGACATGGTTTAGTGGGCACAGTGGTGATAGGTCAACAGTTGGCGTAGTAGTTGGACTAACAGTCAATGACATATGAACTTAGTGCTCTTTTCCAGCCTAAATGATTCCGTGATTCTATGGCTGAGTAGAACTGTGGTAGAGATGGAGACCAGCAAATAAACTTTGAAATGAAATAGAAAATAGATTATGTGTGTGCAGGGGTCGTTGGAGATATCATAACCACCTGTAAAATCATACAAGGGAAAATAGCAAGATTAGGAAGAGGTAGACACACTGTCCATATTATCAGAGATATCTAGAACATATCTTCTTGGAGATTTAAAGAAGAAATGAAGAGACAAATACAAACATAAATAATTTCCAGATAGAAAAGGATCAGGGTGTCTGGTTTGCAGTCAGCCGAAACTGGCCAACAGGGTGCCCAAGTGTCCAAGAATGTAAAGACATCCTGGCCTGAACTGGAAATGTGGCCAGCAGGACTAGGGAAATGATTTAATGTGATACTGTTGAGACTGCTCCTCGAGCACAGTGTTCAGTTTGGGGCTCTTGGTGAAGGGATTAGAAAACAGTGCTTATGAGAAGCGACTGAGGGAGCAGTCTAGAGAAGGGAAGGCGGAAGGGAGGACTTATTGCTCTCTACAACCAACTCTCTTGGACTTGATATTGAAAGTCTTTTTCAACCCAGATGGCTCTATGAGTCTATTAGTCTGAGAGCTGACAGCTCATTGTAATTTGTTGTTTTTTAAAGAAATATAGACTTAGCTGTAGCACTCACTGATGCTGCAAAAACCTACCTGTGCCTTCGATACCATTAGCCATTTATTTGCTTTCTTCCTGGCTTGAAGGAAGTGAATTATTGTGTGGGCAAAAGGAAGTGTGGATGTCAAAAACTATATTGGAAATTGTTAGTTAAATATAATGAGTTTTCTTATGTTATCTTCAAGAAGTCATCTTTTTGTCTTTAGTGTTTGCGTCTTGGAGTTGTCTAACACTAACACAAACTGAGATAAATTGTATTATATTTTAATACTAAATTTCTGCCTTTTCCATTAATGCCTTTGTTTGTTTCATGCCAAGTAAAACAAATTATGTAGTTTGGGGATTCTTAGAGAGAGGCCCTTCATAGAATAGAGCTAATTCTCTGAAAGAAAATGAACTAAAACTATGCAAGGTATTGAAGTCACTCGTTAAGAAATACAGAGATTCATTTATGAGTGGGTAAATGTATGATTTATTTTACAGATTAAAATAATTGAAAAACATTTAATATTAAAGCAACCCTTCTTTTTTGCCCTAAAGAAAAAAACAAAGCAATATTTACTAATCAAAATCAATAACTGATAAAAATGTTTTTAAGAAAAAAATAAAAAAAGAAAGCTGTATAAGTATTATGAAATATATATATTGAAAAGTTTGTAATATAATGTTTTCCTGTTTCCTTTCCATATACTTTGTAGATTTTTCTCTTTTGTTTAATTCATGTCTATTTTTCCAGAATCCTTCTCACAGACTGAAATCAGAAGCTTCCTAATAGGTCTGATTGTTAAATTCTTTCCAAGTGTAGTACAAAAATATGTCAAAATTCTCATCCGTTCCTTTTCCAAAAGAGTAAAGGAATTAAGTCCAATTGTAGATTTTGAGTTACTTTTCTTTTGAGACCACATTTGATCCTTTTTCTTTTCTTCTCCTAAAGACATAATTTTTAAGTCTATTTAGTATAATTATATAACTTTGTTAATCATATCACAAAATAAAAATGTAAAGGCATTTGTCAAAAATATTCATAAACAGTTGTCTAGTTGCAAAATACTTTTTAAAATGAGCTATCACAAAGAGATTTAGCATTCAATAGCATTTATATTTTATGACATAAATGAAAGAGGATGACATTAAAACTTCAAAGCAGCAAAGATGACACATTTCCAGTCATGCTGTCACTGTGAGATCTACAAAGAGCATACTAGTACACAAATAACTGCTTTTTGATTTATTGAAGTTCAAGTATGGATTTACCTAAAAAAAAAAACCTAATTTTTTAGGTACTTCAAATCCAACAAATGTCATTAAAGTGCCATGACAAATATATGTGATATTTTGGTAAATTTTTCCCTTAATGCAAGATATGACTGGTCAAAATTCTTTGTAAAACTGTGATCTATCTTGCCACTAGAGCACGCTATGGATTGGTTGAAGCTATACTTCTCTTGATTTCACCAAAATTTTAAAACGAGATTAATTTCAGATAAAAATCTCTAGGTATGTTTTCTAATGCCAGCATAGGCTGTGATTAATGTGATTTTTGTCTATGATAAGAACGAGTTGTCAGTTCAAATTTCCCTAATATAATGGTGTTAAACAATTTAATTGACCCCCATAGTTGCTTTATATTGTCCACTGCTGATAAATAAGTATTTTATCTATAAAATATGGAGAGAAGAGGAGAGGAGACTGAGCTCACATCCAGCATTCTTCTGGACAGGCTGAAGTGTTGGGCAGAGGATATCTGATGAGGTTCAACAAGGACAAGTGTAGAGTCCTGAACCTGGGGAGGGATAACCACATGCATCAGTACAGGTTAGGGGCTGTGCAGTTGGAAAGGACCTCTGCAGAGAAGGACCTAGGTGACTTGGTGGACAACAGGTTGACCACATGCCACCTGCATGGCCAAGAATACTGACTGTATCCTGGAATGCATTAAAATAGTGTGGCCAGCAGACTGAGGGTAGGTGATCCTCTCCTCTGACCTGGTTGACAACATCTGGAATACTGTATCCAATTCTGGGCTCCTCAGTTCAAGAAATACAGAAGTCTTCTAGAGAGAGCCCAGCAGAAGACTACGAAGAAAAGTAGTAAGAAGATTAGTGTCCTGGAGCATCTCTGTTGTGAGGAAAGGCTGAGAGATCTGGGTCTGCTCTGCCTGGAGGAGAATGAGAGGGAACCTTATCAATGCTTATAAATATCTAGAGGTCAAGAGTCAAGTGGATGAGGCCATGCTCTTCTTGTAAGAGTCTAGTAACAGAACAAGAAGCAATGGGAATTAACTGGAACATAGGAAGTTCTATATAAACATGAGGAAGATTTTCTTCACTTTGAATATGGCCACAATGAAACAGGCTGCCCAGCGAGGTTGTGAAGTCCCTGTCTCTAAAGATATTCAAAACCTAATTGGACACTTTCCTGTGTGACTTGCTGTAGGGAACCTGCTTTAGTAGGGGATTGAACTAGGTGATCTTCAGAGGTTCCTTCTAAACCCCTACATTTCTGTAATTCACTTTCCTATTGTAATCTGTCTTTTGTTATGTTGAACTTCAGCTCAGTTACTCCTTGCACATAAACTGATCTCAGTAAAGCATTTTACTGCCTCTGTGGTCCACAAACAGTAACAACTGCAGAGACAATTATTCTGAGTTCTGCATTTTTACCTAAGTATTAAGAACACAATGCAAGGATTTTATTATAATGTAACTTGGTGAGAATATTCACAGTAGGACTAGGACAGGATCCTATTTTACTCTAAAATAATTTCATTTAAAATTATATGTATTTTCACTTGTGACTTTATTTTTCTCTGCATAATAAGTAAATTGTGGTATGAGATTACTCCATTCATAAAAGGAATTCCAGTTCACAGGCTTAAATGGCATACTGTTCTATAACAGAAATTCCATATCAGTCCATATGAGCAGAATTAGAAAAGTGATTCTATTCCAATATTCAGTTGTATTAACTTCTATTTGTGTTAGTTGACTTGTGATTAATAGAATAGATTCCAGTAGAGAGAAACAACAGAGGCCTGAAGAACATAAACAATGAGGAAGATGGACAGCTTAGAATATTTTTGGTTTGATACAAAAGCCAAACAAAGTAATAGAGACGAAAAAAAGATAAGTCTTCTAGAAGAATTTCAAAGAACATTATATTATTAACAGGATAAAAAGGAATGGATTTAAACTATATATTATATTATAAGGAAGAATAATTCATATGTGAAGGGAAACAGTTTTACTGATAAGAATTTGATTGTAAGAAGATTGTGGGAACCTCAGAAAATGTGCATCTTAATGAAAAGTCTAATCAAATGTCTGTTAAGAATGAAATTTATATAGAATATTCTGTTCAGGCTTAAAGATAGACTAGGTGATAGACTATAGGTCTTTTCCCAAACTATTATTTGGTTATTCATTGTAAGTATTAGAACTTTATATGGGTGCATTATATTTAAATATACAACACTATAATCTACTAAACATATTCTAATTTCTTTTAAGGTTGAATAAACTGTTCTCTGTGAAAAAGCTGTTGTCAATATAGACAGTTCAAGTGGTCATTTAAATACATATATTTATGATATAAAGGTACAATTATATGTACATTATAAATGTTAAAAAGAGAATGCAGAGGTGCAAAGAAAACTGACTTGCTACATCATGTTGTAGTGCTCAGTGTAAGAATAGTAGAAATATTGCTAACTCTGAGAGCTTTTCCACTGTAATACTAATATGAGTTTTAGTCTGCAGCTAAGAAACTACTTAGAGAAATCTGTTTTCAAATTTCAGCTATATGAGTTGAAATAATTCTGAGGATGGTTATGCAGTTTTGAGGAAAATTTAGCAGAACAAAGGTCTGCTTTGAAATAGACTTCAATCTACGAGAGTTTGAATGAAAAAAGTACATAAAAATTTCTAAAAAAAAAATCAGAAACAGTACAAAAAGATGGTCATTTCTTCTATTAATTTCAAATACAGAAGCAGAGTATGCACTCTGGCAAAGCCCTGAGGAAATCATTAATGGAGATATAATTGTATGAAGGTCAGTGAAATTATATGTAAGTATTTCTAATAGATAACACTCATCAGTTGGCAGCCAAATAGTTTCTGAAGCAGAAATCTGATGAAGCAGTTATTTTTTCTTATATCATTATTTACAATGTGGAATAATTATGTAGAATCAGTTCATGAACTCTTGTCAGATTATTATTTTTCCATCACTGTTTCTTTCTATTTTTCCTTCTGTAATTTTCAGTAAACTCATGCCTCATTTTATTTGATCTGACTAGATTTCCTGACGCTAATCTCTTCAGAAAGGCAAGATATTGTCCTGAAAAGAATACAGAGAAAAAATATATGCAACACTTATTTTAAGATAGTCATGGACACAGACAAAATACATTGCAGAACCTGTTTGAGAATACATCAGACCTGATTACAAATGAAAATAAGTGTTGAACACATAGAATTTTGTTTTCATAGAAGGAAAAATTCAGTGCTTTTCAACAAGCTGTTCTGACAGCTGGGTCATTCTTCAGATAGTGTTTGTGCACACCTTATAAAATCAGCTTCCTACTTTTGAACAAAAGTGCTGTCAGACACCATGGTACAGTGTAATGGCTGAAACAGAATTATACATAGAGACAACCAGATAATTACCAGCATGAATACGCAAACAACAAAGTAAAAGCTGTTACTGACAAAAGTTTTTCACTTGTGAGAGTAGCCATACTTACTGCATCTGGCGTGAATTTTTTCCTCAGTCAGTGACCAAAATGAATGCCTGGAACTAAGTGTAAGAAGAAGGCAGGGACACGTCTACCAAGTATTGCCTTACCCTCAAATCATGCATTGCTTAAGATCTTCCTCTGCTAGAAATGCTCTGTCAGTATTTAATAATGCACAGAACATTTCTTTCTACATTTTTCCAATCTTCCTATGAAACATTTAAATCTTCAACAGTGATAACACCCAGAAAAAATAATTTTTATAGCTCATCTCTGCATTATATTAGAAACTACTAATACATTTTATGCCGCTGGAAACTTGCACTAAATCGCTAGAATGGTCAGTGTTTAGTGTGAAATGAAAACTGAGTCTTGCTTTAGTTCTACTGTTCTTCAAACTGTTTTCCTACTATAAATCTTAGAACTGGAGTTATTTCAATAAAATTATAGGCTGTACTCTGAAGTTATGACACTGGAAACAGTTTATAATGCAAATAGGCAAATCCTTCAAACGAAATATCTATCACATAGAAAATAGTTCATTGAAGCAGTGTATATTTTCATTTTTATCTTGAAACTGTTACTTTGTAGTTTCACTATTCTATAATGGTCGTTAAAGATGTGGAAACACCTAAGAGCATGAAAATACTTGCAGGGAAGTGGTCTGCCTCACAAGATTTATAGACAAGTAGTTTTTCAACGTCATGGAATTTCATATGTCAGTGGCTTTCTTTTTGGTCTTCATTAATTACAGTGAAGTTTTGAAAGGAAGATTCCTTCAACTGTGAAGCATCTAGAAAGAGGAAGCTTCAGCATTTTGTCATACATATCATATATAACACAGCATGAGTAACTGATCTTCTTACTCTCCAGAATGCTTGTTTTTCGAGACTCCTAAAATATTAGATGAAAGTCAGTTTAAAGCCTTCGAGGACATTTAGCATAGACCCCTACAGAAAAAGAAAAGGATTTCCCATCATAATCCTTTCTCTGATATTCTCTCACACAGAGCACTTTAAAAATACCTTTGATGGAAGTGAATTTCACATATTAACTACTTCCTTTGTTTGCCTGAAGGTCTGCATCTTAATTTTTAATTCAAGTCACAGTTTTAATCCCCAAAGATATTATGGTGCAAGATGAAACACTCAAAGCCTTACTCTTCAAAGTTGTTTCCTAAAACCTAACCTAAATATTCCCGTACAGTGTCTTCAATTTCCAGATTTTTTTTTTGTGGACCATCCATATGTAGTAAACCTTGTGCTCAGTTTAAATTGTTCAGAGAATTAATAGTCTGTGTTGATGGTAGAAGAGACAGTGTAGTAAGTGAAGCTATAGCAACCCCTGTAACTTGCACATTTTACCTAGAAAGTATTTTTAAACAGCCACAGCATTCTTTACAGCTTTCCTTAAAACTGTGTCATAATATATAAAATTGTATTAAACGCTTTTCAGAGTCACAGATTTCAATCTCTGTTGTTTTGCTTGTTTGCTTAAGTTTATAAAAATTCTCTTTCTACATAGAATCCTCTGAACAGACTGAAAATGGTCAAAGAGCAGGAACAGCAACTAGTTATAGCTTACTTAGATTCTCAATTAAATACACTGAAGAAAGATAGTAACTTTTTGTTGGAGCAACACACTGAAAATTCTTACCTGGTAAACAAAAATGTCTGTTATCATTTTCTGCTCTTCCTGAATAGTCAGTTCTCTGATTCAACAGAGCTACAAAATTACAAATTTTGGTAATTATTATTCCTGATATCCACCCTGTACTTTTTATACAGAAGATTCATCTGAATTCAGTCTTGTGCTCTTCTTGAAATTGGCTGTTCTTGACCCTGAAAGGCACAGAAAACACTTGCAATGTAATCTATATATTTACATACTTGTTTTCCATTTTCCAAATTATTCAAGATATTTGAGTAAAATTTGTTTCTAAAATTGTTACATGCCAATTCAAAAATTAAAAAAAAAAAATAAATAATTTAAAAAATATTGACAAGAAAGACACAGTTAATGCTACACTGCATCACTACAAAGCAGGACAATTCCTTCCCTCACCCGGCTGGCAGTGTTGAACCTGATGCACTTGAGAGTACAATTTATCCTTTTGGCTCCTAGGGCACAGTGCTCACTCAGATTGAATTTACCATCAATCAGAATCCTTAAATCCTCCTCTGCATAGCTACTCTTCAGCCTCTCATCCCTCAGTCTATACATCTATTTAGGGTTGCCCTAACCCAGATGCAGAAGCAAGCACTAATCTCTAGTCCTAAGAAATTTAACAGGTTCTTCCAATTTGGTGTCATTTGCAAACTTGCTTATACATTCAAGTCCTGTAACCTAGTAATTGATGAAAACATTAAAGTGTAATGGCCATAAATTACAGTCACAAGTAACTCCAGTACTGACTAGCTATCAGCCTCACCTTATGCTGTAAGCTTTCTGAGCCGAGACCTGGACAGAAGGGTTCTGTCAGAAATAACATTGAAAGCTTTGCTGAAATTCAAAAAGATTCCATCAACTGGCTCCCCTTGGTCAGGTAGGTGGATAACGTTGTCATAAAAGGAATTTGTTAAACAGGACTTTCCCATCATGAATTCGTGTGGGCTGTGACCAGTGACTGTATTTTCTTTCAGGTGTTTCTCAGTAACTCCCAGAATCATCTTCTCCATCATTTTTCAAAGCACTGAAGTAAGACTGACAGGTCTGTAAAACAGCCCAGGGTCTTATTTCTTGCTCCTCTTGAAAAGATCATAGAATGGCTTACAGTGGAGAGGATGTTTGTCAGCTTCCAGTCAGGGGGGAACTCTTCAGATTCCCATGATAATTGAAAAGTAATTGAGAGGTACTGCAAGAATATCAGCCAGCTTTTTGAGTACTCTACTAAAAATGTGAAGTGAAACAAAAGATTTACTCTGAACAAAGCATCTATTTTTCCATAGTTCATAAACAGAAGGTAATACAATTATTTTAATCATAAAAGTTACTAGAAAATGCCACTAACTTACTGATGCTTTTCTATTTGTTGTCTTATTTCTTAGGGAGAGTACAAAGAAGTTTTTAGGATATGCAGAGAGAAGATTAGAAAGACAGAAGCCCAACTTGCTACAAGACTAAAAGAGAACACAAACCTTTTTCACCAATATATTAAAGTAAGAGAAAGCAAATTGCTTCTGACAGGTTCTTGGTGTTAGTAGGCAAAGTATTCACAGTTAGGCCAACAGCCATGTACAGAAAAGAGAATGGAACTCATCAAACTGGTGGAGGGGGCTCTCTGGCTCTATAGTACTGCTTCACAGGAAGAAGCCTAGGTCCAAAAGAAGCTCTCTCTTCAGAGACTGGCCCTTACATGAGCCCAAGATGACTCCACCCTGGGACCACCCTTTCTGGTCATGGGTGGAGCACAGGTGCAAACAGGTATGTTCCTTGGCCAGCCATACCCCTTCACCAGGTGCTCAATTACCAGGTCAAGTCATGACCTAACAGTTCCCCTGCAAGGGCTAAGGAGAATTTCCATCCTTTACTACATGTGGAGGGTACATGATCACTGAGAATAAGAAGAAGGCTGAGGTTCTCAATGCCTTCATTACATCTGTTTTAAAAACATCAGACCAATTGTCCTTGGGGTATTCCACTCCCAGCCTGGAAGTCTGGGGTAGGAAACAGAATAAAGTTCCACAATTCAGAACAGTTAGAGACTTAGTATTCCACCTGGATTACTATAAGTGCAGGGGGCTGGATGGGATCCACCTGAGTGTGCTAAGGAAGTTGATGGAGGTAATTACTAAGCCACTTTTCATCATCCGTCATGTTCTTGGTGAGCTAGTGAGGTCTCAGAGGATTGTAGGCTTGCCAACGTGACTCCCATCTATAAGAAAGGTTGTAAGAGATATATCAGGAGAACTACAGGCCCATTAACCTGACCTTGATGCTGGAGAAGGTTATAGAGAAGATCATCTTGAGTTTGATTACAAGATGTATGTGGGATGACCAGGAGATAAACTTAGCCAATGTAATTTCACGAACAGCAGGTCCTGCTTGATCAACCTGATCTCCTTCTGCGATTGAGTGACCATTTTTGTGGATGAGGGAAAGACTTGATGTAGTCTATTAGACTTCAGCAAAGCCTTTGACTGTCTCCCACATTATTCTGGAGAAGCTGTAAGTCCATTACTTGGACGGGAACACTCTTTGTAGGATAAAGAACTGGGTGGATGGCTGAGCCCAAAAAGCTGTGGTTTGAAGTTAAATTCAGGTAGTGATTGGTCACAAGTGGTGCTTCGCAGTGGTAGGTACTGGGAAATGTCCTGTTCAATATTTTTGTTAATCTGGATGATAGGTTTGAGTGCACCGTTGACAATGACATCAAGTTTGCAGGACTTGTTGATCTGCCTTGGGGTAAGGAAGGCCCCAGAGAGGGATCTGGACAGGCTGGATCACTGAACTGGGGCCAGTGGGATGAAATTCAACAAGATCAAGTGCTGGGTCCTGCACTTTGGCCACAGCAACTCCAGAAATTCTACAAGCTTGGGGCAGAGTGGCTGGAAGATTGCATGGAAGAAAAGGATGTGGGTGTGTTGGTAGACACTTGGCTGAACAGTAGTGTGTCCAGGTAGCCAAGAAAGCCAATGGAGTGTGTCCAGAGAAGGGCAATGAAGCTGGTGAGGGACCTGAAGCACAAGTCTTATGGGGAGCGTCTGAGAGAACTGGGATTGTTTAGTATGGAGAAGAGGAGGCTCGGGGGAGACGTTATAGTTCTTTACAGCTACCTGAAATAAGGTTGTTGTGAAGTGGGGATTGGTCTCTTCTCCTGCATAACTAGATGGAATATCCTCAAGTTGCACCAGAAGAGATTCAGGTTGCATGCTAGAAAAACCTTATTCTCCAAATTAGTGGTCTGGTGCTGGAATGCCCAGGGATGTGGTGGAGTCACCAGCTCTTGAGGTGTTCAAGAAATGTTTAGATGTTGTACTAAGGGAAATCATTTAGTGGGGGAAATACTGGCTATAGGTGGAAAGTCTGGATGATCTTGGAGGTCTTTTCCAACCATTGTGAATCTATGATTCAGTTTAAGGATTAATGCCATTTACTGAGTGTTGGTACCCTCTATTATTAAGTTGTTTTGACCATCTTTGTTTAATCACAGAATTAAATGGATGGATGTTTCCATCAGTCCTGATAATTCATTTAAATATATTTTCAAATCCATTATTCACTGTTTTAAATAGCTTAGTGTCAACAATGCATTGAGTTATATGAATCTAGTTTTCCTAATGCTTATTTGCTTCCTTTATCTGTTACTACATACTTTTACTTCTGACTTGATTGTCTATAGGGATTTCTTTTTCTATTCTTTTCTGTGCTATACTATATATGATTCACAGCCTTATTTCAGTTATTCAACTAACTCTCTCTACTGTTTTCATTCATTCTTCGTCTCTTGCACATTCTTAGTGGGTTTACCTTTCTGCCTTCATTGTAATATTGTCTGTTCTGAATTTATCTATTTCTTTCTTTATACCACTCCTCATGGGACTCAGGCCTTTTGTAAAGACTAGCATAATGGAAGTGTATACTCAATTCAATTAAAGCACTGTAACCACTGCCTCAACTAAAGCAACTAATATTTACTTCAAAATGCCTTATGAATTTGGGCTAACAATCTCCTATAGTATACATTGTCTGAAAAAATTCTGAAAGTTTTTGTACTCTAATTCATCTTCTTAAAGGCTAGGTCAGGAGAAGGATAATCCTGAAACATCCAATCTTCTAACCTTGCTGACTTTTTCAAATCAATCCTATAATGGACCTACCCTTTATTTTACAGGAGAGGAGGACAGGTTGTCTTCAAAAGTAAAATGGTCATTGGCCAAAGTTTATTCCTCCATCTGTATTATAGACTTTTATTACTCTTACTTACTGATAGAGACAAAAAATTAAACAAATGTAGATTGAATGAAATTACGGTTTTGTTTTTCTACTGATAGATAACCATGTCTGATCTCTGCTGTCTAATTTTTTTATATGCTTATTTCTAGTGATTCAAGGAAAAAAAAAAAAAAAAAATACCCAGAAAATTCCCAGGAGCCTGTACAGCATAAATCCTTCATTCTATCACTTACAAATTAATCCAAGTCTATCTTCACTCACTTATTTTTTTTCCACTCTTCAAGGCAGGAAATTATAATTATTACTACATATCTCTCTTCATCATCCTCATCCCCAATTTATTCTTTTTTTTTTTTTTTTTTGAAATTCTTCTCTTGCATAAAATTGGATAATGTAACTCTCCTAGCAACACTATCTGATTTGGGGAATTTAAACCATTTTAAATATTTTATCTGATAAAAGTATTTTTTTTTCTCTTTTTTTTTTTTTTTTTTTTTTTTTCCTGTGACAGTTGATAGCTTCAGGCTCTTCATTTCTTTTAACCTTGCCCAAAATCTTCAGTATTCAATGTTGCTTTCCTTATACAGCCATATCTAGTTATATATGCACCATATTTTTGGTATAGACTGCTAGTTTCTTTCAAGTTTCTCTTTCATGTAGATAAAAAAAATATACACTATATACAGTGTGACAACATTCTTGTCACAAAAGATCTTGCTTCTGTAATACCTATAAAAATATGTGGGTTTTTGTTTTTTTTTTTCTTCCCGTAGAAATACAGAATCATAGAATACCTTGAGTTGGAAGGGACCTTAAAGTTTCATCAATTCCAAACCCCTGCTGTGGGCAGGGTTAAATATTTCTTATTTTCTTTGTAACTGCACTCCTAACAGGACTTAATATATTTGCTTTTATATTGCTTAATATATTAGCTTTTTTCAGAAATCAGTACAGTGCTAATTTTATCTCCTCATATAAATCTGCACCAAAATTAGACAAAGCTGCTTTCTCACGTGACTTTATTTCACACAAGATCATTTTGTATACCAAGAACTGTTCAATAAATAATCAAGAATCATAGATTGAATTTCTTCTGTGGGCAACAATTATTTTTAGAGACCTGTAGTTAAAAGGTAAGTTTTCAGACAAGTTCCTAAAAACCAGGATGTGATCAGCAGGAAAGGTTCATAAGCAAAATCTTCTAGTGATTTGCTTCTGTTATAGAGGCAGCTACAGTTCACTGGCATTTAAAGGAATTAGTTTGGCCAAGGTTACATCTCAGAAATGACATTCTTTCCTACTTTCTCTCCAAAAACAGAGGCTGTTTTTAATTATATAAAAATGGGTAGATCTAACCAGTTATTCTGCCTCAGTAATAAAGCTGAGAATATATTAAGCACACATAGAAGTAGTTTCTTGAGCCAGAAAATAGGAGGATGCAGTGCTGGACCTGTTGCACATAACACCAGTGACATCAGGATTAGAGGCTGTCTAGCCTGTAATGACCAAGCAGTGGTGGAGTTTACACTCCTGAAGGATATGCGACAGACAAATAATAAACTCACAATGCTAAATTTTAAGAAAGCTGAATTCCATCTCTTTGGTGGGAGTTAATCACCAAAACCTTCTGGAAAATTGTTCTCATGAACAAGGAAGCTGAGCAGAGCTGGCAGATCTTCAAGGAAACCTTTCTCAGGTCACAAGAGCTATCCATTCCCAGGAGGTCAGGAAAGGCAGGCAAGAAACAGCCTTGCCAAACTGGAGAGCAAGACGAAAATGCACAGGCAATGGAAACACAGACAAGTGCCCTGGCTGTGCAGGGGCAGAGCCAGGAAGGCCATGGCCCAACTGGAACTGAATTGGTGAGGGATGCAAAGAAAAACAAAAAAGGCTTTAACCTCCACGTTAACTAGAAAAGGAACGTGTAAGAAGTCTTAACCCCCTCAGTGAGCAACAGAGGCAGGCTGATGACAACAGACAAGAGGAAGGCTGTGGTACTCATCTTTTTTTGCCTCAGTCTTCACAGGCAATTGCTCTTCCAGCATATGGATTGGAAGGTGACAAGTGGGAAAACAACATCCCTATAAGTAAAGATCCGGTTCGTAACAAAAACATCCATAAGTCTATGGGTACTGAGGAGACACATCTCAGGGTACCATTTTAAGGGCTGTGATTGAAGAAGATCTATTTTTAAGAGACTATTTATTTATTTATTTAAGGTTGGTATTTAGCTTGCACTTTCTGCTTTCTCTTCCAGTATATGTAAATAATTTCAGTTACTTTCAGTTACAGAGTCAACATAGATCTGTAGAGGCTTTTACAATTGCTTTGGTTCATGATGAGCTAAAAGTCAACACCACTTTTTTGATAATTTAAAATAGATAGGGATGCATATGCTGAGACAATGGAAGTTTCTCTTATTTAAATAACATACAGTCAGTTATTGTATGCTAGAGACCAGGACTCTGAACAAGCTTTGAAAAATCATGATTAGGGGAAAAAATAAGCCATGAAAAACATTCTAATATGTTAGATGAATCAAAATGAAACCAGATTAAAGATTTATGGAAAGGAGACACACTTAGGACTACATGGGAAACACAGAAAAACAAAGAAACCAACAAAATGCATCAGGTTTTTTTTTTTCATTTGAAAAATTCGAATTTCTTAGCTGTCAGAAATGCACAAACCATATTTTTCTGTAACTACATTAAAATATGGTATTAATGGAGGTATAAAAACTATTTATGGAATATTTTCTTTCGGAGTTCTGCATTAAGGAATATAAGGCAAGATTCTGTCTTTCAGCAAAGTCTAACAGCTGGAGAATCTACATGTGTATGTTCCCTTGTCACTTTTATAAATTGCCTTTGAAATAATTTATAGCTGGTACATATTTCCTAAGTTCTCACTAAATTGCCTTTGGGTCAAACTGTTACATTAGCTTTCTTCTGATTTATTTATTTATTTATTGTGAGAACATCTTTATATTTAAAGCTGAATATCAAGACAAAAAATGCCAGACTTGGGTTTAGTGCACAAAGTAATATCCCATGTTTTTCAGAAAAAGAACTGGAAGATCTACATATATATTTATTTTTAACTCAAAGTATTCACACACGTTAAAAAAGGCATATGCAATTTAAACCTACAAAACTTAACAAGCATTTTGTCTTATTCTTTTCATCAGATATTTAAAATGAAGACTGAATAAAATTGCTATTTTTTTCAAAGTAAAATGTAGAAAATAAAAAATAGAAATATATACATAGAAAATAGGAAATCAAAATATAATCAAAATATAATCACTGATCATGGTGTCAATAGACAATTTGGGATAGATAGTATTATTCATTTTTACAACCCAAAATATTCTGTGACTATTATAACAAATCTGATTTCTTTGACTAGTATTTTAATTATTAATATTTAGATATATGTTTATGCACATAAATGTAAATATATGCAGACTTTTTAAGAATGAATCAATCTCATTAATCAAACAAATATCATAATATATATTTTTATTCTGTATATAGAACAAAAAGCTTTTGGAAAGAAGAATTGTGTAGTACAGTATGATATTCCTATTCGTTATAGAGAAGAATGTATATGAAGAGATGAGAACACATATCCATGATTAGACAAATTAATATAGCCCAGACAATGATTCTGACACTTGCCAGTATCCAAAGAGAAGGGCAAATACAGGTTGGTACATTAAAAGTGTTCTCTCCCAGTTTCTCAAAACAGCAGTTTATGTAGAGAATGCCATTTCATCCTCTTATTAGATTGAACCTTGAGAACTTTAGCACTATCAATTGGTTTAAACTCTTTTTAAAACTTGGTTACACTTTCACTACTTACATAATTAGGTCTGGTTGGACTAGATCAAGGGCATCCAACCTTCGACCCACAGGCTGCATGTGGTCTGGGACAACTCTACTGCGGCTGCACTCTGCCCCACACAATCATGGCAGCAGTTCTGCCCAACAGAGCAGCCTCGTCCAGCATGCATACTTATCCTCAGCAACAACCAAACAGCATTGTGTGATTGCGTCTGTCTGGGCTGAAATCAGGACAAGGGAAGAGCTAACTCAAATGATACCAAATAGTTGTGTGTATTTTGATGCACCGAAAAATACAGTCCTGTGAACAGCAAAAAATATGCAGCTTTGCTTTCTGTTTTGATAAAGGAATTTGAGAATAGGTTTAAAAACTGCTAAAAATTCATCATTATTTTTGTATATTTGCAACTCCAATTTCAGTCAACATAAAAATATGGCCTGTGAATTTTCTCATGGAATAGAGTTCCAATTAGACATTAATTCAAAAATTTGATTGCATCTCTTTACCAGACTTTTGCAAGGCCTGCCTTTCCAGAGAGAAATATCCCTTGCTTCACAGTCATGCCTTATTATCACTTTTTGGCAGTATGCACATTTGTGAACAATTGTTTTCGAGGATGAATGAAATACAGGAAGAGTAAAATTTCATCAAAAATCTTGGGTACCTTGAGAACTCACTAAGAATTGCCAGTTCCATAAAAACAGACCGATGCATTAGTTTCACAGAAGCAAGGTCAAACATCCCACTGTTTTATTTATTTTTTAATGTTTTAGCAAAATATATATGTTAAAAATAAGTCTGGTTACTTTATCTATAGCACGTATTTTATGAGGTCCAAGACAATTCTCCTCTCAATATAGCCAAAAGGTTAGACGCTCATGGACTAGATGATTTTAGAAGTTTTTTCCAATTGTCATGATTTTATGATTCTATAATCATTCCAACGAGTTATATGACCAAATTATCTATAATGTTGAAATATATTTTCTTTATTTTAAACAAGGTATTTACTTGCTAATTTTTTTGCCTAAACAGCTAATGTTTATGTGAGTTACTGACTGAGGACAAAGTAAGGGGTCAGGAGCACCTCAACATAAAATGTTTTATAGGTGAATTTATCTATAATGTTAAAGAATTAAAATGAGATTTATGAGTCAATAAATGTGTGTATTAAACTCTGTCTCCTATTCATAAAGTAAGATTATAATGATTGTTTTCCACATATCCTGGAAGTAGGGATTAAAGCAATTCATTTTGCAGCAAGAAAATAAAGAATGGATTTGTTATAAGGAAAAAAATCATATAAAGAACTGGAGGAGCTAGAAAGGATGGACTAGGAAAGATGTGGAATCTTTCAACAAGAAGCTACTTTAAAGGCATTGTCTTAGCACAGATACGTCAGAGCACAGAGGTAACCTCAGTCACATTTAAAAGTCCCTTTCAACTCCATACAGTTCCATCTGAATATGTCTTGATAATATCAAATTATTATTATTATATATGTCATACTTTTTATGAATCAAAGATAAACAAGTTTTTATACTGCATTTGGAAATCCAAGACCCTAAAATAATTTTATGTTAAATTAATTAACATTAAATTAAATTAACAGTGGTTATCTGTAACATTTTTTACAACTGGAGAATAAAAACATTAGTGTTCTCTCTGCTGTCAACGTGGAATAAATAACAGTGATCTCAAATATTTCAGCACAAGATTGGAATTACATTTTTTTTTTTTTTTACTGTTACTATTTATTACAAATTGAAATGAATACAAGTGTAAGTAGAAATGTACTTTTTAAGTTGCTGCTTATTTAATACTATAAAATTGGAGTGTTGTTGCATGTTCACTTTGAATCACATCTTAGAAGATGATTATTAATCACAAAATGTTCCTCAGCCAGTTTACCCAAGGTAAGCATGGTATGTGGTTCTTACACAGACATGTCACTGGGAGGTATTAGATTGTATGAAGATAAAGACCAGTGAAACAAGTTGTTTAGTTGTTTTTTCATATTTTATTTCACTCCTTTAATTCTACCAGTTGATTCTAAACGAGCATTTGTTTGGAGAATGAATTATTCTTGATTTGTTTGGAGAACAATGTACTCTTAATCTACTACGAATGTTTTTACCTTGTGCTGTCACAATAAAGGTTCCTTCTACAGCCAGTGAATAAAGGGTGAAATTCCTGGTTCAGGAAGGAAGCTCCACGTATTATTAGCCTTAAACACACAAACAGGCTCTTTGTTATTTTACACCCATTCCTTTGGCACTGTGATTACGTAGGCCGTAGATAAGTATGGACATTTTGTCTCCCTGATATTCGTTTGTTTTTTTTTTTTAAATCCTTGCCAGCTTCTAAGTTTCCCTTTGTTGATTATTCCTACTTCTACAATCTCAATAAGAAATGTAAAGATAAAGGACACACTTTATATATATATATATATATGTATATATATATATATATTTATTTATTTATATTACTGATGGTTTTTTTAAAAAGAAAGACAAAGTAATAAAAACAATCCATTAATATGAGATGAGAAATCCTCAGATCCCAAACTTCTCACAGCTCAGGTGAAAGCAAACAAAAACATTCAGGTGATTTCTGTGGGCATCCAAAAAAAAGAGACAATCATTTTGTGCATTTTATGCAGTTTATGTTTTGAGTCACTCATATACTTTTAAATGATAAGCCTTCGGAATCCATTATTATGTCTCCTGAGATTGATAGTTTTATACATTCTCTTAAAAGTGGTTTAGAGAGGCAGTTCTCAGCACTGTGATAAGAAACTTGCATTGTCTTTGGCACAGCAAAATGCTTAAGAGCTATTAATTTGACTGAAATTAAACAAAACTTCCAAGTAAAGAGTATGGTTTAGTTACAACTGAAAATTTTCTATTGCCTCTAAGCTATGGTCTCACATGTCAAAAAAATGAGCATTTTGAAAGTTGAATGTTAATTGTTAAATTATCATATTAGTAACAGAATAAAAAGATTTTCCATAAGGAGAAGTACTTTTATCTTAACCTTCAAATATCTATTAAAAATACATATTTTAAAATATTAATTGCAGCATGGATAACAAGATATTTAAGAAGAGATATTTTAGGACAGATAAATAAGCATAACACAGCAAGTTGATGGTGGAAAAAAAACTTATGTACCGTAAGTAAGCTTAAAGTAAGCTTTCTCATCTATTTCTGGAATCAGAGATGTTAGCTTCAGTTCGCTAGTAAGTCCTGAGTACTGTTGTTAGAAAGCCCACACAATTTCCACTGTACCTTTATTGATACTATACTGCTACTGACATCCCAAACGGATTTCAAGATAGGATGAAATCTGGCACTTTTTTTTTTCTCATGCCTCCACACCTTCTTAGTCTTAAAATGGATTTCAAGTATATAGTGATTTTAAATTTGCTGGAGTCAAAAAGTTCATAAAAGGAAGAAATCATAGTTTAAGCTACATGGAAAACTTATTGGGCTTTTTTGTTTGGTTGGTTGGGTTTTTTAAGAAATAACAGAATAAATTTTCGAGTTAATTCCTGTAGATTCAAATACATGTACTATTTCCCAGCATTGTAAACCATAGCTGCATTGAAAAATCCAAAATCAATATCAATTCAGATATCAAATAGAGTGATAGAAAGGCTAAATACTAAATACTAAATACTAAATATGTGAACATGAGTCTTGCTTTCTTTTTTATATTATTTTTTGTTATATCTTTTGTATCTTTTTCTGTTGTTCCTTTTTTTCCTGTTCCTCTCCTTTCCTCTTCTTGCCTTTTCTTTCTCTTGCCTTGCCTTGCTTTTTGAAAGAATTTTTTTACTCTCAAAATGCTGAGGCCCTGGAACAGGTTATCCAAAGAACTTTTCAATAAACTGTTCCTGGAACTGCACAAGCTCAAATTGGATTGAGCTTTGAGTAACTTTGTCTAGTGAAAGGTAATTCTTCCCATGGCAGAGGAGCTAGAACTAGCTGATCTTTCAGGTTGAAAGTTCCCCTTCAACCACTGTTTGATTCTATGATAAAAAATTGAGACAAGTAGCATATATTTGAAGGCTACATGCATCCCAAATGGCCCCTGGAATCATCATTACTGGTACAGTGAGTGAAGAAAAAAATGAAAATGCTAGCTTTGTCTTATTTCTAGTGCAAAATATCCACTCTTCTATTTCCAAGCCAAGCAATTCCAGAGATGATATTCTTTTATTTTTTTTCTCCTCCTCTCTTCCATTTTGGTCATCTTCATTGAACAGAAATTGAGTCTGTACACAATTTAGAAGTAAAGGAGTAAAAAGCCTAAGAGGAAAAAACATTCTAAGTCTAAAATATCTTCTGATGAATGCACATAGCATGCTAGCCTTTTTCAGAAGACTAGTTGGGAGCATCTAACATTCTAATCTCTACTTCCTAATCTCACTGTGGTAAAATCAGCTGGTACCAATGAGCCCAAATCCAAACTGAATCCATATTAACTATACCAAAAAACAAACCTTAAAGAGATCAATAGAAAGACTCAGTGCTTGAGCATATGTATTAAATGAAAGACTTTGTCAAAAGAATTCACCAAACTTTTGAAACAATGCAGCAAAGATCATCACACAAATTAATGATCATTTTTCAATCTTAGTTAAACCATATGCATTTTCTGGTATCCCATTCTCCAATGTGTTTGACAGTTTGGTTGCTTGGGCATAAAGTAGAAATTAAATTTCTTTCCTTTCTTTATTTTATGCTAATGTAATGCACATACTTCACAATGATAAATGTGGCAAGATTTTAATAGCATATGAAATGAAGAAAAAAAGAACCAGACCATTAAGAGATTGTTAAATTCAGCTGCAGTCTGATTATGTAACTAAACCGTGTAGCTAAACCTTGAATCTAAGGACAAAAAAATCTTTTGTATTCACATTCAGCAATATTCAATATTTCATGTGCTGTGAAAAAAGTTATCCCATATAAATAATATTGCCAAGGCGTGCTCTCAAGGAAGGTCTAAGGCTGAAAAAAAATGTGAATACAACACCAAGATAAAGCTGTACTACAACAAAGAAGAATATTGTAAGCCTAGTAAGTAAGCAAACTATCAAGAATATAAAATATTTTTAACCTATTTATTTTTTCCTATTTATATAACATGCATCCTAACCATCATGATTTAATCTGAAAATTTGTTAGTTTGTTCAACTGCATTTTAACACTTTAGCTCTTTAAAATCCTAAACTATAAGACATAAACTTTAAAATGTAGGTAAAATATTATAACATATTCATTTGTACATACTGCCTGCTTTATGTCCTTTGGAATACCATGACAAAACAAAGTTTTGCATACGTAACAGATGGGTTTAAACATTTTGTCTCATTAAAACAGAAATAAGCAACTGGATAAACATCTTGGATTCCCCCTATCATAATCTTAACAGAATCCATCTGCCTCTTGCAGTTTTATTTCAATGTAAATATGTAGACACACTTATATATTAATTTGCCTATTATATTTCTTGTAATTGAATCATAGAATCATAGAATGGTTTGGGTTGGAAGGAACCTTTAAAATCATCTAGTTCCAATCCTCTGCTATAAGCAGGGACTTCACCTTCTTGATCAGGCTGCTCAAAGCCATCCAGCTTGGCCTCAAACACTTGCAGGTAGGAGCATCCACAACCTTGTTGGGAAACATGTTCCAATGTCTCACCACTCTCATGGTAAGTAATTTATTTCCAATATCTACTCTAAATTTACTGTCTTCCAGTTTAAAGCCATTTCCCCTTGTCCTGTTACTCTCCATCCTTATAAAAAGTCCCTCCCCAGCTTTCCTGTAGGCCCCTTTCAGTTACAGGAAATCCACTATACAGTCTCCTTGGAGACTTCTCCAGGCTGAAGAGCTCTCTCAGCCTGTTGTCATAGGGGAGATGCTCCAGCCCTTTCATCATCTTCTTAGCCCTCCTCTGGACCCATTCCAACCGCTCAATGTCCTTCTTGTGTTGGAGTCTCTGGAACTCAATGCAGTACTCCAGGTGGGGTCTCAAAAGAGAAGTGTAGAGGGGCAGAATCACCTCCATTGACCTGCTGGTCACACTTCTGTTGATGTAACCCAGGATATGGTTGAACTTCTGGGCTGGAAACTTACGTTCCCTACTAATGTTGAGTCTTTCACTAACCAGTGTCCCCAAATACTTCTTCTCTGGGCTGCTCTCAAGCTATTTTTCACCCAGCCTGTATTTGTGCTTGTAAGTTCAGTAGAGTAGAAAAATTTAGGAAAGACTAAGAAGTAAATATTTATTATCTTCACTTTTTTTTTTTTTTTTTAATACTCATTTCACAGAAGCTTCTTTCAGCTGTCTATCCCATTTTTCAAAATGAGGTCATTTAAGTAGCTTCCACCAATAGTGTGATAAAATGGGAGCTATATAGACCCACTGAAAAGAAAGAAATTGCCTTTCTCCAAAATGGTTATCTAAAAAGTTGTTCACTCTTTGTTCTATTCTATGAGGGTTGTAGAAACACAAGTATTTTTTAAGAAAGCACTTTAATAAAATACTGTATGATTATGTTGTTTGTTGCTACAAACAAAAATAATGTTTTGCATTTTAAGAGTAAAATAATTCCAAAAAACTCTATCTCACTTTATTCCAGGCTATTTCATCGGTACTGAGCTCTATAGCTATCTAACCTAACAATAGGATTTGCCCCATTATTACAATACAACTTAAAAATTTTAATGAGCTTCCCTTTATTTCTAACTGATACAATTCAACATAGGTTAGATATAAGTAGCAAGTAGCATATATCCTCTGATCCAGTTTTAGCAGCTGCTGCTACAGCCTGAATCAAGTCAAATTCTCTATCTCCGCAGGAGACAAAACATTGGTCTTATGCACAAGTCCATGTGCTGAACCTCGGGGTTATATCTTTAACAGTACATTCAACAGAGTTTGGTTATAAACAATTTGTACAATGAAAATTAAATGCCTCTACTTGTAACTTCCCAGAAAAAAAATCTTTATATTTTTGGCCTAGGCCAGCTGATTCCTAGAAGTTTCCAGGCATTTTTCAGAAGCTAGCAGAAACATGCTGGATATAAGCTAAAATATTACTGTCGTATGGATGTACCCAAACTCTGCCAGCTGGACTCAGAACTGGAGAAAACTCTGGCACTGTTTGGTTTCATACTACAAACATAGCTATGAATAACTATTAATAGTTCATTTTCTTTCTGAAAAAATAAACTGTATTCTTCATATGCTAGTAGTTTGATTTTTAGAGAAAATTTTATGTAGTGTCTAAAAATACTGAGATCTGATATCATATGAGGTAAGTGAGGCAGTGAAGTCTGGCTGCTTCCTCCAAACAAGATTACTGCTGGGACCCAGTCCGGTCATGGCTGGGTTGCAGAAGATAGGATAGACTGTTGAGATAGAATGGATTGTTGTGATCAGGTGGAGGGCTTGCCCAGTCAATTGTAAGGACCATCTCCTTTTTAGATATGATTGACTTTTTCATACCATCCTCTACCTAGTCTTTTTTGTTCCTGCAGCTCCCATTTCACATGTATAAACCTCTTTGGGTATGCAGTTTCTACATTCTCCCAGTTCAGGTCCACCCCTACCCCACAAAAGTCGAGGTTGGTCCTCTTGAAAGTGAAGCCTGTAATTTGACAGCTCATCAACCAGTGTGACATGGATGTTTATTTCTTGTCATAATCAAAATTTTTCCTTTCTCAGATCTGTCTCAGCATTTTTCTTATGGTTCTTCTATGTTTACTTTTATCATCCTGAACCTCACTCAGACAATCATGCTTGGATGAACATTCTGACATTCCATGACTTTCCTGATCCAGCTTAGTTTCCAAAACTACATTTTTTATTAAACCTTTGTTGTACTGGAAAAGGGCTTTGACCAGAGACCCCTAAAGGAGCAGACACTCTCTTTAAATATATGCATATATTATGAGTTTCAGGCAGGCGGAAATGACCCTTCACAAAAATACCTGGTGTGATATGAGATGCTAACAGGAAATTTTTCTTTGAGAAGATTCTCGAATAGTTATTATTTCAAGTCATATTTCTTTTATTTTTGCAGTAGAGGCTATTGGGGCAATTATGTTGTGATATTGCATCAGAAAACGTGAATTGCTTTTGTTCCTCTTCTCTGTTGTCTTTTCCAGTTTATTCAAAACCCTAGGACTTTTTGAAGTATGAAAGTATCCTCACCACAAATGCATATTTAAGTAATGTATTTTTATTGCAAGCAAGCAAAAAAGTACTTAATATTGGACATGAAGAAATAGTTATTCTTTTTTATCCCCAGACAATTTTTTATCAGCTGTGTGGTGGCATAGCAGTGTATCTTCCACTGGGGGAAAACAGCATTTAATCATTAGTGATTACTAGAGGGACTTGACATTGCATCCCAATGAATTTTATTGCTGTCAAGATATCGTGGTCAGTTCTTAGCCAAACCTACAAATCTGGTTTGGCCCTTAATGAAGGCTAACCAGTGGCACTGAGATAAAGAAAACTGGAAATAACTCAGACCTTGTGATAAAACTTGGCAAGGACAGGGTTACTGCCTTTATTTTAAGGTACAAAGTATATATCAGCCTTAGACACAACAGAAAGAAGAAATAAAAGAATGCATGTGTAAGTAGTTAAGTTCTTTACCAAGAAGTGGTGAGAGGGTAACAGGCTGCCCAGAGATGTGGATGCCCCATCCTTGGAGGTGTTCAAGGCGGCAGCCTGGTCTAGTATTAAATCAGGAGGTTGATGGCTCTGCATGCAGAAGGGGGGTTGGAGCTTGAGATTCCTTGAGATCCCTTCCAACCCAAGCCATTCTATGATTCTATGCTTCTATGAAGTAGGTAAAGTGTAACAATCAAAAGGCTCATTGTGCAAATGAATATAGGCTTTTCTATTATTGTTTTCAGCTGTGCTACCTGCAGTACCTAGAGAAACCCTTGGAATGATTCTGGGAGACCTGGCCAGTCACTGGTAGTAAAACATGACCATTGGTTCCAGTCAATACGTTTTCATTTAGGAACAAATGTCTATCGCAGGAAGTAGAGGACTGCTGTTTGGTTCTGTGGGTTCTCCAAAGTATCAATACCAAATAATAATAAAAACACTTACATAGAGATACTATTGCTCCACTTGATTATTCTGTGAGGAGATTTCACAACGTTTATAAAATGGAGAGGGTTAGATATGAGCAAAAAACAAAACCCTTTTTCTTCCCAGTCTTTAATCACAACTGACAGATTAGTGACTTTTAACCTTGATTTTTTTATTTTCCCAATATGAAGCTCATTCTTTTCTGTTACCATCTTCCATTAAGCTGTTACTATATAAAGTAATGATTTCAAAAGAAAAGAAAGTGAAGACATATCTCAAAATGTTTTCACTCCCACTAAATTCAGAAAACCCTGGAAGACCTGAAAAATGCCTCAGTCTGATGCAATTTGTTTTAAAGTTACTAAGTATCCAAACTGTTCCTTGACAGAATTTACCCTCCCCTCTCTCTTCACATTGTACATACAATAGCACCCTACTTTTCTCTTCTCCCTTGATCCACTTTTATGAGAGACTTCTTGTTTTGCTTTTTCTCTGCTTTGTGATTTATCTGAAACCTCCTCACACCACATACAAATCCTATACTGACAAGCCAGCACAGTTTAAATTATTCACACTTCAGTGTACAAGAGCTGCAGTGCAACAATCAGCCGAGCAATCATTCCATTCATTGGTCTCTTCTGAACTTATTAATGACAAATCGCAAGAAGAAAACTAGAATCCTGTGCAACTAATGAAAGCTTAAATCTGAGTAAAATCATTTCCAGATAAGCCCATAACATCAGCAGCAACAATAAAAAAACCTTTGTAAGATTAACTTAAATGTATAAATGCATACAGTAAAAATTAATATTAAAAGACCACAGAACTTTTGTTAAGATCTATCTTTTGTACATTTGATGTGACAGCATAGAGTCACATTAAACTCTTTACAATCCTTTTTTTTTTTTTTTTTTTTTTTGGTGATTTGTTGAAATCACCATAGAGAGATCCTTTAATCAATCCTTTAATTACAAGCCAGAGATAAAAATAAGATAGTGGAAACTATAGAGGAAGCCAGGAAACATGAGCAACTGTTTCAACTGTTTTGACCAAAGCAGTTCAGCTGACATAAAGTATGATACTGAGTCAGGTTTATACAGTAGGGAGATGGCATTTAACATTATAGGTCAATACAACAAATGAGATATCTTGAAACACACATACACACACATACACAAAAGAAACGTGCATTTTTAAATTGAATTTTGTAGAAAAAACAGAGGAATTTCTTTATATTCAATTCCCTCTAACATGAAATCTGACTGCTTTTTTCTTTGTTTGTGTAAACGGAGAGAAACTTATCCAGGACATATGGTAGTAGTGGCAGGCCAGAGGTAGGCAGCTGAGTAAGTAACATTTCTTCAGAAGAAAAAGGAAAAAAAGAACTTATTCAAAAAAAGAGAGATTGTACTTTTAGCCCTGATACATGTCAAATATCTTTTGATCCACTGATCTTCATGTAACAGAAGTAAGAATCATGTGGACGTGTGTCTATTTATTCTAGTATATAAACTAGCTCCTGGACACAGGCTCAGTGACAGGCTTCATACAGTTTTTCAGGATACTTAACTACAGGCAGATTTACCAGTACAAGTTACCCCCTGCCAATTAGCACTGCCTACCCTGTATTGTCCCTTGAATGCTTTGCACCCCAAAATGCTCCAATGTGCCCTCAGACTACACCCCATAACAAGTAACGTTCACCTTGCTACTTCAGAAACCTTCACTATGTTCATACCTTATCAGCTGTAGTCTCTTAAAATGTAAGCTAATGGCTAGCCTCCACCTTATTTCAAACAAAACAACAAAACTCACAGGTAGTAGTAGATAAAGGGGAGCACATGACAAAACAAATGAGATCACATTAGCAGACAAGTAGACCTGGGTGCTGACTCAGCTTTTTGTAGTAATTGCTAGAAGGAGGTGGGTGAATTGTAGCAAGTTAAAAAAGTAGTTTAGTTTGCAAAAGGTAGCTGAGGAAATGATGAAGAGTTAATGGAATGGTCAAACAATGGCAGCTCTTTGAAAATCAATGAATAGAAAAAACAGTGCCTAAAACTGAATAAAAATATTATTTAAGCTATAAAGATACATTCTGAGATTTTGTTTAGGGATTTGTAATCTGCAAACAAAATTCAAGTGAATTGAAGAAAACTGAATTGTGAAGACATTTCAATTAGAAATTGCTATAGCACATATTTTGGTTCTGGCAAGAAAGATTATTCTAATCTGTGCTGCATTATTTTATTTTCTGTCATGTCAGAAGATCTGACAATAGGATTAATTCAGTGAAAGTTCTCAGACAGTTTCAATCAAACAAAATTTGAATTGGGGGGAGGGGGGGGAATAAAAAAGTCTTGCTCTTGAAATCTTTTGCATAAGACTTCATATGACTTCATATGATTTAGAAGCCTTAAGTGAAGGCCAGTGATTTTGCCCAACAGCCCAGGCAAAGGGAGAATAAAGTTAGCCAAGCAACAGTAAGCAGATCTTTTCACTGAATCATAGAATCGTACAATGGCCTGGGTTGGGAAGGATTTCAAAGATTATCTAGTTTCAACTCCCCTGCTGTGGGCAGGGTCACCAATCTGATTCTTAGTGCAAAGGCAGGACATCTAGTCATCCTAGTCTTGTACAAAGAAGCTCTGCTTTATATTTTCAAGTAGCACATGTCAAAAGTTATATCTGAGAGACAAGCTTTGAACAGGGAACCTTCTACCACACAGTCTTCTCAGGGAAATTTTTTGGTACTTTGATAGATCTGTGTATATATCATTACCACTTTTCATTAATATCTTTATAAAGCTTACATAATTTTGTATATACTTGCTTATTTTTTTAATTATTTTTTTTCCTAGAAGAAACACAAATTTCTTTTCCCTTTTTTTCTTCTATCTCTCCCCAGTTTTAGCAAGAAAGCCACTAGGGAAAATAATCATGAACTAATTATGAAATATAATATCATATTTTAGAATTATGAGGTAATTATGAATGGTCAGATGAGCCCAGTTCTTTCAGATGTTTTTAAAGCTAAAGCCTAGCCCTTTTACAAGAGATATATAGGTTTAGTAGTTTCTTTTTTAGTAGCTTCAAAGTTTCAAGCAGTGACAAGTGCTGATTGCCCTACCTGTCTTTAAGGAGTGACATTTCACATTAAGCACCTGATAGGGCTCTTATACCTTTTAGGATACTCAGATTAGCAGATAGAATGGGTATTGTACTGCTAACAGTTCACTTGTCCTCTTTCTAACTCTGTGTTAGATCACCGTCAGCTCTTCCCAATCACCTTTAGGACAGAGAAGAGACCAAACTCACAAGTGTATATAAAATATTTTAAAGTAACAAACCATTAAAAACTTTCCCCGTGAGATTATAAAAAAAACCTGTGATTCTAGTGGGGTGAAATTATGCTGCTTTCATTCACTACTGGCTTGTTTTTGGAACCAGAAAAAAAAAAAAAAAGAGTATGTGATGAGATTATTTTCAAGCAGTTTGACTTGCTGTCTTTAAGATGAAAAAAAAAAAAAAAAAAAGGTATTGACTATGTGACAGGCTTTCATGTAAACAAAGCCAAATTGAGAAATTCTTCTGTTTTGGACTGGTCTTCATGATAAACTCCATGTTAGGTGGAATGCCAGAAGTCTAACGTGAATACTCCCCCAGTTTTCCCAGAAGACTCCATATCAAGCAGCAAAGGCCTGAGGAGACTTTTACGTATGGACACAGAGAAGTATGAATCACATTCTGCAGTCTGAGAGCACAAGTTAAGCTGTTAAGGTGACACAGCCAAAGGGTTTTATATTTCCCCAGTAGATCAGAGCACTTGTGACTGAAGGCACTGTTTGGCAACAGAAGGAAATACTTCTGATCCATATGTTTTTAGTTAGCAAATATGTCACTGGATTCTGTCATTTGGCCACAGATCAGCTCTAGCAGAAATCCTCCTTGTAATCAAGTGATCCAGCAAAGCAGCCTTATTCGGTTTACCACTCCTTACCTATGAGAATAGAGCTTGTTTCAAACGTTCCACGTCATCTACTGGAAGCAGTCTGGCCTTGGCAACATTTCCTTAGCCTGGAAAATCTGTTTCTTTGCTGCAAAGAGCAAAGCTATTTCATTCAAACTTAGCTCTTTATTGCTGTCTGGAAAACATATGTTATTTCCAGCTGTGCTAGGTGCCAGAAGTAACTATTCAAAGATGGTTCAGGTATATTTCCCTGGGTGTACTTCTTTCCATTTCAAAGGAGATGCTCTGAAACCATTCTGTGATGAGACAGACAGATATTGATTGCTTAAATTCTTCTCTTATGCACAAATGTTACTGAGCTGAGGTGCCCAGGATAATGTGAAAGCAAATCTGTGTTTCTATGAAACTTTCCTAAGTGGACCAGACTGTTGCACAATTATCATTAATTATTTATGGATAATGTTATCACCCACGTTGTTCCAGACTCTTTCCAAGCTGCCCCTGCCTGAACAGCAATATTCCTTTGTAACAAAAAAATAGTGGCAGTGATGTTAACGGTTTTGCAACCAGGCTGCATCTGACCCATTTTGCACTGTTGCTGTTGCCATTTCCTTAAGCTCCGCATAGCAGAGTAGAAAATGTGACTTTCAGAACTACTCAAGAAAGCATAGTTATCCTTGATTGTCCAAGGGATCTATTTGTAACATTAGACTTGTTTAAAGGCTACAATATTCCAGGGAAATTAAGTATATTGCATAAGGGAAATGAATGCATGTTGAAAATATGCATTATTAGGTGCTTAATGTAACCACAGTTTCTGGATTGCTATGGACAACTAGGGCAGTATTTCTTTGAAAACACTTGTACTGATGCTCGAATTTCTCCCTGTCAGACACATCATAGAATCACAGAATCACAGAATCACAGATTGGCCAGGGTTGGAAGGAACCTCAAGGATCATGAATCTCCAACCCCTCTGCCACATGCAGGGCCACCAACCTCCACATTTAATATTAGGCCATATATAAACTCAGGATATTTTGAAAAAACCTACTGAGACAAATAGGATGAATGAGTTGAGACTTGTTGAATTGTACACATCTAAAAAATTAATTTCCTGTCAAAATAATCATGCATGTTGTCTTTCTGTTCTTTGCAGAGAGGGAATGTAGAAGATTATTGACTTCATGATGGATTGAAACAGCTCCAGGGGTCAATTCTCTACACTCAGTTTAGATAATAGCTTAGCTATCCTCTGATCTGTGTTAATCAACATCTGAGGAGCTATCCTCAGAGATGCCTAGGCTAGAAATGTGAGTTATACCACCTGCTAGATACCTGAGGTTCTCTGTCTGTCATACATATGCCTCAAATGCAGGCAAATATTCAATACTTTTTCTTGTATAAGTATCAGTCAGTTATTTAAGATTGGATTGGGTACAATTTATATTTATAGAGAGGGGGACTAAGAGCTATGACTCCTATGATTCTACTTAAATGGAAATAATTTGTATGCATTCTGTGCCTCATAGGAATGTTATTTTATTTCTCTAGCTGTTCTTAGAATGGTCCTCATTACCATGTGACTCATAGGACAAAAAATCATTTAAACAATTTAAACATTTTTTTTCCCTGCCCATGTCATTTATAATTGGTTTGTGCATTAGAAACAGATATTCTTCATGTTATTTCTGTGTATACAAGTGTGTGGATAACTGGGAGAAGCAGGGGCAGCAAGCAGGTATCTGTGTACGTCCAATGGAAAAACATTATCCAAACACAGTTAACTTTAACATAACTGTAACGTATAGTCTTGAAAACCAATCTTTTAAAATTAATGAGAAAATCCTTTCTTATTATATACTACTTGTGGTAGAAGGTACTGTACTTGTATTTGTTCTTAAAAGGCTGCTAAAAATTGTCTTCTGCTTTTGTGTGTTTATTTAGCCATATTGATTCGTTTCTGATCAGTAGTGGAAAATTAGTTTGATTTGGAGGGCAAGTTTATGTAAAACTGTTTTAACAAATTTTCTAACACAGTGGAAAAAATATATACATATACTTAGCTGATGTAGAAAACTAGAAGATATCTTGGATTTCAATCTTTTCTTGCAGTTTAATAAAAAAAAGCTAAATAAATTAGTACTGTGAATATTAAATTAATCTTCAAACTTCAAAGAGTAAAATCTCGACCTTTTTCAAGTCTTTGGGAATTTAAATTTAAATTTTGGTAGGAGTAAAATAATTTTATTTAGCAGCTACATGGCGAAACAGTGAGAACAAAGTATCTGAGAAAGTATTGTAATTTCAAAGGAAAACCAGAAAGATAATATTATGTAAACATGAAACTCTGGTTTATCTCAAATGTGTTATCATTTGGATCTTTGGTGAAAAAGTCTACTAATCAGTGTGCTTATTGGAATTTACCTATTGTTTTACAGAAAACTTGTAAGTAAATTAAACAATTCTGTTCATCACATGTATTTCTACTGATTAATTTGATAAACAGTATGACTATTATATGGTGTTACTCTTGCATATCAGATATCCTTCTACCATAAGGAAGATTAAATTGAAACAATGCAAACTGAATAATTTTCATGTTAAATCACTTCACTGCACTCTTTCTTTACCAAAAACAGAGAGGGGGGAAAAAAATAGAGGAAGTTCTTACCTACATATAATATGGACAAATAATTGCATTAAAGGAATTGTACTCAAATCCATTAAAGCATTAAAAAAAAAAAAAAATTAAAATTCTTACTTCAAAACTCTATGCAAAATACGAGGAGCACGTTAACAAACATGACTGGACCCTTGCTGTGCTTAGGCTGTGAGCTTTAGTTATGTTATTGTTTAAGCCATACTTTAAATATCCTTATACCAGATGGTTAACTGAAGCTTTTTTTTTTTTTTTAATTAGACTGGGATTTGTCTTTTTCCCTGTGTTTGTTAATATTGATTATTTTGCAACTGTATTGAGTAGCATAGACTCAAAACAAATTTGTTTATATTAACACAAAATTAAAATCAATTACTTTGTCCAGAAATGAAGACCAAATTCATAATTGAATGAAAAACAGACAAAACAGAAACATCAGAAAAATCACTATGGAATTTCAATAATATACCACTCAGCAATTACATACTCTTGTTCAGTTTCATCTCATCAAACAAAGGATTTTCATATTACTGTAAATTCAAGTTTTCTATGTATCAGTTTCAGATCATGAACCAACATTATGCCAAGCAGCATTTTACATTAAAAAAAAAAAAATCCCACTGATTTCAGTAAAACTACAAAACTACTTAGAAAGAAATACTGTTCATGTTAGTAACAATGGTCAAATTAGATAACAGTGACCTGCATCATATATTCAAGAACTATTCCAGATATTGTTAATGTATCCATTGCCATAAGAGTTTTGCTTTATGCCCCTGAATTTTTACCCAATATATTACTGCATAAATGTTATATTACTGCATGAATTTCATATTGTAACATGAATGAAATGTGCACAGCATTTCCAATAGCTTTTCTTTGTTTCTTTCAGGATATTCCATATGACACTTTCGCCTGGAGTAAATGCTGTGGACTGGCTCACATTTCCCCACTTCTAATCTTTACTCTCTTTTGAAGAGTAATTATGGATAAGAGTTCATGGATAACCAGTGATGCTGACACGCATAGAGTTCCTCAAGACTTTACCCACAAAATCTTACTGTTTCACTGGTCTTGTTCACTCCCACACACACCAAAAAAGCTCTCCTCAACTTGGAATTCAGGCTTGAGTACTAGAAGGTAAAAACTCTTGTTTTTATACATCTGGGGAACAGAGCTGAGTAATATAGTTGCCAATCAGTTGCCAATTTTGATGGATCCATTTATATTAAGATAATATCCTTCCTTTTGGTCATCACATTATTATCATAAACCAAGATTGCTACCAGCCAGTGAGTGGCTTAAGCTGACAAATAAAGGAGGGCCGTTCTGAAAGTAATGCCTCCTATTTTATTATGTTGACCAAGATGCCAGATGCCGATGTTACTGATATGACAGTAGAGACTGAATCTTTCCACCAATATTCCATTACATTTTGCTGTGATACAGCAGATAGCAATAAGGGGGGGCAGTCTGACAAAATGGTGTCTTGACATGGAAGGGCAGATGAAGCAAAGATATGTCATTAAATTCCTCCATGTGGAAAAAAATGGCACCTATTAACATTCATTGACACTTGCTGAAAGTTTATGGAGACCAAACAGTGAATGTGATCACAGTGAGAGAGTGGGTGTTATGTCTCAACAGTTGAAAAAGTAGTGGGGCACCTCCACTGGTACAAATTTTTATGAGTGGTATGCAGTCACGTGTGGTATCACCAAGCTTGGAAAAGACCTATAAGATCATATCATCCAACCGTCCTCCTATCCCCAACAGTTCTCACTAAACCATGTCCCTCAGAACAACGTCTAAACATTCCTTGAACATGTCCAGGGTTGGTGACTGCATCACCTCCCTGTGTAGCCCATTCCATTGTCTGATCATTCTTCCGGGAATGTAGTATTTCCTAACATTCAGCCTTAATCTCCCCTGGAGAAACTTGAGGACATTCTCTCTAGTCTTATCACCAGTTACACGAGAGAAGAGGCCTACCCCCAGTTCACTACAACCTCCCTTCAGGTAGTTATAGAGAGCATTAAGTCTCCCCTGTGCCTCCTCTTGTTCATGACTGGTGAAAATACATAGCTAGCAGTGGTGACTATGTTGAAAGACAATGATAATTTGCTCTATCGAGTAGTGTTACTGTGTTCTTTGTTATAGTGTCAGTGGAAATAAACAGGAGATATTACTTACATTACAGAGCTACATATGTAGTATGTGCATTCCACTTACAGCTGATTTCCTGTTTATATCAACAGAGCCTATATCAGTCAAACTGGAAAGACAACAGGAGATCTCACCCAAAAGAGGTTCATAGGATTTCTGTATTATGTAATCCCAAAAACATGTTTTCTATGTGAAGACTAGCATTCAGTTATTCTTCACATTCATAAATCATTACAGGTGAACTATGAATGCCAGCAAGAACATGATGCCTGGATTTAAATATTTTGTAGCTATTAGAGTGGGAGCAGATAACTATCTTCTGCTTTCCAGTGAACATTGGCATTGAAATATATCTGGTTTTAAGATGCCTGACACTGACAATTATCCTGCTTCATATAACTGGACCTCTACTATAAGGAACAGATACAGCCTCAAAAAATAATAATAATAAAAACAAAATCCTCCATATTCTTGCAACATATAGTTGAGCAATCAAATGTGGAAACAGAAAGCAGTCAGATAGTCAAAGAACAGAACTAACAGAACTACTAAGAATTTCCTCTGAAAACTCTTCAGACAATATTTATGGACCACATGAAGTCCAATCAAAAATCACTTTACCAAATACTAGATACTGCTTGCAATCCATTAGAATTGTTTCTATCATTTGTCAAGTGGGAATGTTTGATGCATGACTTTGATGCTAATGAAGGCACAAGATCTGCTGGTATCATACTGGGAGACTACAATAACAGAATGTATGTCCATCAGAGATGAGAACTGGATCTTGAATGAAGAAAGCATCTTTTGACCTCACCTGTGCTTCAAACTGGAAAGACCTAGTTGTTTCACATCAGACAGCATCCTGAGAATCTGCTAAACTGTGCAATCATGGAGGAAAAGGAGGGGAAAGAGAAACTGGCAATGTACAGACATACATATTGCCCAAGCCTGAAATCATTCTAAAAAGAAGCCAAAGAAATAAACAAAACAAAACAAAACAAACAAATAAAAAAACTAAGCTTGGAAATACTAATTGTTAGCACTGAAAAAAAAAAAAAAAAGTTATTTGACAGAAAATAAAATGAGTCAAGTTATCTTCTTAGAGCCAAAAAAATTGTGCAGAAGTGGCATGGATTAAATATCAAGCATGCTGCACAAATAAAATGTTATATTCCAAAATTGTTGACCAGAACAGTGAGTAACAAGGGATTATTAAGATGAACAAATGGTTGCCAAATGAACATGATTGAGCAAGTGGTTCAAATTACTGTTCTGGGCAGCAGCTTTGTAAGAGATAACAGTCCAGTCTTTACTGTAGAAGAACATGCACACATATATCCCAGTTGAGTCAGCAGTGCTTTGGACAGGTGTTTAAATGGCAAGTTAAAATACATTTGATAAGTCTACCAAATTTTGATTTGTACAAAAATTTACCAGATGTTTAAAAGTAATGAAAAAAAAATTACAATTACGAAAGACTTTTTGTTCTTATTAGAAAAGTTATATTCTTATTCATAATTTGAATTTCTAAAGCTACAACCTCAGAAGACATATTTTCAAGTTTTTCTGGCAATCTATTTATTTATTTGTTTGTGAAGCTTGAGATTCTTTCATAGTCACATGAACACAGGATTCAAGAAAGCACTGCATATTCAACAGGTGTATGTACAGTCCTATGATACACAACTATTAGCACTAGTGGAGCTTTCCTGACATCAGTAGAACCACATGGTTACATATCCATAGATCATATGGTCATCACATACGTAAAGGTATCACTGGACAAATTTTAGAAGAGAACTGGAACTGGAAAGGTGAATAATTTTAGCTACATTTATAATAGGAAAGAAAATGATGCTGGGGCATTATCTCTGGTCACCAAATCAAGAGGCATGGTTTGCTTGTATCCATTCTGTTAAACTTTCTCTCCTCTCTGTCTGGCTGGATCCAAACTGTGTTCTTAGCCTATGCTAAACGCCTGCTTTATATCTGGGAAACATCCTGGAGAATGTTAGTCTGCTGAGGTGAATAGCAGACTAGGGATTATTGCAACAATTAAATAAGGAGTGTAAGCAGCTGAGTCCTAGTGCCCACGCAAGAATATTACCATAATTCTACCATGGATAAAATCTGCAGATTATCCTACTGTAGCCCATATGGCTAATGATACCATGTAATTATCTGTTGAGTAAAGGAAAGAAAAGAAAAAAAGCTACACTGTGGAGAAGATGAAGGAGGGAGGTGTCTTTTTTGAAAAGGGCAAATGTTTCTTTTTGCTGAGCCATTACTGCTATTTATATGCTTTCTGCTTTCCCGGTTTGCTGTAACAGTGAAAACAGAAAAGCCCAGCCAACAGGCTAACAACACTCAGTAACAGCTGAATTCAAGGATGAGACCAATTGTCCTCTGGAGGACCTGAAGCTGGAGAACATCACTGGAAACAGAGGAGAAACAGGTATTGGTAAGATGGGAGAGATGCTGAACATCTAGAAGGGCAGTGAAGATGGGGCAGGATTAAAAGGATTGAGAAGCTAAAACAGATACGACATTTGCATGCTAGGGCTGTATAGAGACGTAGTCACAAGTCCTTAGGTAGAAGGAAAAAATGGGGAAGTGACAAAATAATTAATACCAAATAAATAAATAAATAAATAAATAAATAAATAAATAAATGTCCACAATCCTATTCCACTTATTTCTTATTTTTAGGAATCCAGATCTGTAAAGTAAATGGAGAATCTGTATATGCTTTTCTACCAGACTATTTCTGCGTAGAAACTGTTCTTTCAACACAAATGAAAGAAGGTTCAACTGGTTGGAATGGATGATACTGTGAGGACAGGTAAAACAGTAATTGTATTTTCATTAGTATGATTCTCCTTTTCTGTTTTTGTTTGTTTGTTTGCTTGCATTTAGTCACATTTTATGTCAAGGGGAAAGAGAACTGTAGTAAAAACAAACAAGCAAACAAACAAAAAAAGCGATAAAAAATATTATTTTCATTGCTGATAAATGCTGGTATACAAAAACAGAGAAGTAGTGAAACAGCCAAATCAATTTGAAATGCTTGGCTGCAAAAAATATTTTCAAGCTGTATATACAAGAACCAAATCCCTAATCTCCTGACAAGCTCTCTCCTGATATGGGCAAGAATACACTTTCATCAGTATAGAACACATCCACATAAATCCTTGAAAGAAACATCTGGATCCAAATAGTAAAGAAAAGTTGTAATGTACACAGTGAATGTAGTCTAAATGGTCTCCAACTAGTCAAATAAATCTGTTTGAATGGTCAAATGAAGTGTCTTTACACTTAGTTTCCTGCACAGACAGGGTTAAATTATACAGCTTTATCAATAAAACTGACTCTACTTACAGTACAAACCAGGATTGTGTAAAAGTAAACCTGTTAGAAGTGTAGGAATATGCCCATGGACTAGTAAGCCACCAAGAGGCAGAATGCATTAACAGTCAGCACAATCATGTCAGAGTACGCAAATTTATCTAAATGATGTCAGCAGTTGAGTTGCCTTATGCCCCGGTGTTTTAGGACACAAGGGAGTTGAACATTGACTCTGACCCTTAGCAGCTTAAATTAACCGCATAGAATTTATTTTATCCAGTGTGGACACCTAAAAATCCCTTTCAGTCAGTGGAGATAGATAGGGAATTCCCAAAGATGAGTCAACACCATATTTAGGATCCTAAGGTAATTAGATTGAACTGTAACAACTAATGCTTAGTTACCTAAATTAGATTAAACTGTATGTGTAAATTAATATATCTTCTGAATATAAAACAGTTTGTTGCCCTTATAAAGGCTACACTTGCATCTGAAAAGTCAATGCTAGTTCTTTCTCAAGGAATAATCACTCAGCATGTATTGTCATGAATTTTTAATAGGGATGAATAAATCAGAAAGAAATGGAGAGCTCTGGAAGTATCTTATAGTACATAATATTATCTTCTTGAGTAGTACTCTTCATGGTGAGAATATGACTCAGGTCAGATAGTACTCAATCTTTAAGGATAGTGCCAGTACATTGTGGTGTCAATTCTGAACTGCCCTTCATTTCTTAAGAACTGAACTCTGGCTGGAAAATCATTTTATTTCTCCATCAGATAAAAAGGAATATCTGTTGGGAATAGCCCAAGCTATCTTTAAATTGCTGACTTACCAGTAAAATTGTAGTGAATGTGCATTGGAAATGCACAAAAAAAAAATACCAATTGGAAAAAATACCAATCACACCCTACTGACTTTCAAAACAAAAAATTCAGTGGCATTTTGCATAGAAAAGCTAAAAATCCATAGATCTCCAATAGCCTTAAGCAAGGGGCGTTTGACTTCAGTAAGGCTGCATGTTTACTTTCCACATTCTCTTAAATTGCATTTCACGTTGCTGAAAACAGATACAAGTGGGTTCCACAGGGTAGAATAAGGACAGATATTACTGAAAATACACATTAATCTACACTGTTTGATCCCATCTGTTTAGGTGAAAATGTGCTGCTTCTTTTGTGTCCTTCACAAGAAAACATTGGCTTTAATTCCTGATCTCCCCTTGTATAAATAGTATGTTCATGTAATAATTATAAATGCAGCTATTTATAATAATGACAAGAGTTAAGTAGAAAAATGTCAATGGCACTTTCTTGTATAAAAAGAGTAAAATTACGTATCAACTCACTGTGACAAGCAGTATCACAAATGCAGTTCTGAAAAAAAAAAGATATACTGAAGTAACTCTTTATGTCTCTTATGGTAGATCAGGCATGTAGTTCCCATTAACATAAAACAGAAGTTATATGCTTAAGCTGCCACAAATGCTGCTGAGATTTCTTTCTGTGTTTTAAAGCAAAAGCCATTGATGTCCATCAGAAAACAAAGTTCTACAACCAAAAGGACAGACGCAAAAATTATACCTATATTATCATCAGAGTTACAGATTGTGAAGACCAAGACAGTCTCAGCTTAGTAGAAAGGGAAAAGTAGTGTTTTCAAGCATGGTTATAAAGCCTTTATTTTATAGTTTACCGACATCTGAAGTTTAGTTAGCTCTAATCTTCAAATAACATCCATGTCCTCACCAGGACCTATCTGTTCCTTAGATATAGACACAGAATAAAATAGCGGAAATTAATAGTTTAACAGTGGTAAATCAAAAATCCTTCTTTCTTAATCACCAGACACACAAATGAAACTGGATGTTTAAAATAGTCGAAAAAATGCAATACAACTACAAATTACTTGCCAGGATGGTGTATATTACACAGATCTTATGTTTCCTTTTCTTACAGTGAATTTTTAATGTTTTTCATCACTGACATATCTAAGGATGAAACAAAGTTTGGAAGAACATGCAGGAAATTCTGAATTTATATCTACCTAGGCATAGTTAACTTCCATCTACAGAGACTTGATCTGGGGGGATGAGGCTTTAAGAAGGAAAGAGGTGGGTTTTGTTTGCTTTATTTCCCTTCTTTTTCATAATGCGGAGAAAACGCCGTCAAAGACTTTGTCTGACACTCATACTTCCCATCACTGCAACACTGAAACACTTCATAATCTGTTCAAAACTCACGTCTTCAGCAACACTTATTATCCCTATTTTTATATAATGAATCTCACCAAAGCACACTTTCTCCAGGAAAAAGTGGAAAGCTAGCAAAGTGTGGATCAAGGTCTCCAACACTAGCCTGACAGTGTTTAGACTCACAGTCATTTTGCTTTCTCCCCTGGCAGTTTCCCAGATTTGTGGACAGTTCGTTAATGCAGCTTCAGCTCCTTCAAATAAAGTGCACCATTGTGACTGACAGCTTCATTGATAACCTTGTAAACTACAGGGAGACAATGATGGGTGCTGCGCACAGACATGATATTCTTTCAGAAGCTAATATTGATCCTTCTGCTTAAGAACTGTACAACTAAATTCTTAGTTTATCTTGTTATTGTGGTGTCATTATTTAGTTGTTAGATGATCTTTGGTCCTGTAAAACAGTTACCTAAAATTCAGTATAGAAGGTGAAATTTTACCACTCCCATCCCAGGTCAATATGCACTTTACACATTCAAGAAAAGAACAATTTGGAGAAAACGTAGTGACACAAAAAATACAGTTTCTTCTACACTTCCAGTCTTAAATTTTTTATTTGAAAATTTGCTGATACAAATTTGCAGTTGTTTCTTATGATTACATATTTGATTCTAAACCTAAGTAGGTTAATATTATTAATAAAATTGCTATGTGAGCTATTTTGATATATTAGCTTCAATATTTATAAGCAAAACAAGGAATGAGCTAAGTTTGTATATGTATCTCTGAAATGAAAGTCACAGTCTCTGTGAAAATGTATTCTCACTCTACAGAGTAATTAATTAAAGACGCTTTTAGATTTCATACTTTCTTCTCTTCTCCGGTAATATAAGTAATATTCTCTTGTTAGCCAGAGAAGCACCTGTATTAAACAGAATCTGTAAGTACAACAAGTATCACAAATTTACCAGAAATTATAGATATATCCTGATTTTCTGATGGTATATTAACAACAATAATTTATTAATTCAATACTTTCCATTCAGGTATGATGAATTTTGCTCCTTATAAGACTAATATTATCAGAACCTTACAGAGTAAACTCAAGCAAAATGAATTAATCTATCTTACTAACTGTCCTTGCAAAATTCAGTAGTCCCATCTCCTTTGCTCTGTGCTGACATGACAGGATTAAAATCCTGAGTCAGCTTAGGCAATGAGACATTCAATTTTATCTCCTCATGTAGTAAAGTTCTCATTACATGGGTCAAAGCTATTTGTTGGTCATGTCTTGTCTAGCTCACTACAATTAAATCATAATTATTCACATTCTTTAAATCTGGTTCAAGATCCTATTACTCCAACATGAAAAATAGCAGTTGTTTAGAAAGCATAGCTTCAGCAATTCAGTTCCAGTCACACCGTGTCTAACAATAAAGCCCTAGACCCCATGTAACTCAAAAAATTGCCAATTTCACACTTGATTTTCCACCTGCTCCACTCTGTAGATTTCCTTCTTCTTTTCTGTCTTAATACTTTTTACAGAACTATTTTGGATCAAATCATCAATAATCACCCTGTTCAAAAAGTGTCTTGATTTAAACAGTATAATTCTTAAATCAAATTTTAAAGCTTTTGAGTTTGCCTTCCTCTAGATCAGTGATTTCAAGTTTTTTCCAAGTTATAACTTAAAGATACTTGAAACTCTTCTTGTTTAGGTGCAAAGAAAGAAACTTTGATTCTGACAATGCCCCATTTCGACCAAGAAAACATACCACATCCCCAAAAATCCATGCTCTGGACTTTAGGTGGAAAACTTCACAGAGCTGAGCTATGAATCCTTGTTCTTTCCCAGGCTCTCAGGAAATCCCGGGAAATCTCATATACTGAAGTGATAGTGGTGTCAGTATTTAAACAGAGTACATTTACACTGTCAGAGAACATGCTTCCTTGGTTTATTCTCAGAAACCCATTCATTTAATTGTCTGTCCACTCTCAGACTCTCTTTTCCAGTCAATCAGGTAGCCTTTCCAGGGATGGAACTTAGCTGTTCTTTAGAGGATAACTCACCCCAGGGTCATTCCCAAATAGCAAATTGATTCTTCCATTACTATTTTAGCGACATTTCTGTCTTCAGAGAGTGACTCCCAAGAGCATGTAGTATCCAATCCTACTTTCATACTTTAAAAACAGACCTCACAGGATTTCAGATATTTCGAAATGGGGGGAAAAAAAAAAAAATAAAAAAAGAATATAAGCTTATAATTCTTCCTCACACACCAAGAGATAAGATATACGGCCCAAAGGAGACCTTCTCCTTCTATGTTGTGATTGTCTCCATCAGAGAGGAAAGCGGAGTGGACATTACTTACTTCATCTTTAGCAATGCTTCTGATACAATTATAACATCCAAAAACATCCTTTGATCGTAATACTCATACAGCCAAAAGGAAGAGAACTAGACTGGATAGATGGTCTAAAAGGTGTTTTGAAACCTGGCTGACTACAGAGCTGAAAGGGCTGTGATAATCAATAAACATTCTTACCTGGCTACCAGTGAGATTCCTTAGGGGCAAAGATAGGCCCAATACTGTTTAAAGACTTCAGTAATGATCCAGTCTGTAGCAGACACAGAACTGATAGAAAAAGGGATCGTTACACTGGAGGGTAGGACCGCTATTCAGAAACCTCAAGACACCAGAGAAGTAGATTGTCAATAATCGCATGAAGCTCAGCAAGGGCAAATGCAGAATCCTGGATCGGTGATGTAATAAACCCCTGAAAAAGGAGGGGCTGGGGGCCATTGGGCTAGAAAGACTGTCCAGCTTTGCAGAAAATGGACCTGGGCATCTTGCTGAATATTTAAATTTGAGTCAATAGTGTTGCCTTGCAGCAAAGAATGCCAACTGCTTACAGATGGCACTTCTATTCACACCTGTGGGATGGCATTTACATACTCTGATCAGTTATATCTGCATGCAATCCAAAAAAACATAGAATCGGGTTCAGGAGAGTGCCACCAAGACTATCTGTGGTCTGGAGCTCGTAACATGTAAGGAGAGAATAAAAGATAAAGATTTGTTCTGCTTTGAGAAGAAACATCTTATAGTTAACTATCTTATAGACAACTATCAGATGTGAAGATATGTAGAAGATGGAGAAAGTAAATGGAAAAAGAAAAAGTGTTATCTATTAAAAATGCAACAAGAGAAATTTCATTCATATATTTGGTTTTCTTTCACCACAAGCATAGGCAAACAGTACATCAGGTTGTCCAGAGAGCTATGAACTGTCCATCACTGGGAATACCCAAAAGCTGACTGTGCAAGGCTTTGTGTAATTTAGTCTAGATTTACTTTGAGAGGGGAATAGATCAAATGATCTCCAGAGATATCTTGCTGCCTTAGCTGTTCCATGATTCTAAACGCAATGCTGCAATCCATATGTACAGGTTCACTGTACTAGCCAATCAGTTTCAGCACTGTACTTGTAAACTACTATGGAATACACCTGGCGGTGTTGCAGAGGAGTACAATATTCTCTAAGAGATGTTTCAGATTATTTTCTAAATTTTATCTAGTATTATTTATAATGGGCTTTACAGCTACTCAAGTAGGATTCTTCAGGACAGCTTTTTTTGCAAATAAATGATAGAACTCCATTAAAAAAAAAAAAAGGCAACTTAGAAATTGTTTTATATTATGGTTTATTTTTAGGGCTTGTCTTCAAGAAAAGTTTTAATAAGTGATTCTAGAACTATTGTGATTATTGTGCTTTCCATTCTAACATAGGGCATACGATTCCAGCTGCTAAGTCTCATATCAGTAATTTTTGGCTGAACTAAGTGATTTCTTTAAAAAAGAAAAACACCACTTAAAATTTCTCAGTACATCTCTGGTATTACAAAATGCTCTTATTGTAACACACAGATGTGATCAGCCTAGCCTGTATTTACAGATGTTAGAAGTTCTTATTCCTCAGTAGGTTTTATTAGTAGGAAAGTGCATATAAGATTATTTTTTGTTACTAAAAACATTATTCAGGCACTCCTATACATTTAAAGTCACATAGCTGGAGTGGGAATGATTTTGCTATTGCATTCTTTCCCATCTTACAGAATTTCATTTGTGCTAGCAAATTCCACATCACTGTAACTTGGTTGTTTACTGTTAAAATGTTAGTGTGCTTTCTTATATATGTATATATATGTATATTTTTTTTTTTAACTGGGGCATATTGAACATTCCCATGGACATCCTTGAACAACTAGAAATTTAACTTAGGTCAGAAACACTTCAGGCTGTCTTGACCACCAAGGAAAACTCATACTAGGTGCAGCCATTCTATGGTTTTCATCTTAAGAGAATTTATTATCATTGATTCAACAATGACATGAATTGGTCCCATGGCCAGAAAAGTACCTACAAATATAGCCCTATATATAGTCAAATGGTTGGGGCGGGAAAAACTGAAAGGAAGGAAAACAAACAAACAAAAACCTCCAAACTATTCATAGTGCCCAGTACTTATCTTGTTTAAATAATGGTACATAGATATGTATTGCATACGCTATGTGAAAAACTTTTCACATTTTTCTTTTGTGACTTTCCAGGACCAAATATTCATTTGTAATATCTGATCTAAATCTTAAATTTAAAGTTCTTTTGTTGTTTTGTTTTGTTTTTGCACTAATCAAAGTAAAATTCAAAGCAAAATAAATAAAATATAGCTGCGTTATATACAGAACTGCTTCTTTCTGAAAACCTACAACATTTCAATACATAGAAACTTGAATAGCTTTTTATTTTCCCATAGTTTGTCTTCTCTTATAATTATAGTCAGGTCATTATGCTAACCTCAATAGATGTCAGTTTTCTCCCATACAAATTGAGTATAAATTCTGTCATATCTTTGCAGAGGGCAAAGTACTTTCTGAGAAATTTATCACAGCGTGAACTTAGAAAATGTGATCAGTTTCACGATCTATTGCAACCCAGTTCTCCAATGTGGTGCTCTAGTCTATGTGAGCAGTAACTGGCATTAGATTCTGAAATTACTTATATTAGTCCTATGTGATTATTAGGATCTTGAGGCCAAATGAAATAACAAACTGGCTTTTTTCCCTCACTTGATGAAACCTTTCTTGTATAAGAAAGAAATGTTTTACACTTTCTATTCAAAGGAAAGTGAAGGGATTGGGATATTCAGTGTCTTTGCCTTGGTCTTTACTCAACCTTCCCAGGTTGAAGTGATCAGATACTGTATCAGGCTGCCCAGAATGGCATCCATCCTTGAAGACTTTTATAAGAAAGTCCTAAACAGCTTATCTTAACTATAATCTTGGTACTGTTTTGAGCAAGAGTTTGGAACTGTCTTCCTCATACCTCAGGTTTCCAGAAGCAGCTCTACTTTGAATCACCAGTGCTAAGAGCTAAGCCAGTGAGACAGGAAAAAAATAAGCTAAAAATCTCCTCTGGAAAAAAAAAAAACTTGTGTGACGAAAAAATTCAAAATTTGAAAATATTATTTTCAAAATAATTGCCCTCAGAGTCATATTCATAATGTACACTAGAGCACTGAGTCAGTTTGCAAGAAATGAAGGAAGGGAAATTATCTGAAAGAGGGAAAAAAATACAATAAAAAGTTGAAGATGAAAGTTGAAGAGGTTAAAAAAAAAAGGGAGGGAGAGGGAGCTTGACAGACAGAGAGGCAAAGGCATATGAAACTGAAAATAGATGATAAGTAATAGTGCCTGGTTAGAAAAGAAGAATACAAAGCATTGAATGGAAACTGCTTACTGTTATCACCTTTGCATTCTAATCTTTGTAGCTGCAGAGCTCAGAATTAGAGCACATTTCCCTACTGCCTCTATTATCATCTTCCTTTAAAATCCACTCTCTGGCTGCCTATCTTATTACCTTTTCATTCAAAGTCTTGGCCTTTGACTGTCTTATTTGCCTTTGTCTCACTAAATGTAACCCTCTACCTTCTTCTTCATCTTTTCCTGTGGATCTTATATGTCAGCATTTATTGCAGTGCATAAGAAAGTATATATAGTTACTGCTTTTTTTACCATAACCTGCCCATACTAAATTTAGTACGCATATTTCAGTCTGAAATATCTGAGACACCACTATCAGTACTGTCTGGATCTTTAACGGTATTCATAGAATACATATGAGATTTAGGATGTTCAGATAGCTGAAATATTACAAATCCAAGCATGTACTACACTCATTTTCTTTACCTTGATCGTTTAAAAAAAAAAAAAATTTGTAGTCAACATACACTGAACACATTCCCTGGATATATCTCTACATATCTGAAACTTAATCATGTCAGACAGAGGTTTGTTTTCCTGATGTTTTACTGCTAATCTCAGATTACCACATGCAGAAAAATAAAGGAAAGAGAAATTAGAGCATGTACTGAGATCATACCCAGAGACTAGTAGTCAGAGGCTCAATATCTGCCTGGAGACTGGTGACAAGTGGTGTCCCTCAGGGATTACTGAGACCAGTGCTTTTTAATACCTTAATCACTGACACAGAACAGTGGGATTGAGTTTATTTTCAGGAAGTTTGTGGAGGACACCAAGCTGTGTGGTGTGATCAATTATGAATTCAAAATTATCAGTTATTAAAACACACTTTTTTTTCAGTCTGAATTAGTTGTCTAGACTTCCTGATTTCATAGAATCACAGAATCATAGAGTCATCAAGTTTAGAGAATATCTCTCAGATCCCCCCCGATCCTTCCCCCTACCACCAATATTTCCTCTCTAAACAATGTCCCTTAGTACAACATCTAAACGTTTCTCGAACACCTCAAGGGATGGTGACTCCATCACATCCCTGGGCAGCCCGTTCCAGCACCTGATCATTTATTTAGAGAATAAATTTTTCCTAACATCCAAACTGAATCTCCCCTCACACAATTTGAGGTCATTTCCTCCAGCCCTATTAATAGTTACATTCGCTCTATCCCTATTGCTAGTTACGCAGAAGACTGACCCACACCTTGCCATGACCTCATTCCAGGCAATTGTAGAGAGCTGTAAGCTCTTCCCTGAGCCTCCTCTTCTCCAGACAGAACAAACCCAGTTCTCTCATCCACTCCCCCTAAGACTTGTGCTCCAGACCCCTCACAGCTTTGTTGCTCTTCTCTGGACACACTCTAGGGTCTCAATGTCCTTCTTATAGTGAAGAGACCAAAACTGAACACAGTACTCGAGGTGCAGCCTCACCAGGGCTGAGTACAGAGTTCAGAGGGATGATCACCTCCCTGCTTCTGATGAAATGCTATTTCTGATACAAGCCAGGATGCCATTGGCCTTCTTGGCCACCTGGGCACACTACTGGTTCATGTTCAGCCAAGTGTTGACCAATACCCCCTGGTCCATTTCTTCCAAAAAGTCTTCCAGCCAATTTGGAAGAATGCTCCATCTGGAAGATTCTGCCCCAAGCCTGTAGAGTTGCCTGGAGCTGTTGTGGCCAAACCGCAGGATCTGGCGCTTGGTCTTGAACTTCATCTCATTGGTCTCAGTCCAGCAATCTCAGCCAAATCCTTTGTAGAGCCTTCCTACACTCAGACAGATCGACACCTCCTCCTAGCTTGGTGTCACCTGCAAACTTACTGAGGATGCTTCCAATTCTGTCATTCACATCATCAATAAATATGTTAAACAGGAAATTCCTTGTAATGAGCAGTAGGCATTTCTGAATGTCATTTATCTCATCTGGTAATGTGTTAGATACACTGGAGTCTAAAACTGCTCTCGATGACTACAAAGGAAATACAAGTTGGATGTCAGAGATGTACACATACACACAGACTTCTAAATTTCAGTAAAATTAATCTAATTCTGGTTAATAACAGGTGATACCATACACATTTTAGTTTACTCATGGTTGGAAAGAAATTGCATAAGATCATAAACAAATGTTGCTAGTTCTGGGAAGTTTAATGCTTATTTACACTGCTTAATTCCTAGCTGAATTTAGATAAGCCCTCTGTTGGGAATTAATCAATGTGAAATGTATCATTTTATTCTACTACATATGACAGAATGAAAGATAATGGTAAGAACTTGGGAAAAAACAGTGCTGTATTTTCAGTGATTTGTAAGGTGGATTCCTTCCATTTCTATTAATTGGGTTGTGTCACATTTGTATTTACATGCCACTGTCCGAAGGGTTGTTTATGGTCTCACTTCTCATATTAATGAGAACACTTCTGCAGGTAGTAACTGTTATAACTATTTTGACAAAATGTTTCTATAGAGATTTGTTGATTATATTCCCAAATTTAATACCAACAGTGCTTATGTAAACTTCAAAGCGAGAACAGAAATTGGTATGCATAGGTATATGTACTAAGATGGCCGTATTGATTACCATGGAATCTTTTTCCTCATATTCTTTTCTACTCTCAAGAAAAAGATGAATAAACATCCTACACTGGACTGCACAAGCGGAATTAAGATTGCAGAAATGAAATTAATCTCTCAAATGAATTATCAAAATTTATGAAAATGAGGAACAGATTAGGAAAAAATGGACATAGGATCTGATGAATGAGAAACACAGACTTTGTCTACGTTTTGCTCACATCAGTCTTCAAAGTTAAGCAAAGCAGCCCAGAGAACAAGTAGGTATTACATAAGTAATTCCAAACTATTTTCTATCTGTTTATAGAGAAATAAAATTCAGCCAGAAAGTCGTAGCAGTTATTGTACCACAAATTTTTAACACAGTAGACACAGACTGAAAGAACAAGAGCACAAAGTGAAGTTCATTAGAAGTGAGGAAATGTCAATATTATGATTGCCAATGCAAAAACAGTGAAATGCTTATTATGTATTTTGATTTTGATGCACTTGCTAATTACAAGTGCACAGAGTATTTTTTCTATCTTTTTGCTGTCAGTGAAGAGATTGGGAACTGTCTGTGTAACAAGTAACTATTCAATAGCTATTTTCTTGCTTATACTCAGAGAGTAGTTCAGTGCACTACTTGCTGCATGTTATTTAAACCCTGCTCTGAATACAGAGTTATTCATTTCCTTTGGCTGTTCTTCTGGTATTCATCAGTGAAGGATCTGAGTGTTTTACTTAAACTAATGGCTTCACTTTCACAGTCATCTGGCAAAATTGTCATCTTCATTTTACAGACTGAGAACTGAGGCACACAGATACAAACAACCAAAGTGCCCACTAATTTTCTCATTCAATCAGAGATACACAGAACCTGATTTTGTGGAGTGCTAAGAATTATACAGAAGATTAGATGTTGAAAGCAGCATCCTACAGACAGCAGTGGCAGCTGCAAGTGAATACAATTTCTGCAAATCAGACCCTGGAGTCTCAATGCAAGCAGTAAGAAAGTAAGGATCACATAATCATGTGTGTCTACATGGCACATTGCAAATCCATAAGCAATATCTAGGCTGAAAGAATGAATGGGATACAAGAAACAGTACCATTATGTTAATATGACATACTGCCTTAACCATTTACCCTGCAAAGCAGGATGTTTCAAACCTGCTGCAGCATTCAGTTGCCTTCCTCCCAAAATCATCTCACTCTATCTAACATTCTTCTTTTGCACTCACTGTACACTCTGTGCCTTCTGCCACAAATGATTCTGGAAGGCCAGTGACATGGAGGGCTTTTTGTAACTGCACAAGACTGATCTATTCCAAAAGGTGTGTCCTTCCTCTGCAATGAATGAAGCAGCGCTCAGAAGAAAAGAAAAAAAAACAGAGTATGTAATAACGTAAGTGTATCAAAAAGTCTGGGCACTCAAAAGACAAATTAAGATAGCACTGCCATTTCTTTGAGTGCTTTATGGGCAGATCTGCTGAGCAAACTACTCAATTTAAAAAAAAAAAAAATCCCTCTCACTTCCTATTGAAAAAAGAAAGGAAGAAGAAAAACAAAGAAAGAAAAAGAATGAAAAAAAAAGAAGAAAAAAAAAAGAAAACTGGAAAGGACGAAAGCAAGCAAATGAGAGAGAAAAAGGCTGCTGAAAACACCCAGTCGTCCAATCCTGGTAAAATTATCTACAACTGAAACTGAGTATCATGTTTGGCAATCTAGAAATTCAATTTCATTTAAATTTTTAGATCTATGTTTGGCATTTTGGCATATTATATTAAGCCATTTATTATGGAGTTATGCTTATTAAGACACAGCAACAATCATTAGAAACTGAGTATACAAACTATGTATCCTTTGCATCTGGCTAAAACAAACACATTTAATTGCTTGGTTAATGATATCTAACTAGAAAGTGTAATTAAATATTACACACTTAAAAATGGATTAGGATAAAACCCCAAAGCAGCTTCTTCTAATTTTCATAATGAAAGAGATCAAGTGTTCAGTTTGTTTTGTTTTTACCTAGAATTTGGATTACAAAATTACAAAAATCGGTGATGAAGACATTTTTCTATGCTTTATTTTTCATCCATATATTTCTAGGAGCCTTAAAACATATGACCATGGACTTTTCAATCTTGCTTCTTTGGTTTTTACCCTAATCTTAAACCAGCAGGTTGGCAAATGTGCAAACCAAATTCATGAATTTTAAACGTGAGATATAACAGCAGAGCTTAGTTAAGGTGTTGGCCTTTTCATTGTTTGAAATTCATCATATATCTGTTCCAGAGCTGTTTTCGGTGGGAGGATCATAGGAATTAACTATCTCTAGAGAACATTAATAAAACAGGAATTTTCAACACTTAATAACACTACTAGCTTCAGAATAGGGAACCATTAAGGAGAAATATTTCAGTTGCATGTCAAAATATTGTGAGTTGACACAATTGAAAACAACAGCAAATAAAAACATTCTCAAGGATGAAAGAAATAAAGCAAAATGCCACATGACTGCATGCATATTTATATTAATATCTACGACACTAAACAGTAGACTTGATATTTGGAGTAATTCAGTGCAGGTAATTCGAACTCCTGACCCAGCATGCAGTCTCAGCAAACTCCTGAGTACCTGTCTCAAAGTTGTGACTGATGAACCAGTCTCTCTATTGTATGCTTAATAGAAGGAGAAGAAACTGATGAAAATATTGCATTTTGTATACTTTCCTCTCTATATCAAACAACCCTGTGCACAGTTGTATACTTAAATATACATTTGCTACTTCTTGTAGAGTATAATGGGAATCAGATGGAAATATTACGTTCTTATGCATATTGGAGATGTTTCAGAATGGCATTTTTGGCCTCTAAGCCAAATTACAGAAAATAATAATAATGGAACCATAAACCCGAGAAGTAGATCATAATCATAAAGTATGTGTGCTGGAGCAGACTGCAACTCTTCTCTTAAAAATGAATCGCTATGCAGCCAGCTATCCCTTTCAGGATAAGCTGAGAACTGAGTTATCATTCTTCCCTGAAGTTTGTCCGCAGAAGAGTTTTTAAGTTAACAAAAGCAACTCAATTAATAAAAGTTCCTGTAGGATTATTAAGCACTGCCACGCAAAAGGTCATCTTTGTTATTGTGCAGATCTTTGATAGGTTTTACAATTCAAGTCACAATTTGGTCAGGAGACAGCAAATATGTTTCCAATTGCAAACATTTATTGATAGCTAAAATTGAGTCTAATAGATAAGGAACAATTATTACGATGTACAGCTGAGCAATATCCTTAAAGGGGTAATTGATATTTACAATTTTCAGTCAGCCTTTTAGGTAATTCTGTTTTGATTTGACTCCAGCTTCTTATATCTTGCACTTAGGAGTTAAGGTATCCAACACCCAAGTGCCATTATAGACAAGTCTCAACTGACTGCCTTGGTCAGAAGGTGAGATGGAGAAAAATTATGGCCCGAGTTTCATTAGCTGGAAAGGAAATTAGAAGTATTCAACAAGAAAAGATAGAAATAAAGTATTAAAGCCTATGAGAGGAGCAATTATAATCTGAATTTTAGCAAGACTGAGGTTTTTATAGACGTGGTGCATTTATGTCCTCCTTCCAAATATGCAGTATGCATACTGCCATTGGTGTCTCCAGTTGGAAACAACGAACCTTCAAAAGGGAATCCTCCAACTGCAAATTTAGCCCCTAGGAGTGACTGTTCCATAGAACAGTTCCTTTCTGAATTAAACCTCCTGGTTCTACACTGTAGAAAATGACTCTTGGTTATCAAGTATTTTCTGGAAAACTTCCTTCCACCCGCTGTTTATGACACTGTGAAAACATTGAGGAAGTTCTCATATAAAATATGATGTCTGTGAACTCACATTTGGCATGCTGTAGTGCTAAAACAAATTCATTCACAGGCATTAAATACACTCAGATAAGGAATATAAGTGGTGCACTGTATGCCATATTAATCAGATGGAAGAGACATGATTAAAAGAAGAGAGATGGTTAAAGAAGTGATACAAGGCTGGCCCAGCACTGTAAGACAGAAGAAAAACTAAAGTTCCTCAGAAAATAAAAAGCCACATCTCTGCTAATCTGGGCAAAATGGTATGTTATGTAGTCTGAAGTTGTTCATACTCTTCTGGAAATTCTACTCCAGTGTATCTTTGTGCATGTTTGATTTCAAATGAATACAATTTTTATCACAGTGACGGAAAAAAAATAAATAAATCAATAATTAGAATTGCGCTCTTTCTTATTCCTGGAGGATTTTGTGTTTTGTAGATACCAGATACACAGTTTATGTAATACAAATCAGAGAAAGTAAACATGCATTTTGAATTCCTTGGGACATTTCAACTGCTTTGAGTGGTTCATATGCTAATGAAAGAAGGCATTAGTCAACTGCAGCTATGAAAAACAAGGCTCCTTTTTGTAAGTCAAAAAATGAACATAATGAACAGAAATGACTATGATTTTACTCTGAAATTATTTAGAAATCATATTGTGGAATTCTGTTTGGATGGTCACTGCAGGTATCAACAATGTCAGAGGTGAAGTTACACTCCACCTCTCTTTTATTTATCAAATCTGTAGAAGTTTTCCCCCACACAATCTGTACTGTAGTTAAAAAAAGCAGCATGTTCTTGCATGTGATAGTTTGGGTAGACAGTTGTTTATTGAGCTCTGCAGCTTTTCTACAAAGAGTTCAAAACATGAAGTGAAATTCTTTAAAACATGAAAATCTCTACAAATACATTTTCTTTCAAATATACCTTTTTTTTTTTTTTTATTACCATGCATTTTTTACAAAGGCTACCTTTATTATAGAAGGGGTTACCCTTCTTAAAGACTGTTTATCCTCTGAATTACATTCAGCACTGGGAGTTTAAAAGTGAAACACAACACGAACAGACATCATGGTGAAATGAAAGAAAGAAATTATTTTTTGAAAGAGTAAGCCACTTGCTGGCTTTATTAAGAAATGAGATCAGAAACTACGTAGGTTCCTTATATAGATTATGTATCTAGGTTATCAGGGGTTTTTCATTTACATTTTTGCCTCACTTAGCTACATGTATTACTAAGTCCATCCCAATAGAAAAGCATTGCTAATGCTTCAATATGGATAAGTGGAACTCTTTAAGACCCTGGATTTTATTCTTTTCGAGATCTGCTAGGAGAGCTTGGCATCAGCTTTGGCATTGATGCCTTCTTTTGCCATTCTTTAGGCAATGAGTGGATTAGTACAAATCTCTTTTGTAATAAATGAAAAACATTCAGTAACAAGTTTGCTTTCCACACATTGTTCTGTAAGTATCGTTGGAAAATCTTCCTGTAGAAGGCCTATCTACTTAGATTAAACTGTCAGTCAATAATCCATGAAGTCAATGGACGGTCTGGTAACAAACTTATAAAAAAAATACTAGGTAAAAAAGCACATATATAGTTGATTTTGAATATTTATTAGTCAAGCGTATAATGTTCTGATTTTAATACATCAGACTATATTCTCTTAGATGTGAAATGTATATTTTTGTTAATTGTTGATTTAGGTGTTATAAGATTAAAAAAATGAATTTTCAGGGAAAATCCTTCTTTTTGATTGTACAGCTAATTAGTAATTAGAGTGATTTTATACTTGATACAGTTTTGTATCTTTATAAACCCTGTTTTTGTATGTGCTCCCACACACATACCCACATGCATATCCAAGGCTGACCTTTGTAGCTATGAATATTTGGCATAGAAATGTTTTATGACTGGATTATTCATTTTCTATAAAAGAAAAAGTTCATTTTAGATAAACCTCTAATTAGCACATGAGTGACATTATTATTATTATTCTCCATAGAAATAAAATTAATAACATTAAAATTTGATATTTTTCCCCCAGTACATTTAAAATGAACATAAATTTTAAAAGGCCATACTTACATCTCACTTACTGGGCTTTTACCAGCTGCAAAATACCATCAGTGGAAAACGTATTGCAAACTGGGAACATTGTAACATTATAAAGACTAAGCTTTCTCATAGACACAAAAAGGACAGTGAGAGGAAACAAGAGCAAACTGATAAATTGAAGTAAATTGTCTTGCTGTTCCTCTATATGACACGCATTTGGCACAATGTAATATTAATGATTTTTTAAAAATAGTACAAAATTTGTGAAAAAGTGAAAAAATATGTTAGTGGATCTATTATATAAATATACATAAGTTTTTATAAAACTGTCTCTCTGCACTTGAATATCATACTAATGTGTGAGCTTTGCTCCAAAAGTAATGCCTCCTATATTTTGTTATTAGTTATACAACACCATAGATGGATGTTAACAGTGTAGTAGTAGAGGTTGAACCTTCCTACCAATACTCCATCACATTTTGCTGCCACATGACAGATGGCCGCAGAGGGGCAATCTGACAAAATGGTGCCTGATATAGAAGTGCATAAGCAAAAGCAAAGGGGTGTCATTGAATTCCTCCATGGGGAAAAATGGCACCCATTGGCATTCATCAATGTTTGCTGAATGTTTATGGAGATCAAACACTGGATGTAAGCATAATGAGGCTGTGGGTGCTATGTTTCAGCAGTGACAACAGCAACGGTTGGTCATCTTCACTGATGAGGATTATTATGAGCGTGGCATGCAGGCTCTTGTTCATCACTGGTGAAAATGCATAGCTAAAGGAGGTTACTATGGTGAAAAGCAGTTTTGTAGCTGAGAATTTGCCTTCTCAAACAATGCGATTGGGCTCTTTGTATCTGTTCTCATTTCATTGGCAATAAATAAGAGATAGTATTTTTGGAGCAAACTACAGAGAGAGAGAAAAAAAGGGAGAGAGAGAGAAGCATATATGCACATCAGTGCTATGTGCATTTATGAATATTTTTCATTACAATGACCGTAATGTTGAATTTAGTGCTCTAAAATTGGCTGAAGTACAGAATTCTGGAAGGTGAGAGAGCATTGCAAGAAAGCACTGGTGTGTGTTCTCTCTGCTTGTATTATCTTTTTACTCAGCATCTGGCTGCTCTCAAACACAGGAAATTGGTGAAATTGGTATATACTAGTAATGACCCAGCACTGATGTTCTTACATTCTCATTGTAAATCATTTTGTGTTTTTAATACCTCAAAGATCCTGTCTGATAATAATAAACACATATTACTCACTGCCTGGGCTCTCCAAAGTCTGTCTTGCCATGGGGTGAGTGCTTCAGAGAGGACATGTTACATTTCAGTTATTGAAAACTAGACCCTTACTTACATAGGGTTTCAAACAAGAACTTTTCTGGTCAGTCACTCTGTGATACTGATTTACTGATGTATCAGGGATAGGTACAAGTTATTTTATGAAAGTATAGGTCTTACCTTTTCTTTCCCATTGTAGTCCTTGCCACCAGAACAAATCACCATGTGATCATGCCATGCTATCACTCTTCCTTATAAAATGGGCTTTCAGCAAGACTTCCTTCATTTTCCCTGGCAGCAGATGAATATTGTTTTAACAGTTTATCCATAAAATATCCTTATCCTTTGTTTGTTATTTTGGCTACTTACAAGATTGCTTGTTGGCCTCAAGCTGACATCGTTCATTATTTAAAATAGTTAATGCTGTTATCTCTGAGATCAGGTTCACTGAGCCTTATTCAGACAACTGCATGATTGAGTGCAATCTTTCCAGGTTTTCTTCTACTGTTTTTTCATCCCTCCCTCGGCTTTTCCCTCCCTCCTCTCCCCCCTAAAACCGCCATTCATTTATATCTGCTGTGTTGTTCTCTGAGTTCATTTCTTGCTTGGGTAAAAAATTTCAAAAATTTTCTTAGGTCATTAATAATTTCATTCTCAAACTGATTCATGAAGTCAGCTTTATAAGGACAATATTCCTCCAGCTCAGATAGTTTTGAAACATCTTTCATATTTCAGTAAGGTGATTCATTAGACCTAAATAATTTCCAATTCTTTATTTATTCATCAGTAAAAATAGATTGCATGTAAGTATATATACATATCCATATAAGCAAATGTACACTTTTTGTATGTATGAAACTCTTAATAAGCTACATGTTCTGCAACAGCAATTTTTCCAGGATCTATAAACAATTATTAAGGTGAATAAGTCTTGAGGTAGAACATAAAAAATTGTATACTCAAGGCACTTCATCTGAATTTAAGCTCTCTGTTAGAAACTGTAAATACTTAGAATCACAGAATGATATGTCTCGCTCCGATTTATAGGAGGGAGAGGAGGTTCTTTTAATATTATAAACCCAACGTGAGATTAAGAAACAACGGTTCAAATGTTGGTCCGACCAGTTTATTATAAATCTTAATTAGGGAGATGGGGAAAAGGGAGGACGGACACTATTATGAAGTAGGGTAATGGGGAAGGGAAGGAGGGTGATAGAAAAGATAGAAAAGAAGAAGCAACGAGTCTTTGTAGGCAGCAAGAGGGAGATAATCACCACCATGGATCCAGCGCGGTTCATAGTTCAGTCATTGATCTTCAGTAGCGGTGGGTGGTCGGGCATTGTTCTGTTGACAACGATGACGGCAACGACAACGGCGATGGCGAACATGGTGATGATGGCCCCTTTTCAATGCTTCCAAAGTGGTCGAGTCAGCTATCTTTGGAGTGACAGCTTCTGCCTCTGGGATCTCTGCAGAGAACTCCTTTGCTCCTATCTTCCTGGCCTTGCCAGCAGATAAGAGGGAGTAGGGAGACATCAACTTGTATCTTGCCTTCACAGGATAAAATGGTACTACCTCCCAGTCTCCCATAGCAAACAGGAGTTATTTGGTCACAGGCTAGATCTTCCACCAGTAAACTGTCCTTGAGCACTGTCTTCCGAAGGCAAACAGCCACACAGTGATGTTGATTGCCACATGGCAACACCCATCACTCATCTTCTAGACAAGTCAGTCTTATCACAAGAAATACCTGAGGCAGCAAGATTTGAGCCAAAAAAAACAAAGGATTCTCACAATCATAGAATTCTTAAGAGTTGAAACGGACTTTTAAAGTTCATCTAGTCCAGCTCTCTTGCAATGAACAGGGACATCCACAGCCAGATCATGTTGCTCATATCCTGGTCCAGCCTCATCTTGAAAGTCTCCAGGGACTAGGCATCAATCATATTTCTGGACAGTCTGTTCCAGTGCCTCACCACCCTCAACGTAAAAGACTTTTTCCTTCTATCTAACCTAACTCTCCACTGTCTAAGTTTGAAGCCATTTCCCCTTATTCTATCACCAGAGTCCCTGCTAAAGAGTCTGGCCCCTTTCTTTCCTGTAGCTCCCCTTCAGATACTGAAAGGCTGCTATCAGGTCACCTCACAGACTTCTCCAAACTGAACAGCCCTGGCTCTCTCAGCCTGTCCTCATAGAAGAGGTGTTCCATTCCCTTGGATCATTTCTGTGACCTTATCTGGATGCACTCCAACAGGTCCATGTCTCTTCTGTACAGAGGACTTCATATGTGGACACAGTACTCCAAGTGAGTCCTCACCAGTGCAAAGTAGAGTGGCAGGATCACCTCCCTTGCCCTCATCTCCACATTTCTTTTGATGCAGACCAGGATAGAATTATCTTTCTGGGCTATAAACGCACATTGTTGGCCCATGTCCATCTTCCCATATACCATTTCTCCTAGGTCTTTTTCAGCAGGGCTGTACTCAATCCTTTCATCCTCCAGCTTGTATATTGGTACTTACATACCTAATAGTATTATCCTATAAACCTTTTTCCCTTCCCTTTTAAGCCAGATTCAACACAGCCATGCCATCTCCATTTAGTGCTGCAAATACTTCATTTTTCATAAAGACCTTTCTAAGTAACTTGCATACTCTTTAAAGCCAGCAAAATGAGTGGTAATTACCATATAGATTTACAAACATTAGTAGGAATCTCCTAATCTGGATGATAAACACTCATCACACACACATACACAGACACACACAGACACACAAATATATACATATATAGTTAGCAATAATCTTGAACAACATGAGATCACTGTATTTTCCATGTTAAACTTGAATATCATGTCACTCCAGTACAGGTAATGTGCTCAGGTAAAAGAAGAATATACTTTTACGTGAATTAAATTGAATTGGTCTTCCTGCTTTCTATGCTTCAGAATGAGTAAAACAACACTCAGCTCCAGTTATTCTTTCCTGTGTTCCAGATACAATACAATATTTGAATTTTATTACAGAATCACAAATAGTTGAGGTTAGGAAAGAGCTCCTGAGAAAATCTCATCCAAAACCCTGCTATGAACTGGAGTTGTTAGTCAACTACATTTTACCACTACATTAATTCTGTGTTAGAATACAGTCAGTATGTGACCAAGTTGAATATCTCACAAAATTGTAAGTACATTATCTAAATTATATTGCTTGTATTAATCATGTTTACCATCTCATCTTTCAAAAGTCCATGTTGGCCAATCTTCTCTTCATTTTAGCATCACATGCTCATCATGTCTGGGTACGAAGTCAAGTAAACAAACTCATACTTACATTAATATTACTTTTTAGTATTTAAAATATTGTTTGAGCATTGTATCACTTCCTGGAAATATTAAATGTGTAAAATTCAAATTTGCTTACTATTATTATTATTGCATTTTAGGGTTAAATTTTCAACTATAGTGACTTAAAATGGCTCATTTTTTTAAGTTCCCACTTAACTATGTGGATGCACATTCAGCAGCAACTCTGAGCAGGGCTGTAGTTTTCTGTATGTCTTCTGTATGCAGATACTAAAGCCTATGACACACTTCCTTAGCTTTGACTTTTTACAGATAGTTCAGGTCACGTGATCGTGAGGGAAATTGGGGCCTAAAAACGATATCTAACTTATCTAACTTTTTCTTCATCTTGTCAAAGAGAGATCATGTTCTTCCATTCCCTAACAGTAATATTCATAAAATACTTCAAAGAGTGAAAATATCAACCTTGTATCTATCTGCAAACTGCACAAGAGAAATGTTAGTCACTTGAAAAAATTGTATGTGGAAGTATTCCTATTCTGTAATTTCTGCTTCTTTTGAGCTATAGACTGTTAATTTTTGTCATGCTTGCCAGAACATGAAGAAAATAATTTTTCAACATCTCCCTGTTTAGAGTTTCATTTTCTTGTATCAAGTCAATATAGAATCAACTAAAAGAGCTAGTCTTGCTAAAGTCTGAAATTGCAAGAGATAGGACTTCTGGTTGAAGGAATACAGAATCTCTCAGATGTGGTCCATGGGTAATATCTGTCTTAGTACATGTACCTAGGAGAAATCAGTTTGTTTTCAAACTCCATTTCCTGGAACATGCTAGACTTCCTATGTATCCATATATCCCAGCTGCAGGACTCAGCAGATGGGCTGAGAATTGGGTGAGCATGGTCACTTACTTAATAACATCTTTGCTCTCTTAGAAACGGCTTCTTCATAGCAGAGAGGAAACATGGTGGTGAAAGATGTATGTAAAAGACATTGAAAACCTGGACTTCTGGATAGGCATGAAAGACAGGTTTCTAATAAGTACTATCACTAAAAAATCATAATAAAAATGTCATCATATGAAGGAATGCAAATTCAGGGCTTGAGGAGATAAGGAAGAACTAATGATCTTTCTATTTGTTTTATCCCTGTTTTGAAAATTTTAGAGTACTTCTTTAGATTTAAATTGTGCCATTCCTAAAAAAAAAAATCTAATAATCACCAACTATTATTGAAGCATTTAATTCTAATTAACTCCTCATTAATGCTCAATTAGGATGCCACTCCACATATACCCAATAGGAAGAAATAAATGAGATGAACAATTGATATTCTGGGCTACTATATGGATTTTTTTTTTCCTTGAAGCTGTTTTCGGCATCAAGAATGTCTCATCTGAGTGCGTCAAAAATCTCCTCAGTGTCCTTCTTTATAGATTAGGATAAATCTTTTCTAATATTTCTGGTAAATGTGCTCTTAAATCAGGATATTCTCACTTGAAGAATTAATCACATATTTGAAAATTAATTTTAAACTGAAAAATAATTTAGGATGACAATTAAATGTTCTCTTAATGGGAGGATTACTGCACCAATTGCTATTCTTTGTGTTTTATGGATGGACGGAAAACAAAATGCATACCAGTGCACACAGCATGTAGAATAAACAAGAAGATCTGTAGATCTGTGTTTGGTTGCAGGGCCATGATATCATTGCAGTTATAAAGGCATGGTGGAACAACTCGCATGACTGGAATGCTGCTGTGGATGATTATGTTCTTTCTCAAAAGACACAGCAGTAAGTTGAGGCATTAGCGTTGTTCTCTGTGAGACAGAACAATTGGAATGTATCAAGTTCTGCTTAGGAATGAACGAGCGCAGAGCTTATGGATGAGAATTAAGGGGCAAACTAATATGGCTGACACTGCTGTGGGTATTTAGTAAAGGCCACCTGACAAGGAGAAAGAAGTTGGTGAGGCCTTCTAAAGATAGTAGAAAGTAGCCTCATAGTCACAGGCACTGGTTCTGATTGGGGGCTTCAATCACCCTGATATTTGCTGGAAAAGCAACACTGCCAAGAACATACAGTCCAAGAGTTTCCTGCAAAGCATCAGTATAACTTTCTGACACAGATGGTAGAGGAGTAGACAAGGAGGGATGTGCTGCAGAACTTTATTGGTTGTAGATGTGGTCATCATGCTTGACAAACCAGTTAACTGTCTATCACATCATTCTGGTAGTAAAGCTTAGTAAGTGTGAGATAGATGAGGGGAGACTGAGCTGGTCTGAAAACTGGCTGACTGGTAGAGCTCACTCTGCTCAGTGGCACAGAGTCTAATTGGAGACCTGTACCTGGTGATGTTCCCCAGAGGTTTTCACTGCATCCAGTCTTGTTCATCTTCTTTATCGATGACCTGGGTGAAGGGATAGAGTCCATCCTCAGTAAGTTCATTGATAATACATAGCTGGAAGGAGTGGCTGACACACCACAAGGCTGTGCTACTATTCTGTGAGACCTGAACAAGCTTGTGAGTTGGGTGGAGAGGAATCTGATGAGGTTCAATAAAATCAAGTGTAGAGTCCTACACCTGCAGAGGAGTAACTGTGTAACTTAGTACAGATTAGGCAATAACCTGCTGGAAGGGAGCTCTGCAGATAAGGATCCAGGTCTCTTGCTGGACAGCAAGTTTACCATGAGCTAGCAGTGTGCACTTGCAGCCAAGGCCAATAGTAACCCAGGGAGCATTAAAAAGTGTGTCCTGCAGACTAGGGAGGAGATCCTCCCACTCTGCCCTGGTGAGGCCCCCTCTGGAATACTGTGTCTAGTTCTGGGCTCCCCCGTTCAGAAAAGACAGATCTTCCAGAAGGAGCCCATAGGAGGGCCGCAAAGATGATTAGAGGCGTGAAGCATCTCCCTTATGAGGAAAGGTTGAGAGACCTGAGACTGTTCAGACTGGAGAAGATTGAGATGGGATCTTATTGCTGTTTATATATAAAGTGTGGGTGATTCAAATGAATGTAGCAAGACTCTTATGCCCAGCAACAAAACAAGGGGTAATGGGCACAAATGGGAACACATGACGTTCCATACAAAGATGAGGAAGACCTTACTGTGAGAGTGACAGAGCACTGGAACAGGCTGTCCAGAGAGGTTGTAGAGTATTCTTATCTGGAGACATTTAATACCCATCTAGATGCTTTCCTGTGCAATCTATGGTAGAAAGCCTTTTAGCAGGGGGTTGGACTAGATGATCCACAGAGTTTCCTTCCAACCCCTATGATTCTATGATTCTGAGAAAGTTTTTTCTGAGAATAAGGACTAAAGTTACACTGCTAATTTGATTCGCTTCTGCTACAGAATTTGGCATTATCTCTAAATGTTGTTACACAATTTCCAACTCCAGTGATTTTACTGTGAATTTTCACAATGAACAGTGTTTTATATCAAGTCACAGATACCGGAATCAAATCAACTTTTACTCATTAAAGTAAGTTTCTATCTCTCATGTTGGCAAATGGGAGCTTGTAAGCTGATGAAAGGAAAAAGCACGGGTTACTAGCCTGCATGAGGAGATGGTCTTTTGTCATTGTTTTCTTAATTTTCAAACTAATCTCATAGGTACTATACATATACTTGTCATGGTATACTTGAATTAGAGAGATTTGTCTAATACCGAGGTGATATTTACAGATGCTTACTATTTTGCTTTATTCACTGTTAACTATGTCTTTGGGACTCTTCATGAAGATCACTTGATTAAATTTTGCACTAGTTCAAAGAGAAAGGTTTATGTTCTGAATTCTGCTTCTTAAAAATCATGAAGCTTGAATTCTTCATACTGCTTGAAATCTTTTGGCTCCATCACTGTTTTGTAGGAAATAGGCTATAATTGGGCCACATGAATCTAATTTATGGACACACAACTGCGTGAATCCTAATATATGATACAGATGTATCACTGTCAAATTACATATGTTATATATACAAATGAAATACATGTAATGTTTTATGTGATGTAACCCATCTGTATTTGCGTAGGTAGCTATGGAGACACATGCTAATACGTCTTATCAAATGCTCAAAAACTATTAGAATGTGTGTGCAGGAAGCAGGGAGTATAAAACCCTCATACTCAGGAATATTAGTGTTATTAAACTATTTAGATTTTTTTGTTGTTTATTTCATGGAAGTTATTTAAGGCAATGATTACTAAATATGTTCTCCCATGAACTGGAGTTTAACAAAGAATTTCTCAGTATTCATCAATGTTACTGTCATTTAATTGAATTAAGATTAAATAATAAATTAAATTCACAACATATTTTTACCTGTAGACACTTTGCAGAGCACACCATCAGGTCATTACAATAATTAAAATACATATAGTAACTTCTGGCACATCTAGTTTATAAATGAGAATTCTGACAGAGCATTCATTTAAAATGCTTATTCTGTGCTATGTACTGTACATGGAGTCTGAGAGATTTTACAGATGCAAATAGAATAAAAAGCCCTTCTCTGTTCCCTCACGGTTTTCTTGTCACCCTCCACCAAAACTCTACACACCCTGTTTTAAGCACCCTGCTAGCATTTAGTGGGGCTAGGCCTTCTTGCAATAATTCCCATAGTAAGGGCAAATTTTCTAACCATATGGACCTGCTGAAAACACATTTTACAAGAACTATTAATCAGTCAAGTCTGTTGTGATTAGATAATTAATACAAGAAAAAGTACTTGATAAAAGAGCGGATTTTAAATTTTTAATGATATATCATAAATTAGCTAGTAGAATTTAATTAGGAGATCAGCTTCTTACTGTCCATATTTTGTGATGAAAAGATTATCAGTCCAAAGGTTTTCAGTGTTTTTTCAGAACATCTAAGTGTGTAATTTCCTGGTCCTAATTTGAAGCTTAATAAAATGTTTTCATGGGGTGTCAAACTAAAATAGTGCTTATACTAACAAAAAAAAAAGTATCATGATGGTACATTTTCATAGCTGCAGAAATATTTCAGTGCTATAGATTTAGTTTTCTTCTTTTCCTCATAACTATTTGAAATTCATTTGTCTATGAATCACCGCATTTGAATTCCAATGGTTTGAGTTAGCTACACTGCTACAGACCCGGAGGATAGTGTGAACTGTGCTTCTCTTGGCATTTTAGCTATGCAACTCATCTGACAGAAACCTGGATTTGATGGAGTAATTGCCTAACCATACAGTCATGGGACTGAGTTATCTGCCCAAAGTCAAGGACAAATGGAAGTACCTCTGAGACCTCCTAATTTCCAAAGCATTTTCAATTTTGCACTCTGAGTTATAAAAGCGTGCACTTGCTATGCTTTTGCTTTGTCTGAACTATTTACCTCTTTAGAAATTATACAGATCTTTTAATATAAAAACATAAAGTGTGGAAGCTATTAAAAAAACAACATCAACATTATACACTGTAAGATGCTTCTTTATGACACCAAATAATGTGATTTATTATTCCAAAATCCAACATTCATTATCATAATTTCTGGATTGACCACTTATCACTTTATAAATCTAGTGCAATGTCATGTGTTTTATTTATTCATTTTAAATAGTACCATTTGTAACTCAAATTCTTGTCTCTGCAGCTGAAACAAAATCATGACCTGGAACAAGCTGAAAGCTCACAGTAGACAGTGAAGTGAAAGGATTAGACACTTATTATGTCTGCTTTAGAAGACAGCAGAGATGGTGCCACAAAGGTCTTGCATGATGCACAGAGCAGACTGTGGGGGCATTTCAGTGTCAGATGTGCTCAAGAATCACATCATGCCCATTTTGTATGCATTATTCCTAAACTACACTGCTGTCTCTATGCTTAGATAGTATATTCCTGAACATTACACCTTAGATTTAAGTCAAAGTTATTGAGCTATGTGAATTATTGAGTAAGCAGGCATAGAAGACATATATACATGGATGAAAAGGCATATAGCTTCTGAAAGGTTGTAGCTCATCTCAGGAAGAAATTAGATTCTTCGTTTTGTTCTATATGGTACATTGTAGCCTGAGTCTTGATTACAGAACACGACTTTGTTGCCATGGAAAATGACAATAATAATGCATCTTTCCATGTAAATTATGAATGATTAGAAATGACCAACCCCCCTGCTATAGGCAGGCACACCTCCCTCTAGACCAGGTTGCTCACAGCCACATCCAACTTGGCCTTGAACACCTCCAGGGATGGGGCATCCTGTTCCAGCACCTCACCATTCTCTCTGAAAAGAACTTCCCCCTGACATCCAACCCAAATCTTACCTCCGTCAACTTAGCACCATTTCCCCTTCTTCTGCTATTATCTACCCCTTCAAAGAGTTGACTCCCCTCTTGTTTGTAGGTTCCTTTTAGGTACTGAAAGGCTGCAGTGAGGTCATTCTGCAGCCTTCTTTTCTCCAGGCTGAACAACCCCAGCTCCCTCAGCCTGTCTTTGTAGGAGAGGTGCTCCAGACCTTTGATCATCTTTGTGGCCCTCCTCTGAACCCTCTCCAACAGCTCCCTGTCTTTCTTGTACTGGGGGCAACAGATCTGGACACAGTACTCCAGATGGGGCCTCACAAGAGCAGAGTAGAGGGGGACAATCACATCCCTGTCCCTGCTGGCCACCTCTCTTCTGATGGAGCCCAGGATACCATTTGTTTTTCAGAGCTGCAAGAGCACACTGCTGGCTCATGTTAAGTTTTTCATCTATCAGGACCCCCAGGTCCTCCTCTGCAGGGCTGCTCTCTAGGACTGCTCCTTCCAGTCTGTATGGATGCCTGAGATTCTTCCAGCTCAAGTGCAAAATCTTGCACTTCACTGTGTTGAACCCCATTAGGTTCATGTGGGCCCACCTTTCAAGTTTGTTGAGGTCCCTCTGAATGGAATATAGTCTATCTAGTCTAAATCTATCCTCTTTCAGTTTGAAGCTATTTCCCCTTTTCTGTTGCTACATGCCCTTAAAAAAAGTTTCTCCCCACTTTTCTGTAGGCCTCCTTTAGGTACTGGAAGGTGGCTATGAGATCCCTCTAGAGCCCTCTCTTTTCCAGGCTGAAGAGTCACAACTCTCTCAGCCTACCTTTGTAGGGTAGGTGCTCCAGTTCTATGATCATCTCCATGTCTTTCCTCTGGACTCACTCCAACAGCTCCATGTTCTTCTTTATCACTCAGGTTTTACGCTTTAGACACTATATTTACAAGTGATATGATAGCATAATTTACTCTTCCCTATTGCTCCAGCTGGAGAGTTTGTGGGGACCTGACAGGTCCTTCCAAGGACTTCCACAGACCAAGAAGCTTCCAGGGTTTCACATCTCTTTGCCTGCTAAGGTACATTGTCTCTACAGTACTCCAGACTTTGGAGTGAGCGTTACCTTTCCTCTGAGTCAGAAGCACAATCCTGTTGGGGCTTGCACTGCAGAAAGTTTGCCTATGCCAATGTATTTCCTACAGTTACTTAGGCATCTGTAATTGCTGCAACCTATCATTGTGACCTATCATTATCTTTCAACAGTCAAGTGAAGTTTCCAGATTTTTGGGAACATAAGAAATCTTAGAAGGTTTCCTTCTAAAATATACTCTATCAAAACAAATGCCAATGAAAAGTCATAAAATTAAAAAGATTTAAAGACTTTGGTTAAGATGTCAGAGTAAGGTAAACTTTAATGCTAATTTCTTGGTCCTCATACAAGAAAGGTAGTTATACCAGTAATTTACTTGTCTCATTAATGCTATTGTTCATCTAATACTCAATATATCTTCAGTTCTCCATAATCTCAGGAGAAATCTCTGATTTAAGTGAGCTTGCTTTGAAATTCATTTGGCAGGATAAAATCCTAGATTTATTTATTTTTTTCTAAATCCCCAGTGTGTTCTTAAAATAAGATCTAAAACTAACAGAACTGGGAGGACAATCATTTTGGAGACTGTAAAAATGTCTCAGATCACTTAGGTGTACAGCAAGTTTTCATTTGTAATTTTATTTCATTAATTAGAATGACTAGAAATACAGTAAAATAAATTTTGTAGAGAATTTGGACTCCATTTAATTTCAGTGAAAACAACAAAAATCAAACGTATTGATTGAAGTGAGTTTTTGAATAATGCAGTTTTTCATTTAAAATTTTGATTGACAGTAACCTTCACGTTTGCTACCGAATGTGTTCGTATCCTTTCAAAATGAAAGCTGAGCTACATGTCTTAACAGGAATCTTGACAAATAACATACAGTTAGATGTTGCTTAACACAGAGTAACCATGCCCTTGTCCATCACTAATCTGCTTTTGTAATGTTGCATGACTGTCTGGGAAAACACGAGAGCACAAGGCACACCCAAGTAAGAAATGAAAACCCAGTAAGCAAATAAGACTTTGCTAATCACTGTAAAAGACCAAATTTAGAAAGCCTAATAATTATTTAGACTCGTCAAAGGAAATCCCGGAGATTCTTTTCTTGGAGTGTGGGAGATAAAGAGGAAGGGAAAACATAACATGGAAAAAAGACTCGGAAGCTAACTTGTACATAATTCCTCACTTTGCAGCATAAATTACACTAGGAGACACAAAAGTCCTATAGATGCCCATGTCCAAGTCACTGACCAAAAAAAGTACTTGATGAATTTCAAAGAAGAGTCATTGTGCAAACACCTTGAAGATCATAAACTGGAAGAACTAAATCCATGTATGCTTACATAGATTAACTTAAAAGAGGCTCTAAGTCTCCTTGTTACCTATTTCCTCAGGCCTACTGCAGTCAGAAACTGCTGAGCTATGAACATTCTATTCATGTCCTTCACACTGAGAACTGAGAAGGAACTGCTTCTGGAGTTGGGTTGGTGGTGCAGACCAAATTCTGCCTTCAAAGTTGTGAAAAGGAGGGTTAAGAAAATTTTAAAATGAGGAGTATGTCTCACTGAAGTAATACAAAATAGCACACTTTTCATTATACTTCCCCAAAAACTTATTGATTTAAGGATAAGAAATATAACTAATTTAATATACACAGTGACTATCCATAGTACCTCATTTGTGTTAATTTTTATAACATTAAGTAAGCCTCCACAAAGTTTGGAATCTACCTTAATATAGAATCATAAAATCATAGAATTACTTAGGTTGGAAAAGACCTTCAAAATCATCAAGTCCAACCATCAACCCGACCTAGCAAATCCCATCACTAAAACAGGTCCCTCAGTGTTAAGTCTGCTTAACACTTCAAATTCCTCCAGGGAAAGGCATTCCAACACCCTCTGGGCAGCCCATTCCAATGCTTGGTCACCCTCTCCATGAAGAAATTCTTCCTAATGTCCAATCTGAACCTTGTCTAGTGTAACTTGAGGCCATTTATTTACATCCTATCATTTGTCACCTGAGAAAAGAAAACAGCATTCACTTTGGTGCAACCTCTTTTTAGATATCTGTAGAGAGAAATAAGGTCTTCCCTCAGCCTCTTTTTGTTCAGACTAAACAACCACAAATCTGGTGGCCTTCTGTGATGGAATGATGGCTCTAGTGGACAGGTGAAGGGCAATAGATGTCATCTACCTGGACCTCTGCAAAGCCTTTGATATGGTCCCTCACTACATCCTTCTCTCTAAATTGGAGAGGTGTGGATTTGAAGGATGGACTGTTCAGTGGATTAGGAATTGGCTGGCTGGACACCGCCAAAGGGCTGTAATCATAGGTTCTGTGTCAAGGTGGAGGCCGGTCACAAGTGGTGTCCTCCAAGGGTTGGTCTTGGGACCAGTGCTCTTCAATATCTTCATCAATAACATAGACAATGGCATCGAGTGCACCCTCAGCAAGTTTGCGGATGACACCAAGCTGAGTGGTGCAGTTGATACATTGGAAGGAAGGGAAGCCATCCAGAGGGACCTAGACAGGCTGGAGAAGTGAGAGAACTGGAGAAGTATTGAACCTAATGAGGTTCAGTAAGGCAAAGTGCAGGGTGCTGCACTTGGGTCAGGGTAATCCCAGGTATTTACACAGACTGGAGGAAGATCTCCTGGAGAGAAGCCCTGCAGAGAAGGACTTGGGGGTTCTAGTGGACGAGAAGCTGGACATGAGCCAGCAGAGCATGCTTGCAGCCTGGACAGCCAACTGTGTTCTGGGCTGCATTAAAAAAGGGGTGGCCAGCAGGGAGAAGGAGGTGATTGTCCACCTCTACTTGGCTCTTGTGAGGCCCCATCTGCCATACTGTGTCCACGCCTGGGTCCCTGGTACAGGAAGGACTTGGAGCTCTTAGTCTTCCCCAGAGTGAACACCCCTAGCTCTTTCAGCCTGTCCTCATAGGAAAGGTGTTCCATTCCTTGGATCATTTCTGTGGCCCTCCTCTGGACATGCTCCAACAGGTCCATGGATTTATAAAGCATAACTGAGAATTTTTTTTTTCAGTGCCTATTTCTCTCCATAGATTCCACCATGAAGACAAGTCTACAAACTGAACTGCAGGTACATTTCTGTGAAAAAATAACATTAAGTGCTAATTAGAACCTTCTCCAGCAAACCGGGCTTAATTTTCTGAACTTGCTGTCCACTTTCTTTATTATCTAGTCCTTGTGTTTTTTTCAGGGATGTTTCCTTAATTTTTTTTGATGACATTGTAAAATACAAAATATTTCAGAACTCTAAGACTTATTCTGGAAAAACAGTGTAACAGAAGTTTTTAGCCAACTAGCACTATTTCAGATAGAGATACACAGTTATGACTACTTGGTGTTCAACAGAGCAGCATGGTTATTACACTTGGCTTTGAACTGTCCAACTCTCCTGTTTGATTTACATGTTTGTTAAATGCATTATCATTGAAAGAAAATAGGAAAAATAAATTATCTGGGTTTCTCCATATATCTACAACAGTCATACAAATCTCAGGAATTCAATATTATTCAAGTCTCCCTGGCTGTGTAAAACTAAATAAATCCTGAGACCAGCGGTGTGGGTTGTTTTATTGTTGTTTTTTGTTTTATTTTCTGAAAATTAATAAGCAATATTTCTTTCCAGTTAAGCTTCTCAGAAACAAGGATCCAGCTGCAGTGAATTTTCACAACAAAGTATAAACTATGAAAGAAAGTTTTAAAATGGGAAGTTGGCATTCCCTGTCTGGCTATGCTGTTACAAATTTTATACTCTATTAAAAGAAACTTCTAGAAAATGACTTCATTATTTATTTTTTTTCTTTTTCATATCTTTGACTTGAGTTATTGATAGACATTAACATTTCTTTTGTTCATATTTGAGTGCTGAATTATCTTTAATTGCCATGTGCATTCTTCTGTCTGCAAGAGTAAATAAACCACTACTGTCAACTTTTCCATAGATATGTTCTACTTACCCATGAGGTATCAAAGACTGAGAAGAGGAGGAATTTACAGTAAGTCCATTAAACAAAATGGAACCAGGAGAATTTTAGGGTATTGAATAGAATGGAAGTTAAGAAAAAGAATTCATCTTTTCTTCCTGAGCTTGCCACTTGTGACAAAATCATGTTACACAACTTGATACTTTCTCTGGGACAGGAACAGTTGCTCATGCTGGAAAGAAAACAATCTTACAAATCTTCTGTAATTATGAGCAAAATATTTTTACATACATTTTCTCCCAATCTACCAAAACCCACTTTTTTCTATTTATAAATAATTTATATTTATTTATAAATATATTTATACATTCATATTTATTTATTTAATATATTTATTTATAAGTAAACTATTTATAATTTATAAATAATATACTCACGTTGTTCAAAATTCTAATAAGCGTTAATACATGTTACAGATCTGCCCACGACATGAGAATGTGTCCTCACTTGAAATATGCACAAAATACAAAATTGATTGTAGGATAGCCTGGTTGTGTTGGCCTGTTCAGACTAAATACAAGGATTAATAAATCACTTTCAAAAGTCTCCTCAAGGAACAAATTCTAGTCCTTGTAAAGCTAAGCTCAAATCCATTCCCTGCTTCAAGACACTGCAGAAGAGAAACAGCAAGCAGCCACTCTTCTGCATCTGTGTAGGAGAGGGTTCAGTAGTCACACACTGCAAAGGGCAAGAAGTGGAACGATATTTGAAATCTGTACAACAGTCTTTTTTTTAATGTACCAGAATCAAATTAACTTTGGTAATAGTTTCTATATTATATCTTTTCCTTTGAGTGCCTACAGGCCATGTAAGTCTGCTAGGCTTCAGTGGCATGTCATAATCTTCCTTAAGTCCAAATGCATGATTTAAGTCTTACAAAATCTGCCAGAAAGTGTAATCTTTAGAAAAAAAATATAAGTATTTAGGGAAATTACAGCAAATAATTTCGCCAGAGAAATTTTAAACTTCAAAATTTAATCATAGAATCATAATCATAGAATGGTGTGCATTGGAAAGGACCTTGAAGATCATCTAGTTCCAACTCCCCTGCTATAGGCAGGGACACCTCCCTCTAGACCAGGTTGCTCAAAGCCTCATCCACCCTGGATTGCTTCTCTGGGCAATCTGTTCAAGTGCCTCACCACCCTCACAGTAAAGAATTTCTTCCTAATATTTACTCTAAATCTACCCTCTTACAGTTTACAACCATTTCCTCTCATCTTGTCATAACATGCCCTTCTACAAAGTCCCTCCCCAGCTCTCCTGTAGGCCCCCTTGAGGTACTAGAAGGACATTAGAAGCTCCCTCTGAAGCCTTCTCTTTTCCAGGCTGAAGAGTCCCAACTCTCAGGATATCTTGTAGGATAGGTGCTCCAGCTCTCTGATCATCTTTGTGGCCCTCCTCTGGACCGATTCCAATAGCTCAATGACCTTCTTGTACTGGGGACCCCAGAATTGGACATGTTACTCCAGGTGGCATCTCACGAGAGCAGAGAGGCAGAATCACTTCCCTCGATCTGCTGGTCACAATCCTCTTGATGCAACTCCAGATATGGTTAGCCTTCTGGGCTGCAACTGCAAATTGCTGGCTCATGTGGAACTTCTTATCAACCGATACTCCCAAATTCTTTTCAGGGCTGCTGTCAAGCCATTCTCCACCCAACCTGTATCTGTGCTTGGGATTGCCCCAGACCAGATGTAGGACCTTGCACTTGGCCTTGTTGAACTTCATGAGGTTGGCATGAACCCACCTCTCAAGTCCAGGTCCATTTGGATAGCATCCCTTCCCTCTAGCATGTCAACTGCACTATTCAGCTTGGTGTCATCAGCAAACTTGCCGATGGTGCACTTCATCCCACTGTCCATGTCACCTCCTAAGATGTTAAATAACACCAGTCCTTGCACTGATCTGTAAGGAATGCCACTTGTTATCAGTCTCCATTTTGGAGCTCAGTTGGACATTGAGCTGTTGACCACAACTCTCTGAGTGTGCTACCCAGACAATTCCTTATCCAGCAAGTAGCCTGTCCATCATATCCATCATATCCATTTTTCTCCAATTTGGACTCCAGAATGTTATGTGAGACAGTGTCAAATGCTTTGTACAAGATGATGTCAGTTGCTTTTCCTTTATCTACTGATGCTGTAACTCCATCATAAAAGGTCACCAGAAGGCAAGTCAAGCATGACTTGCCCTTGGAACCCATGTTGGTTACCACCAGTCACCTCATCTTTATTTTCCATATGCCTCTGTAGGACCTTCAGGAGAATCTGCTCCATGAGTTTGCCAGGCACACAGATGAGACTGACTGGTAGCTCTCTGGATCTTCTTTTTTTTCCCTTCCTGAAAATGGGGCTATGTTTTCCCTTTTCCAGTGTTACTCCTTAAGAAAAACAATCTTGTTAAAATGCTTGTTACTAGTTTTGTTTTTGTTGTTGTTGTTTTCATTTTAGAATCTTTTTGAGTCTGACAGTTAATCAAAAGCAAAAAGATCTTGACAAGTCCACACTAGACTATTTTTCTGCCTGACGTTTTGGTCCAGTTACCAAAAATAAAGACAACAACAACGATAAATGACCTATTCATAGCTATAAGCTGAATGTATAGCTGTTGTAATCTGATGACAACCCCTTCTTTATTCCTGCCTCCATCATCCTCCTCACAACAGCAGAAGGGAACACTTAGCTCCTGTAATCTGAGCAAGCTGTGTTGTTAGTGGTGCAGCAGGGAACTACCATTATCTTTTACTTATCAGATATCTGGCTGACACATGGGATAATGTGCTGGATTGTGGCCTTCCATAACATGTTTGAGGCATTTCTGTAAATTACTCTATGACGTGCTTCACTGCTTCCTGATAAGTGACCAGATAGAAAGCTGATTAAGGAATGTCTTGAACATTATCTCTCTGATCTTATATTTTTCAGTCCTCTTTTTCAAGACAGCTACAGCCTTCATAGTCTCCAGTGCACTGGTTAGAATCATAGAATCGTTGAATCAGAATGGCTTGGGTTGAAAGGAAACTCAAGGATCAGCAAGTTCTAAGACTCCTGCCACAAGCAGGGTTGTCAACCACTAAATTAAGTATTAGATCAGGCTGCTGAGGGCCGTCCAACCTAGCATCTCCAAGGACTAGACATCCACAACCTCTCTGGGCAGCCTCACCACACTCTCAGTAAAAAAACTTCCCCCTCACATCTAATCTAAATCTCCACTCCTTTAGTTTAAAACTGCTATTCCACTTGCCTTCTGAGCACAGCACATGCTCTAGCCTGTCAGCTTAATGAGGCAGACTGAGAGGCTAAGTATTTCCTATCTCACAAATACAAATGTGCTCTTACATTAATTCACAGCCAAAGTCAATGAAAGTTTCAGTGTTATGAGTGTTTTTAAGGTGAAAAGGGACAAAGGTTGTGTAATAAACACAGGGTAATTTTTTGTTGTTGTTGTTCTAGTTCATTCTGTTTCTCTTTCAAACACCAAAAATTTCCCCCCCTTTTCTCTTTACAAATGAGTATGTGCTAAAAATTTTAACTTGAATGGTACTCATTTTACCTTCATTTGGCATCTGTCTCTAAGTCGCAATTCCATACTGAGATTTGTGTTTTGAGAATTAACTAAAAATGAAACCTTGTAGTTTCATTCATTATAAACAATTAGAACAGAAACTGGCATTAAATATAGTCATTTCTTAGTGACTGTTGGAAGACAAGAAAATACAAAATGCTAACACTGCAGTCTGGAAAATGGAGTATCCTGCAGTTAGGTTTTGCCTGTCTGTGCATGCTTTCTTGTTTCCCTGTGTTTTGTAACATTTGCATTTCCCCACATTCCTCAACTTCACTGATCTTCTGTTTATTTTCAGTTCTCTTCTGAATATTTTCATTTTCTCCCTTGTGAGAATCTCTCAATTTCCTTGAATCACTATTATATTAAACACCGTAATTGATAAGCTTAGTTCCACAAAGCATTTTTTTAATGTGATATGGATGAAAAATGCCAAAGAGACAATATATATAAATATATAGGCATGGGCAGTGACTACTTTAGAGAAGTTACAATACTCCCCACAATAACACAATGAGTTCAATGCATTAGTAAGGATGCAGTGTTTGATCCCAGATTTGAGCTGTTACTAAGCTAAAAGAGAATCATCAGTTGGTAGGAAAATGGAATTCTGAAACCGAGTATTATCTTCCTAAGGAATATAGTGTTGTGCACTAATTAATTCCTACAGCATTATTTGTCACGTTGTCGGTTATCTATGACAATACCAGACTAATAAACCCTTGAAGGGTTTATTGGGTCAGTCATTAATTAATTATACATTATCAAATATAGGATTAACTTCTACATAGGAAAACAAGGACTTCTCAGGATGCAAAGATCTCTTTGAGTTTAAAGTGAACATAGATACTTGGTAAGAAGATTTTGGAAGGTAGCAGGCCTGGGCTAGACACACATTTAATTCATAGATACTTGGTAAGAAGATTTTGGAAGGTAGAAGGCCTGGGCTAGATACACATTTAATTCAATGTAGACACTTCTTTAGTTTTTCTGTGTTTTTAATTTAGTTTTTTATGATTAATTTATTTATGATTTACTCTATCTAGGTTCTTCAGTCATCGTCCATAATGTAACCTAGCAGATCTGCAGATCTTGCTGCTAATTTTATTAATGTTACTATTATCAATAAATTCTTTACAGCTTATAAATTCTTCTTCTGGAGGTATTCCAAGCTAAAATGTGTCCTGCTTTGGTAGTAAACCCACTGGGCTCCTAGCATGTGAACATGAACATGCACACTCATACATACAAAATATACATCTAGAATGACACGATATGAATTAAAAATTACATACTGCATAAACTTGATTTTCTTCTCTGGCACCTAGCAAAGTGTTTATTCCACTTGAAGTTTTCTTTATTCTTCAGTTCTCTCAGACTCAGAACCTTAACTTTGTTTATGTTTCTGGGTTGCTTGCCAAAAGCAGTCAGCATATTAAGCACGCCTCTCTGCAAAAGCACCTCACACCTCACAGCCAGGTGAGTCAGCAAAGCTCTGCAGCTCTGGGTGACATACTTGGCTCTGATGTGGAATAACACCACCAATCTGCTGAGTACTGCACCTGCAAATGAAATAGAAGAAATGAACCTTCTTTGTTTCACAAACTGAAGCCAAAGGCGAAAGAAGGTGATAACAATACAGTATGCTGAAGCTTTTTGTTTTAAAGAGACAGAAAAGAGAGTGAATGCTGGGAGAGAGGAAGTACTCTAATCATCAAATGAACTTTTATGTTATTTTTGGCTCTGCTAGCACAAACTGATCCCAGAAGCTAATACCAGCTCCTGTACAGCCTGTAATACCAGTTATTCAGTCCTGGATTACCGCTGATTCTGCATAGAGTGCAATGAGCTTGCTGTAAGTTCTTGCTGTGTCTTTGTGTGTTGTGCTCCAACTGTTCCACTGGAGTCATTATCATTATTAGTTCTAACGTTTCCTAAACATTTTCACTGCCTCATCTATTTTATGACTTTTGCAGTGCATATAGTCTGTTATGATTAGTAAAGTAGAGGTATTTAGAGAAGTATTTATGGATTAAATTCTACAAAATTTTCAAGAAGAGGATATTTCTAATAGTGCTTGTTTATTGCATGTGAAATACCAGCCACAACAACAAAACCAAGAACAGCAGTAAGCACTAGCTCCAGCTGCCTTGTGCTTATGTTTCTTATTAAAACTCTGATATATCTTTGCTGAATTTCAGTCTGAATACACATAAGTGAATCTGAAGGCATGCACACCTATTGAAAACAATGGAGTCAGTCATTAACTCCATTTCAGGATGTGCCTCACGTTATATTAACACACCTCCTAGTACTTTTCAGTCCCAATGTGGAACAGCAGGTGCTGTTCCATGAATCATGAATTATACCCAATTACATTTGTTTTTTGGCTGAGTAGTATTGTTCACTGAGGTTTAAAATGAGAGTAAGTACAGATGAAACCTTAACAGACAATAATTTCACCTTAGGTAAAATGGCTTATGTCAGAAGTAGCTTCACCAAAACCCATATCACTGATCTCGATTGTCTTGTAATGTAACCTATATCTTTCCAAAGCAAAACAGAGTCATTTTATATTTATTTACTACAGTTGCATGCAATGAATTCATAACAAATTAGACAGTTTCTGTTCAAACTGTGGGAGAATTACTTCTCTAGTATATATTCTAATCACCTTTGCACTACTTCTGGAAAAAAAAAAAAGTCAAATATTTGTACACATACATATTGAACACTTACTCCAATTACTGCATGCCCCAGCACTGCTTAAAAAAACAAACAAACAAAAAAACACTACAATTTACTATTTCAGGAAAGATCAGCCATTGCAATGGTCATTATTTTTTAATAGAAGAAAATGTTTCAGCTGCAAAAGCACTGCATTACCTTATATAGAAACACGCCACCTTGTCTGATGGATAGATCCTCAAATACTCCTCCAGTTTTAATTGTCTTCCTAGGTGGATTATTGCTATCATTCACGGGTTTGAATGGATGCCTCATATTCATCAGATAATTTTGCTAACAATGATCAACACCCCAAAGCCCTATGAGTTCCCATATGCTGTAGCTGTGTAGAAATGTTACAGCTGAAATTTATCTACTACAAGCTGAATCTTTTTCTTTGACTTTGTTGCACGTAGTGCAGCTGTGATAAGGTCTACAGAATAAATAAAATTACCAAGAGAATATGATACACAATTTAATTCAAAGTGAAGCAGTATTTGAAATCAGCTTCCCCTTCACTCAACAACTAAAAAACGTCAAATCTCAAGCTCAAGTAGTTTTTCCAGTAGGCATTCAGAATCTGTTGTTGCTCTTCCTCCTGCGTCCCTCTCAGTTGTAGGCATCATAACTGTACCCTTCACATTTCAAATATCTAATTGGTCCCATTACCCATCATCAGTGAGACTCTTTTGAAGTTCATCAACATGTTGGAATTATGTTTCATTTAATGTATGTCAAACGCCTACAAAGGTCCAGCTACTATTCTTCTCATTTCTGTGTATTTTCCAGTGCAATATGTGTTTATAATGTACTGCATGCTGAGAATTCTCAGGTTATAAAGTACACGACCAAAATCGTTGCTTAAAAGCTTTTGGTGATTGTTCATTCCTCTCAGTCCTAATGTGTCAGTGAAAATTTTGGAAGAAAATTACAATGCATAGAGATCTCAGAAAAATCACATTGTTTATTTGTTTATTCACATATTTAATGTCGAAAATAATCTCACACTTTATTATTTCTATTGAAGCAAGAAATTTCTCATACTGTGCAGAAAAAGGAAAGGTAGTGTTACAGGGATTAATAATGCATCTAATATGAATCTCTCAATAAAATTAAAGATGAAAGAAACAACAAAAACAAAATGAAAGCTGAGACATCAAAACAAAAAAGCATGGGCATCCTGAATACAGAGTGCCATTTCACTTTTATTACAAATCTTTTGTGTCTAGGCATTGTAACAAAGAATTACAGAAATTCAAAGCACTTTGGAACCAAATTTGTGCAACCATTTATGAATAGATATGTATGTAGTTCAAGAAGTTTATCAAATATATAGTCATTACCAATAATTTATTGGTGAAGGAATGTAGTAGCATAATGCAATAGTGTGGCTCCCTGATGCTTCATTTTTCAAGTCCTTATATTCATAGCATATAATTCTGCAAAATATTAATGATTTTGGATGACTTTTTTTCTTATGACAGATGCCTGCCTGAGGCTGTTTCTTTGGTGGGCAACAATCAATCAAACAACTGAACCATTCTAGGGAATTGAATTAGGAAGAAATTAACATAAAAATATTCACAACCTCGTTTTATAAAGTTGAACCATGCTTTGAAGCTCAAACCTCATGTTTGAAATGAGAGTATTTTTTCTAACGTCTTTTTAAAATTTGAAGAAATTTGAACAGATCTAAACATTGGGGCATGAGGGGAGAACTCATGTTTGCATTCTCAGGAAAAAAAAAAGCTTCGCTAGAGCCTCATTTGGCCTAACATAGTTCTTAGTGCGGAACAAAGAACTGTACATGTTCTAGGCCTGAAACCAACTGAGGATGCTACACATCATCTGACTGTATTGTCTAAAGGAGATGGACCAAGATGATAAACAGATAACAAACTTTCTTGGCTAGGTAAGGAGCCAAAATCTCCTTTGTGGTTAATGAACATCCTACTGGCAGAAGGAATATCAGAGAGATAAGTATCAAAAGCATCCACTAAACATAGTCACTTAGTTGGAAATACTAACCCCCTTCTTTATTTCTGGACAAGTCTCACCCACAGAAAAATAATTTTTAGGGGACAGTGAGACCACTGTTGGTAATGAAATGACACATTATTAGTAATAATAATTACTAAGTAATACTGCAGCATTCAATGTTCTTGATGACCTAACCATCTCTTTTGGTGTGAAGTGGAGAAAAATGAACTCAGCAATTGAATAAATGAATGTTGATGGATAAGGATAACCTTGCAATGAAGGAATAGGAAAACTTTGGTTTTGCCTCAGTCTTATCTGCATGGTTTAGACAGAAGAATGGTAAGGTAGCAACAGGCAAGTACTGCTTAGAAAAACATGGGTTATTCAGTCTATAGAACCTGTGGAGGTTCAGCACTGTAGAGAGGTTGGCTGATGTAAATGTAAAGCTGTTACTTCTAAAAATCATGATGATGACAGATGAGGCATATATTCTAAAATGGTAAGAAAGACAATTTGAAGAACTATCAGGTGGTCAAAGTAAGCACCATCCCTGGTAAGATGGAGTATGTATATCCTGCTGGCATCCTTTTATGAGTACGAACATGACAAGAAAGCAATCAGAAACATTCAGCACAGATCTACAAAGGTAAATCATATGTGACTAATATGATTGCCTTCTGTGAAGGAATGACTGACTGTGAAAATAAAGGATAACAGTTCCTGTAACTTTCACTTTAGTGAGGCATTTGGCAGTGTATTTCACATTATCATTTGGAGGTTGAGGATATGCGGTGGGATAAATCATTTTTTAACTGGACTGAAAAGTGGCTCCACCACTGGGTTTCAACAAATATTCAACTGCTTGAGGTCATAAGACTGGTATAGAATGAAGTACCCCAGGATTGGATAGAAGAGTTGGTGTAGTTCAGTATCTTCTCTCGGATTATGAGACAGAACACTCCTTCAGAACACTTGTGGAGGAAGCATTCAATGCACGAGATGATCCAGATTCAGTACTGGGACCTTGAGAAAGCTGAAACCTGTGCCAACAGAAGCTTTGTGAAGTTCAAGAAGAAATGCTAAATTCTGCATGTGAGGTGGAATACCCTCACAAGTATGGCTGAGCAGTATCTTCTTTAAAGTGTTTGAGTGTTTCAAGCTGAATATGAGCAGAAGTGAATTTGAGATAAATTGCATATTGAGCTATATTTGTGGAATGAGTCCAGTACTTTGTGAGTCACTCCACACATCATTGACAAGGCTGCAGTTGGAGCACTACATCCAATTTTGGGCTCTACAGCTCAATATGAGTGTGAGGAAAATAGAAAGGGTCCGTTAGAAAGCAAATGACGTTTAGGAACTCAGAGCATGTGGCCCATAGAAAATGGAGGAGCTTGCATCTATACAGTCTGGCAAAGAGAAGGCTAAGGGATAATCTAACAATGCAGTTGCAAAGATGACAGGGTTAAACTCTTCACTTCAATGGCAGACTCATAGAATCATAGAATCACAGAATCATAGAATGGCTTGGGTTGGAAGGGACCCCAAGGAATATCAGGTTTCAAACCCCCTGCCACAGACAGGGCCACCAACCTCCAGATCTGGTACTAGACTAGGTTGCCCAGGGCCCCATCCAACCTGGTTTTGAACACCTCTGGGGACAGAGCATCCACAGCCTCTCTGGGCAGCCTGTTCAAGCACCTCAGTACTATCTCTGTAACAACTTACCAACAGTCAAGAAGAAGCAGTTGCCGCAAATTGAGACTTTGAAAATTCAAACAGGATTATAATAAAAGCTTTCTCATTATGCAAGTAACTTAAGACTGAAACAGACTGAGAAGAAGTGAGATTTCTATCTTTCAAGGTTTACAAGGCACAGTCAGAAAAAAACACACTGGTGTTAATCTCATTTTACATAGCAGATAGACTAGATTGACCTCCAGGTATCCCTACATATCCCAATTTTTAAAAGCTTTCACACTAATTATGTTGAAATCTCTATTTTTCATGCCATTTCCACACATGAATTTTACCTCGGGAAAGATTCAATGAATTCTAAGTACTGGACATCAGCTATGGCAAGCAAATTGCTCCTCTGTAGAGGGAACATCTACTACTTATGTCTTATCCAAATGCTCTCCATGGAGTTCCACTTGTTTTCAGAATCTTTAAGTTTATATAGATGAACTGCTCTGTGAACGAGATTTTGAGACACAGAATTTTTTCAGGAGGAAATAATTGGTGGATGTAGTCACTAGGGCAAAGAAGCAAGGTGCAGTGATTTACAAGATTCTCAGAGATTCCAAAATTTCGAGGTTAAAAATAGGGATTTATAAAATAATCTGTTTCTTTGAAAAAGTTGTAGTTGGATTACAATATAGGGAAAAAAGGGAATCAACCGTGCCACACCTTTGGAAAGAGGTATACACCTTAATTAAATATGACACCACATTGAAAGGTATAGAATAGGCGAGGAGACAGTAAACAGTTCTCTTGCTCCCTCCTGCTCTGTTAAAGCCTCAGTTGAATTTCTCTTTTCCAATTTTAGGTACTAGAGTTTGTGAAACATATAAACTTGAAGAGAGCTCAGTAGAATATTAAAAATAACTGGATTCTAGAAAACAAAACTAGAGATAACTCAAGACTAAATGAATTAGGACTCTTTAGCTCAAATAAATAGAATTAAAAATAATAATAATTAAAAAAAAGGGGGAATTTAGGTATATAAAAGGCTGCAAGTACAAAAAAAAAATTCTCTGTGCCCTATTAAATAAAAGAACTGATGAATTTAAAATGTAGCAAAGACTGAGATTGGAATCAGAGTATTAGAAAATGTTATTGTAAGTAAAAGTAATATGATGAGAATAGTTAAGTGCTAGAATAAAATTTCCAGGAGATTGTGGAATGATATATGTGAACTATCAGCTTGCAGAGATATTGTTCAGGAAGGAGAAGATTAGATAATGACTGTTTCTTTTTATTTTTTGTTTTGGCTAAATGGTAAACCATTGAGTCGCCTGTTCTGTACAATATGTTCAGAGTATTTTACAGTGCACTTAATACAATACTTATTTTATATTGTAAATATTGTATTATTATGTGAATTATTTTCTAATAGTTAATTCTGATAATTTTATACTTAGAAAAGATGGTGTTATATTTCTCCTTTGAATTTGTTTGAGTTCTCTCTCTTCCATCTGTCTTGTCTCATGTACTTAAAGTAACTGTATCTTAGAACCATGAAAATTCCCATTATTTTTCTTGCACTGCGAACTTCATAAATGATTTTGAGTCACATGCACCCAAAACATTTTCATAACTGAGGTATTTTTGACAAACTTCTGCTCATGAGGAAAAGTACATATAATAAAACATTTAAGATGAAAACAAGAAGTTATTTCAGTTCATGGATACTTTTTGAAAAATTTTTCTCCAATCAGTAGACTTAAGGAAACAGTTATCACCCATGAGCTATTTCTGAATGGTAAAAAATAGATATATTTAAAAGAAAATTAAAAAGGAAACAATGTGCTAAATAAATTATTATTTAAAAATCATGAGCACAATTAAGGCTGTAATGAACATATGTGACTTGCACCATTTTCAGTTTAATTTACTAAAGTTGGTTCTTTGCGGAGTCTTTCCCCTTTATCAACTTAATTTATTTCTGCAGTTCTCAACAAATCACATTGTAAGCCAATAGTATTGGAGGGAAGGAATGGGGAAGAAAGTGGGGAGAGGCTGTGAAAGCCCAGTTCAATTGTTTTTAGCACACAAGGAATTGTCTATCTCTGATTTTGGAACACACTATTTCACGTGTCCAGACAATGTAAGATTGTAGTCATAGTCCAAGCTCACATGCTGCTGACAAGATGGTTTAATAGAACAACTACTTTTTTTTTTTTTCTTTTGGCAAATACTCTGTGTACCAAGAAATGTATTACTCACTTATAAAAAATATTTTTCCAATCCAAGTTAAATTGAATGAAAATTCAAAATCAAAAAGACATTCCACATTTTTTAAAATTCTGAAAATTTCATTTTGACATCAGCATTTAGTGTTTTTTTAATGTGGAAGAAAACCACTTTTGGAAGACAGAGGAAAAAGTCACTTTCCACCTGCCTACCTGTGCTTCATACACAAAAGTGCATGATTAAAAGCCTGTGCTCTTAACAGAGTATAAATTTTTCATTCAATATAAAATAATCTTTTTTCACAAAAAAGGTTATTTTGCTTTTGTTTGCCTGTTTCTGTTTTAAGTGACGTGTAATGTTTTGGAGACAGCACAATTAAAAAGTGTCATTTCTTGACTGAGCTGAATCTCTGGCTATATCAGGGCTGAGTAGCTGCAAACTTCATCACATTCCAGACACTGGCTTACTATCTCAGGTGAAAACCTCCCTGTAAATTGGTCAGAGCAAAACAATCACTATAAGTTTATCCTGGGACTCAGAATCTACAAAGGTTTCTTATCATTAGTAGTTCTCCTGTACAGGGCAAATACAACCCAAGAGCTGCATGGGAATTCACACCTGGTATTTCATCCATCTTTTGTATTATTGGCCATTTGAATCTAATGACATTCAAAATAATGTAATTCTGTCACTGACCATCTAGGGAGTTTGTAAGTGAAATGAAACAAGCATGTATCATAGAATCATAGAATCATAGAATCATAGAGTCATAGAGTCATAGAATCATAGAAACATACAATGGCCTGGGTTGAAAAGGATCTCAATGATCATCTAGTTTCAACCCCCCTTCTATATGCAGGGATGCCAACCACCAGACCAGGCTGCCCAGAGTCACATCCAGCCTAGCTTTGAATGCCTCCAGGGATGGGACATCCACAGCCTCCTTGGGCAACCTGTTCCAGTGCGTCACCACCCTCTGTGTGAAGAACCTCCTCCTTATATCTAACCTAAATCTCACCTGTCTTAGTTTAAAACTATTCCCTCTTGTCTTATCACTATCAACTCGTGTGAACACTCATTAAGTAATATGTAAGTAATATCATTTAAATTCATTTCTTATAGTATCTCCTTATCCCATGTTTGTTGCACTTCACTTACATGTTCCCTGCAGAGATGTATTAACATCACTGTTTCATTTTAATGGCGTTACAACAACTCCCCAGACTTGCCCTGAGATTGTAGCACTACTATCTTCTGTATCCTACATTAGCATCTCACATTGCCACAGATTTTTATTTTTTGCATTTCTAGCAAGGGACAATTCTCCGTATATTATTTAGTACCTTGAGTCCAAGTCTTTTACTATGAATATGTGTTGCATTAAAGTAACTAAAATTTCCTGAATCTAAGCAACACAGCAGAATCAAGTGTAATTGTGATAAATCCTAGGGAAATCCCTGGAGCTCTGAGCTGTGCTCTGCAGCATTGACCCTCCTCCACAGGGCACACAGCACCCAACCTCCTTATTGTAAAACACTGCTGCCACAAATGGTAATGCTCTTGACCACCCTCTTTGTAACTAGGAGTCAAATCAGAAACCAGTTCTCAGGAAAGTAGGATCCAGAGTTTTTTTTCTGTTTCATAGGAAAGAAAGAGGCACCTACTACATGGGGAACATTCTCGTCTCAAGGCTATTTCCATTTTTACCTCAAGTAGTCTTTGAACTACTGAAACAGAAATAGGAACCCCAGTTTCCTTGCCTTAAGGTGAGTACTCTAATCACCTAGTTAAAAGCTTTGTTCATGTTTCCTTGAATTATTTTCTCACCAGAAAGGTTACAACTTGATGACTGGAGAATAGCCAGATAGTCTCTAGCATGTCTAATGAGTAGATACACTTAAAGTAGATGACACAGAATTAAACCTGTGCCTACATAAAGGACTGAACACATATTTTTCAAATTTAAGATGAATAACAGTAGGATATGTTACAAAGTTTGACAATTGTTTTTTAAAATAGCATTCTTTTCTTTCTCTTTAAGTAATGATTGAAAGCACCAACCTGGCCTTCAGTGACATTGCCAGGGACACTTAGAGGGGACTTTGTAGTACAGATGAGACGAAAATAAATAGGTACAAAAAGAGTCCTGTCTCAAATCACCATTTTTCTTGTAGTACATTTTATTCTCTTCCAAAATTGCATTCATTTCTGCTCTCTAAAAATAAAAAAATACCAAACTATAAAAACGTTAAGGTAAAATACTTTCACACCTTATGCATCCTACCCCAAATATTCAAGTCATGTTGCATCTTCTAAACAAAAGGATAAATATTGATGTTGCATGGCTTGTTACTTCCATTACTACTGAAGAAACAACATAGCTAAACACAATGAGCTGTAGTCTACAATCATTTATGCGTTATACATAAAATCGTTGGTTAAAGTTTAGTGACAACACATCTCTGAAAATTTTTTAGAACAATAAGTTCATATGGATCACAAAAAGAAGTACAAAGATAAGTTTAACTTGCAAGCCTAATCAGGTCAGCCAGACTTTTAGCTGTGAGAATGATGAATATGAAGAGCCACTACTCACATTTCAGACCTGAGGATATATTTAGAGGCTGGCAAAATGTTTGCAAATTTTTACTAGGAATAGTAATGAATTTACAAGTAGAAATCTTTTTTTAAAAGCATCACTGTGAAGTCTCAATGGTTTTATTCACAACATATACACTTTTGCAAACAGAATGAATTCTAATTGTATAAATTGGTCATTTCTAAGCATTTGAAGCTGTATTTCTTTCTTTGAATGCACAAAGCGATCCCCTTGGCTTCAAAGGAAATAGTATGCATGTCCCTGGTGACAGCCTTCTCTGTATTATACGCAGGAGGAGGCTGGTGTGGAAGTATAATTGATATAAGTTTTGAATGGCTGAAGTCTCCAGGATTGGGCTCTGTATCTGAAAAAGGAAAATAGAGGCTAACTCCAAAAGGTATTTACATATGACAAGAAATGATTCCTGTACTGAATCTAGTTCTGTAACTCAGTCAAAAGGGCTCAGCTAACATCATAAATATGAGAGTTAAACTCAAATAGTTTATGAATAGCAACTGCAACAATGATTGAATTTCTCCTTTGCTACTCTGTCAAGGGGTATATGTTATTGCTTATAATATTTAAAAAGTCATTTTTGGAGTTGAGGTATTAAAAGCTTAACAGATAAAAATATTTTATAAAATATTAACTACCCTAATAGAAAGACACATTGGGTGCCCATTTTATTTAAACATTTTAATTTTCATACGAGTCCTTCAGGGCAGCAGGAATATTACGTTATTAAAAATGAGAAGAATTATAATAGAATGCATTTAGGGAACAATGACTTAATAAAGTATCACAAAGAATATGTGAAAAATAAAAGGGCCAAGCAATTACCTGAGTAACCAGTAGGTACATGGATATATCTTTATTATAAATTTCTCATTAGATCATTTAGGGACAGAGTTCATTAGTAAAGAGTCCTACACTGAAAATGTCATTTTTTTGTGAAGAACCTTTACTACTTTACTCCTTATGGCCAGACATTTCTGAAAGTTTTTCAATCTGCAACACTGATTAGGGAAGTTTTCCACAAAGTTATAAAATGCTTGTTGAGGAAAGACATCAAAAGTTGATTTGCCATGTGACAGTGGTCCTTTCTCTTAATAAGACTGTATTAAAAGATGGTTACAAATACTCTTTTTTTTTTTTTTTCTTCCCCTATCAGCTTATTTCCTGAAGCTGCACTAGTTTCTGGAGACATTTTTCCTATAATAAAGTTATGAAGACATTTTTACTTTATATTTACTTGTAGTTTAAGCTAGAAGAGACTATAGGAATTTCCCTTCTAGGTTGACACTATCATCATCATTTTACCATAGGAACGATGTAAATACATCTAATAAAAGCCATGTCAAAAGGATATATTCAGAAGGGACTGATATTCCTGATAGTTTCTGAGCACCAACTATAAAGTGCCAACACCTTTAAAAAAGATCTGTTTTTCACCTGGCACATATTCAACATTCCTTTCAGCTGTGTTGCAAATTTAAACTCATACTGTAACTACATGATCACAAGACCAGCCATAAAAGAAGTTGAAGGAGTATATAGTTGGGGGGGGGGGTTAAAGCTCACTGTTGATCACCTCTTATTCATGATTAAATAATATGGAAAACTGCATCTTTACAGGGGAAAGAAAAAAAAAGGATAAAAATTCTCCTGAAAAAAATGAATCTAATTTTACCAACGCACAATTGAATTAAAAAATTTAAGACCAGGGTTACTTTACCAAAAGCTTTCAAATTCATAGTCACCAAAGACAAAAGACCAAAAAGACCCCAACAGGTGCTGTGGCTAACAAACATTCAGTTAGGCTCATACAAGGCTAGGCTATGTTTTCTTTCATTTTCAAATGGAGATAAAAAGTAAAATGAAATTTATGTAAATAATATGAACTTTCAGACTGTGTTCCTGAACAAAATAACAGACTGGATAAGGTTAAATGTTCTGCTATGAATAAGCAAGTTTTCCTATTTGAATGTTGTTGTGTCAACTTAGAGTGTTTTCTTGTTGTAATTGTTTTGTTTTTCTGTATCTATGTGAAAATGGTGGTATGTCCGAGCATTTCGGAACACTTAAGAAAGCACCACTGAAGAGAGTAATTAATTTAAAAGCAGCCTCTCCCAACCCTTATCCCCAAAACCTATGCATTCAGTTTCCATGTTGTGCAGAGACAGACATCTAAATGAAAATCTAGTCCCTCAGCTAGTTTTTTCATACTCAGTGAATGAATATGATCTACAAGCTCTTCCTCTGCTTTCTCAGAGTTTGTTGCTCACATTCAAGATCAGCTCTGATAACCTCAAAGCAGACGTCTGGGAGAAAAGTGAAGTTAATGACAGAATGTTGAGGAGGCTCAGCTGGGGCTTCATCCCCTGATGCCTAGGCTGGGCTACTGGTTAGGCTGTGTTGGGAAGGCCTTGCCTGGCTGCCCTAACTTCTTGGTAGGCCTCAGATGATTCTGGTTCCCCAGATTTGCTCTGTTCAACAGTTCACCCAGAGATTGTGCTGGTGGTGAAGGGATCCACATCCTGCTCCTTCCTGACACCCTGCCTCCTGACAGCTGGAAAGGGATACAGCTTCCTGGTGTGGAATCCTATCTGCATAAGTCTTCTGGAGATAAATACACTTAAAAGGGCAGTTGTCTCTTCCAAGCCCTCCTCAAAATCTTTTATACAGTATCTTTTTGGTTGTATCAATTGAGCAAGATGAAGAAATTAAGTTTGGGTCTTTACAGGTAATATTTGACCAAAAAAAGAAAACCACTACAACAACAAATCACCGGGTCAAGCCTCACCTCTCCTTCAGAAGCTAAGTGTAAACAGTTGGCCATAAAGAACCAGGTCACAGGGCCATGGACTGGAATGGTATTTCTTATACTATTAAATTGGTAGCATGGCCTCTTGAAAGGCTTTGGCACGGGCTAGCTAATATTCTTCTATAAAGAGTAGGGATTAAAAGGGGTTCAGAGTAATTCCTAATAGGCAGCTTGGATGCAGCTACCCAGTTTTGGAGCTTAGAGTTCAGCTGAGGTATATATAGTTATAATCTCCCTCAGGGCTGAGAAACAGCCTCTGGCCAATTTTACTTTCAAGTACCCCGTGAATGCAAGAAGCACAAAGCAAGCAAAAGTCAGCAGAAGTGAAGAAAAAAGGCAAAGGGCAAATCTCTGGCCACAGTTATTGACATTAGTGAGTTTTCACTCTTTATATTTCAACATCATTGGATGAAAAATTATTGAAGCTGTCCAAAGCTCAAGGATCAAAATCCCTAGACACTGCCAAACTAGATACTGTAGAAACTGTACATACTTATGTAGTGTCATTGCTGCAGAGAGCTGGCATACCACACTTTTACTCAAACCTAGACATTATGGCCTAGTATATGGGCAATTTGCATGTGAAGATGTTTGCAAAATAAGCAACTCTACCATCTACATCAGTTGTGGTCCAGATAACAGGTTTCTCAGAGGACTAGCATCATTTGTTTCTGATGCCATAAGGTACACTGAGATTGTAAAGAAAGTACAGGAAATAGACACAGAATGTGGACGTATAGTCAAATTACAACTGGAGTTGGGCACTTTAGAGAGTGTAGGGTAAAGAAGATCCTTCCTGGTACCCATTATGTCTAGATGTGTCTATTGGGCAGACCAGGCTACAATAGAAAAAGAGGTAAACTACTGGACGTTTGAGACTCAATGCTGCCAGAATTGTGATGGAAGGATTTTTATGATATAGAGGAAGCTTATAAAACATAGTCAAGTTTCAACACTTGTCATGAATTTTTGTATCTCTGGTTGTTTATTGAAACGTGGGTTTCCAATTTTTTTCTGCACAAACATTCACTCATTTAAATTAATAGAGGTTTCAGCTCCACTTTTTAGCAACAGGGGCCCAAGGCTTAAAAGCTGAGCTCACAGCAAGATGATGATATTATTTAAAAAACAAGTTTAAAAAAAAAGAAGCTACTGAGCATCTACTTTATTACATATTTTAAGAGTTTTCAGTGTATTAAATTAAACATAAATGCAAGATTGACAAAATGCCAAGGGTGGAAAAATGCACAAAAGGAAAAACAGCAATAAAAAATGTAAGTTCACTGCTTTGGAGTATAGTATAGCAGGACAAAGCTAGATATGATGATGTTGTCAGGTTTCTTCCCTACACTCAGTCTGAGGAAAAATATGTTAGAGTTAATAAGAATGGATTAATGGCAAATTCCTATGTCCTGGTGCAGGACAAGGTTATGACCCTGGTTAATGAGGCTGAAGCTGGTGAACACAAGTTTGAGCAGAGTGTCACTGTGTTGCCAGTGCCATTATCTGAGAGCAGCCAAGCCAACCCTGCACTAACTGCCATGCTAAGTCTCTATGAGCTCCCAAAAAATAAAATGCCTAAAGGAGATGATAAATGTATCATCAGAATAGCTCAGTCAAAAGAAGCAGTAGGCCACAGAAATATACTTCTGTGGACACTGTACTGCTGTAACATTCTCTAACACCAACAGAAGCTTTCAAACTGAGAGGTTTACTTCAAGCTGTTGGTTTACATAATTCCTGTCTTGACAGTTTTATATAATAACATTTATACTGGCATTTGTTTTGCTTTGTTTTATGGCATATTCCTTACACTTAGAGAGAAACTGAGAAAAAAAAAAATCCTTATTGAGGGACAGAGGAAGAGCATAAAACACTGATGAGATACACTGCAGCCAGAACTGAAATATAAGTAGGAAATGGGTGTTGAAGGTGTCCTGAACAGGGGTAAGTGCTTCAGCAAGAGATGGGATGTACTCATTGAGCAGACTTTCAAAAGCATGGGGAATGCAAAGAAAATGGTTAAAATTTGTCTGGGGCTATTCCATCCAGTTAGAAGGGTAGAGTCTTTCTTGAACCCAGACTGATTCCTTCTGCACCATGCAGTTCACTGAAGAAATCTGTTCTGTACTATTTTGCGTGGAAAAGATGAAATAATGTATTGTTTGTTTGGAACTGTCTAAAAATTACTCCACATAGCCTTGATGATTGGCAAATGTGGGAAGTGTGAACTGTGAGTGCAACCTAAAATGATGCAGACTTTAAACAAGAAAAATATAAACTGTTTAGAAAACAGAAACTGTTGATGAAGAATGTATGTATGGAAAATGGCCTTCTACTTGAACTAGCTTTAACAATGGAACACATTAACAGTTTATGAAAAAAATCAAAATATCTTAGGCTCTTTTCCAGCCTAAATGATAAATTTATTAGAGTGTATTCATAACTTAATTTAAAATGTTGCAGTTGATGAAGGTTATGTCATAAAAGAATGTATAATTCCTGCCAATCAGGACAAAAGCATCTAAATAATTTCAGAGGTTTGTAACATCCACTATTCTTACTCCTGTGAAACTTTTAAACACATATTTTAGGATATAGTCATTTTTAGATACACATTTTTACTTCAAATTCAATTTCTAATTCTACAGACCCCTGAATGCCACATTCTGAACTGCTGTAAACCAGCAGCTCACAGACACCTATGAGTCTGAGACTGTAGTCCCTGAATTTATGAAACATGCAAAGTCTTAACCAATAAAATAGTGTAATTGCCACAGTGAAAAATAACTGGTCAGTCTTAGAATGTCACACCACTGAACAAACCCTTTTCTCCCTTCCATTTATGATCTGATGCCTTTGCCTATGTTAAAAAATTAATGAGAAACAAAATACTCTCTTAGAAAGATAGGTATATAAATATTTGAATGGGAAAATTAAAGGTTCGTTTGAAGTAAACACATGTCTACATAAGAAATCCAGTATTTGACCCATATAAACCTAGGCATGAAATTTGTACCATGAAAAATAGGAAGTTGCTATAGGTACAGCTGCATGCCTCTATCATGAGAATAAAGCAACAGCATTATTTTTCTTATTTAACCAAACCCAAAGACTGGACTGTAAAAAAAAGTCTAAGTTGGGGAGTCAGAAATGAAGATGGTTAGTATCCACATGCACTGAAAATAGAAATATTTATGTCTATATGACAAATTTATTTCCGCTGTGAATAGATAAAAATGGTGCTTTAATATGACTCACATATGAATCAAATAGTTTCATTAGGTTTTTTCATGAAGTGTCTTAATTTTTAAGTTCTTCTTAGAAGTTCCCATGATGAGAGATCTCTGAAGAACTAAGGTTACAATCCCATCGCTAACACAATCTTGTAGGCAAACTGTGCTCACATCAGCTAATTATTCCTGAGCCTTGATTTCATAATGTGCAAAATAATATGTAAAATATGTACTGGCATTATCTACTACAGATGGTAGATTTTAGATTTGACATATTTTAGGAAAAGATGGACTGCTACCATCAGGCAATCTTATGTTTTATGTAAGACAAGCCATAGACCACCTTCTAGTCAATTCTTAGGACAACCCACTACTGCTGCTGCAGCCAGATGTGGACAGATGACCACAGCTAGAAGTCACCTCATCTAACATCAACATTTCATTGTGTTGGTGATGGTAAAAGACAGGCACTTCCTTAGGGCATCTCATCCCTTTCTAAAATGGGATGAGCAATAGGTGGCGGAACAGCCCATGAGAAAGGCCAGATTTGTCTGACCATGGGGAAATCCAGAGTTCAGATCGCACAGAAGTTTTTGAATTTAGATGAGTGGACGCTCATTTCCTTGAGGGATGAAGAAATTCTCAGATAGATACAACCCTCCAGCTTAAGCCAGGGCGTTTTTCTTATCATGGGAATCACTTTTTTTCTGCTTTCTTTTCAGTTGCAGGGCTCGCTTGCCGGGGCGCGCACTGCTTGAGCCCTGTCTCTCCGGATAGTCCTGCCTCGCCCACACCAAGCGGTCTCCGTGCGACAGCCAGAGGCCAGCCACGAGGCGCCGAAATCAGACTCTCGGGCGTTGGGGAACAGCGAGGCCGGACCGGACAGTGACGCCGCGGAGCCCCACTACAGCCTCCGCCACCGGGCGCAACGCAGCGCGGCGCGGCCAATGAGCGGTGCCGGGGCGGGCTCGGGAGCGGCGCCGCCGGTACTTAGGCTCTGCCGGAGGGGCTGAGCAGCCCACAGCGGAGCGGGTCGGCGCGGGCGGAGGAGCCGGGCGCGCTGTGGGGAGGACGGAGCTCACCTCCTCTGCGGCGCCCATGGGGACAGGACGACTTTAAAGGAGTTTGGGGGGGGTTCTGACGACCCGCTGGGCGACCACGGGTACGGAGCAGGGTGAGAGGGACTCCTTTTGGGGACAAAGGGTGGTTCATTTTTTTTTTATTATTATTTTTTCCCCTCTCCTTGCGAGGTCCTGGCCGAAATGCGAGGCTCGAGCGGGTAGACACGGGTGGCAGCTGTGAGGCCGCCTGCTTCTTCAGCATCCTGTTCTCACGTACAGCGGCTTGGCTCGGCTGCGAGCGGGCTCGGGACCCTCCGGGCCAGCGCTGCCTCTGCCCTCTCCGTTGCGGAGCGGAGAGCGGAGGCTCCCGAAGCAACTCCGTCCCCCGCGCGGAGGCGGCGGGCGGCAAGGAGCCGCCTTCTCCTGCGGCGTGGGGCTGGGCCGGGGAGCCGGGAGCCCCGGGGCACTGCTCTACCCTGCACCCCGAGAGCGAGGGGGAAGGATCCGCGCTGGGAGTTTCCCCTCACACGGAGGGGAGGAATGGAGCGGGGGAGGAATGGGTGCTCGGGGCGGAATCGCTGAAGTCTTTTGTATGTGTCTTGATTTTTTTTTTTTTTCTTTCTCTCTTCCTTTCCTTCCCTCCGTTTGCACTCTCGTTTTTCTCTGTCCCTGCCCACCCCACCCTTCCTCCAGATCCGGCGATTTCTGCCCTCGCCTCGCCCTGTCATTGATGGGAAATCAACTGGATCGCATCACTCACCTGAATTACAGTGAGCTGCCTACCGGGGACCCCTCGGGGATCGAGAAGGACGAGCTGCGCGTCGGGGTGGCTTACTTCTTTTCGGATGAGGAGGAGGACCTGGACGAGCGAGGCCAGCCAGAGAAGTACAGCGTGAAGGGCTCCGGCAGCCCTGGCCAGGAGACGCCCACCCACCACCTCCACCACCAGCTCGTGCTGAACGAGACCCAATTCTCCGCTTTCCGCGGCCAGGAATGCATCTTCTCCAAGGTCAGCAGCGGCCCCCAGGCTGGGGACCTGAGCGTCTACTCGGTGTCAGCGCTGCCTGCCCTCTGCAAGCCGGGGGACCTGCTGGAGCTACTCTACCTGGGGCCGTCGGAGCAGCCGCCGCCGCACTGGGCAGTGTACGTGGGCAGCGGGCAGATCATCCACCTGCACCAGGGGCAGATCCGCCAGGACAGCTTGTACGAGGCGGCCGCGGGCAACGTGGGCCGGGTGGTGAATAGCTGGTACCGCTTCCGCCCACTGGTGGCTGAGCTGGTGGTGCAAAACGCCTGCGGGCACCTGGGCTTAAAAAGCGACGAGATCTGCTGGACTAACTCCGAGAGCTTCGCCGCCTGGTGCCGCTTCGGGAAACGGGAGTTCAAAGCCGGGGGGGAGCTGCAAGCTGCTGCCGGCACCCAGCAGCAGTACTATCTCAAGATCCACTTGGCGGAGAACAAGGTGCACACGGTGAGGTTCCACAGCCTGGAGGATCTAATACGCGAGAAGCGCAGAATCGATGCCAGTGGCAAACTGAGAGTGATCAAAGACCTGGCTATAGTGGACGAGAAAGAATAGTGCGCAGCGGGGGTACATGGCTATCTTCTTTCTGCCCTACTGGGGAGCCCAGCCTGCCACAGGAGCAGCCGGCTGCACCCTCTTTCCATGGGACGCGACTGAAAGCAGGATCCATGGCAACATTCCAAACAAACAGCGTTCTTTACACCCATAGCCAGTATTTTGTTTGGCTTTCAATAGTCTTAATACTGAAGGAGCACGTGAGAGAGAGAGGAAGAAAAGAGGGGGGAGGTGCACGAAGGCTGTTCTCTCAGTGTGTGGACAAAGTCTCTCCTGTTAATCGATGTTGACCATTCTAGCAACACGCTAATAAAATTTCAAATTGAAATTTTTTTTAATTTTTATTTCATGGCTTTAATCCATGACAAATTTTAAACATTGGGGGCCATGGATGTGGATTTAGCTAAATGCGTTCTTAGCTAACGTTTGCCTTGCAGCCAACCAAAAGCATCCATTGTACTTTGCTAGTTGGAAGGGGTTGCAGGTGGGGGAGTTGTAAATGCTTGTTTGCTTTGTTTCTCAACACTGTTGCTTCAGCTCATAGCCGCAACCCAAATTTTGTCCCAGCCAACTTTAGCGAGACATCAGCAGGGGAAAGTGCTTTCACATTTCTGGTTGAAGCTGATCACATTTAAAATAATGTCTTTGCTTTCTGTCTGCAGCTCTCTGCTAAATGTTATCATAATTTATAAGCTGCTTCCACCACCACTCTTTTTAATTTTCTTTTTTTGTGCAAAAAGTTGGTGAGCAGCTGTTTCCTTGAAACTAAATTTGCTGGTTGAAGGTGTATTTTAGAGAATAGTGTACTCAGTGTTGGTCCTTGGAGATCCAGCCTCTAGACTCTTATGCTTAGGCTGTGGGTTTGTGTCGCTGTAGTGACTCTCATTGCAACACTGCATCACTACCTCTTCATGCACAAATCAACAGAATCCTGCAAGAAACAAATAGGTTTGAATTCTGCATGTTGTCTTTTTAAACAGCAATTTATTACATATTTACAATTCCACTTGAAGTATATGTAATGTGGCCAAGTTCATTTTGCATTTCAAATTCTAAGCAACTAAGAATCCCATTCAGTCTTAAGTTTAAGAATCCACAGCTGCATTTGAGATGCCTTTTAATGTGATGTGGGTAATGCCTTGTCTGTATTTCAGATCCAGTTCACTCATTGCTTAACTCGCAGTTTTGAAGTGAAAGATCAAAATATTAAATATACATAAAATCTAAAAAATTATACTGGGACACTTCTAAATCTGTATCTTTATTACTCTGAGCTGCGTACAACTTGTAGTAAGTGATTTGTCTTTGCATGTTTCAGTGCTGGAAAGAAAATGCATTTGTTTTTGTCCCCTCTTCACACATCAATGTCAGATGACAGAATAGAAGTAACACCCCTGTTCTGAATGTACAATACACTCCACCCCTTATCAATGTACTGTATCCTGGCTCCTTTTTGTATTAAACAATGTAATTAGCAACCTTGATGCAACAGTAACTTCATTTCTACAAAAGGTTTGCCTCCCATACCTGAAGCTGTGAGAGTGGAGTGTAGCTCACCAGAAGTATTAGCATAAATATGTTTAAAAAAAAAAATAAATAAATAAACTCCTTTAGTGAAGGTCATCAAACAGACTTTGTTTATTGATACACATAGCATAGTTATGCCCTAATAGGCAGTATTACTTTTATTTTCCCACTCACCTTAAAGTACTTTTAGTACAACATGGGATAAGCTTTGTTGTTGTTTGGTTTGTTTTGTTTTTTTTAGTGAATTGCCATACCTTTTATTAAATATGTACTATTTTAGCATTAGATGGGTGATAATATCTGGTAATAATAGCTCTTTTCCATAAGATTAGCAATCTTCAATGTTGTATTTGTATATTTATATTGCATTACATCTCCCAGGCTGTTCCAGTTGCTGAGTACCTCATAGCACTTGGGGGGAGTGCTGTGAGATTGCAGAAAGATACTGATGTTGCAGCCAAAGCACTTAAGGAAAAAATGGAACATAAATAGTAGGAGAAGGAAGAATGGGCAAAAGTAATTTAATTCCTCCTTGTAAGATATGTTGGAGAACAGGAGTAGTAAGAGATGGGGGAGGAAGTAATTGGCAAGGTGTCTACAAAGACAGAAAGAATGGAGACATGTAAATTTTGAATTCTGAATATTTTTTCTTCAAGTTGTTCACAAACGAATAAGATAGGGTTAGAGAGAGGATCATTGCAAGAATAGCATTGCAGGTCCTCACCAGTGCAAATTTAGAGCATAGTGACTTTAAACATTTCACTGTGCTTTGCAAATACTCCATCTCTCTATCTAAACAGCCTTTTTAACTGTTTGTTGTGGGGTTTTTTGATTTATTTATTTTTAATGATTAACTAACCCATTTCATGAACGTGTCAGTTTTCCTTAGTTGGCCTTGTGTGTGTTTATTCAAGCTGTGTCAGAAGTCTTTGGCATTTCTCCAGATTCGTACAGATAAAGGTAACGAAAATTAGGGCCTCGGTCCTTTGTGGAAGGTCTAGAAGAATGTATTGGAAATATTCATAAATGGCATTGATCTGAGATTACTGCTGCAACTGTTTTCAAGTGGCAGTCTGCTTTTAGCAACAGAGATATCCACACAGATCATTTTACTTTCACTGGATTTTAGTCCTGAGTTTCTGAAGCAATCTGGTCCTAATTCGTAGTCCATTGAAATTAATAGAAGTTCTCACTGACTTCGGTGAGGCTGTGCTGATTAGGAGGTGGTTAATATTTGTGGACCTTGAAGGGAAGTGAGGCTTAAAATGGCATTAAGGAGAACAGAAAAGCCACCTTTCTGAGATCAGAGACAGGCAATATTGTGGAAATAGACAAAACAGGTTAGTCCTCAAACAAGCAGCGTTAATGTGAAGAAGCAGTAGGAAAAGAGTGAAAAGTGAATAGAAATGGTTGTTCCGTGTCTTGAAACAAGATGGGAAAGGCTGGGGAGCTGTTAGATGCAAGAGGCAATTATGTGTATGACTGACAGGTAGAAAAGTAATTGATTATACTCATCTTTCAGGATCAGTGACCTGTCTGAGTTAACATTTCCATTTCCATCAGTAAAGATATTGACAAATTATATTTTATCCATGGAATCTGTTTACATTCTTCAGTCTATCATTCTAGGGTAAATATTTATATCTAAGCAATTCACTGCCGTTGAAGTACTGTCTTGGTTTAGGTTACTTCAAAATCCTGCTTTTGTGCCACGTTTCAAGTTTTCTGTTAGCTATTTGGGAGCTGCTTTATTGAAACTGTTTTGCTTGGATACTATATTCCTTGTCATTTCCAAATGCGGTCTTTTGAATTGCTTTGAGGCTAACACTTTATTGAAAAATTGTTTCATGTTCTCTTGAAGCATAAGAGCCTTTGTGAAATGTTTTATTGGCTGAATTGTATGACTGAATTGTTTGCTGGTTATTTGCTGGGTATGTAGGTACAGAAGTATGGGAATGGGTGGCAAACTGGATTTTATCTCCATCAGCTTTGTATTTTCGTGTTACTTTGTTTTCATTTTTTAGCACTTCTTCCCCTCTAAAAAGTATCTGTATGCAATTCTAAAAAGAGAAAAACCTTCATAATATATATATTTATATATTTAGGGCAATATTATGCTACATTGATTTCAGATTGAAATCTGGTTGTAACAAGATATGGCCTTCAGGGTGTGACAAGAAATGGCCTTCAGTCTGTGCAGAGTGTGCATAATGTTAATTATCCTGCCTGATTTAATTTTAGTGTCTTTCATATTCAGGTAAGTGATGTGCAAAAATCTGTCAGAGTTTATAGACCTCTTTATGCGATGTGTTGAGCAGCTGTAACTCCAGCCAAAGTTGGCTGAAGTTGAGAGAATTCTGGATCCACTGGAGACATGGAACATCCTGTAGGATCAGGTACCTCACCCCCCCCCCCGCCCCCCTTCCCTCCTCCAAAGTTTCCAAATCTGTCTTTTCAACTAGAGAAGAAATAGGGGACTGTGATATCTACTGTGACTTTTACTGTTATTTTCTATGAAAGTTTTCTACTAGAGTAGTGTAGAAGTGTTCTGTTCATAATTTTACTTAGCTGTGATGAAAAAAAAATGGTATGTGTTGATGCTTATATTTTGTAAATGGTATATTTTCTGCTTTATATCCCAGGAGAAAGATGCTGGTCTCAGTCCAAAAGGATTAATCCAGAAATATGTAGGGGGGGTATGATTGGGCTACTAAGCTGAGAGTAGTTTCACTGCAGAATTACGTGTGAAATGATAATAATGTATGACTAGAGTGTGATCATGTGCTGCTGTTTGTTCATGAATGTCAGTGTTTCCATGGCAAATCTGGAATTTATTTACTTAATTATTATGAAATATGAAACTTCTCTGCTCTCTGAGTTCAAATATGACAAGTAAAACAGCCCTACATTCATGGATTCTCTGAATGCTAGTTTGATCTGTCAATTTTTTATTTTTATTTTCCAGTTTTACAGTAAAGAAAATTAATACTGGTATCAGATATTTTACTGAACTGCTTGTAAATGAAAAGAAGATGCTAGGTTGGGAAAAGGGCAGTGAGGATTCTTCTGTTACTTGGAGTGCTACTGGATTTACTCCCAGTTTATATAGGTATAAGCTATTAGTCCTGCAGGGTTTTTTTAAGAAAGTAATTGTGGCACTATGTATTCTCTCTTTTGCAATATAGTATTAATTTATATATATAATACATATCCTTTGCGAAATTATTCTTTTTCCATATATTGAAATGTCACCATGCCTTGGAAAGTAATCATTATTTGAACCATGTTTATTTTTGAGAAAGAAACTAGGATTTGTCTGATGGCGTTTATACTTGAGCAGGTAGTAATATTCACTTTCACTTCTTAATTTTAAATATTTTGCATCATTAACAAGCCTACTCAGGTGGTTATATCCAGAGGAATCATCAGCATAGGCCATACAGATTGAGGTTGTTGAGATTATGGTTTTATAAGATCACACTTCATTTGTTTTTTTTTTTTTTTTTTTTTTTTTTTTTAAGAATATTTTTATTTGAGGAATTCTGGGAGTTTCTGGTTCTGCAGATGATCCATGCATAAAACCACTTGCTTCCACAAGAGTTTGTAATATCAGGTCCTTTACTATAAAAAGTCTATCCCCTTCATCTGGCATTTATTTGTGGTTAAAGTTGAGGAGTAGGTCTAGCCAACATCCTAACCGTCAAGTGCACACAGAATTCAATGGAAAAATTATGTGCATGGTGTTTACCAGAAGAGCCTTAATTGCATATTCTTGCTTGTACATATGGTAATTATCTATGCAATTCTGGCATTTTCCTAGGTAAAGTGGGTTAATGCTTTTCAAACATTTTTTTTTTCCACTTGTATGGCTGTGTGGGTACAAGTGTTGGACATTGACAGAAGATGGGGAATTAGCATATGGGCTTGAGTCTCTGAAGTGCCAATCCCCTGCTGTTTTAGTAGTCAGACAGAATTTGAAACTAATGTGAGTACGACCAAAAAAAAAGGTGGGAGAGTTAGTTAAACTTCAGATTTTTCAAGAAAGAAGTTCATAGCTAAACTTGAAATGCTGTTCTTTCTTTTTCTTCTTCACAGTAAATGAGGGTGAGTATCCCTCATACACAAAACCATTCCCATTTTGGAGATTCGTTATACTGTCTAGGCTAAATAGTGAGCAAAATAAGCGGTGTCATCAGTCTTAAGTAGCAAATAATTTTTCTAAACCTAAACACTATTTGGATACAGAGTGACATTGGCAATCTACTTTGAAAGTTGCATGAAGTCATGAACTAAACTCAGAAATGAAGGACTTCAATTGCCTTTCTTTCCACTTCCTATGTAGGAGAGGTTAGAGCTTGTTACCAGTTTATGTAAATCAAAGAATAACCCTACTTCATGAACACAATCCTGTGGTGGGCTTTACAACTGGATGAAATTATCAAGCCCTAGAATTAGTTCTAACGTAACGCTGTCATTGCTATAAGCAAACCTATATCCAATGACGTGAGTAAATACAGAGTGCCACATCATAACCCTCCTTCACAGCAGAGTACTTTACACCACAGAAGGAATATTCCTCATAAGTTATTTAATGTGAGTAAACATATCACAATCTGGTCTCAAAACAGATAATCTCTTTCCATATGTTCCCGCTGTTTCCATGGACCCTTTCAGTCAGTTGAAAGCAATATAAAGACTGAGTCTGAAAAATGTGGTGATTGTTTGTAAATATTTAAACAGAAATTTATATGCATATTGATATACAACTAATATATATAATATTGTAAATATGAATACATATGCATACAGTGTGTGTATGTATTATGCATATGCACACACAATAAGTCTTGACTGTTTTGTTAGTACTGGTAATAAATGGCATTTCTGTATGTATACTAACTGTGCAACAAATGGATACCCAAGACTATACTGGCAGGATATAAACACTATTCAATATTTGTTCTTTAGGGTATGCCATGGTCTTCTGACATCAAGATAAGTTAATTAAATATGTGGGTTTTGATGTATTGCTACTTACTGCAGGAAAAATATCAAGGAGCACTTCACTTTGCAATAACGAAGTATCCTTTTAGTATGAACTATGCTGCTACTAACTTGTGTGTTCATAAATAAATTAAAAATGCCCCAGTAATGTATCTATCCTTCCTTTCTTTGGCATATGTTAATGATAGTGCCACAATTTTATTTTTTTTTTAACTAATTTAAATGTTTGTTATTGTTGTTTTTCTGTTTGCTGTAATGTTTTGGAAGCATGCCACTGAATTAAGCTGTGTTCTGTTGTTTAGCCATGCTCACCTATTGTTGTATAGTTGTTTGAAAGTAAAGTGGCAGCTGGCTTTTCTTGACTTTTTTCAGATATGTTTTATTTTAAAAGCTAAAAGGTGAGACTTTGAAAAACACAACTGAGTTGGCTCCTTCCCCACTGAACACACTGTTGACCTTTCACCAAATTATTTGGGCCACAGCTAGGCTAACCTGTCTACTTTTAGAAATCTTACTTTATGGATACAGGGTGAAAATGAGATCTGTCAAGAACAGTGAGTGCTCTGAAAATAATAAGTAAATAAAAGCATTGCTGCTGCAAATAGGTCTAGTATAACAGAACATGGGTAACTCTGATATTGCTGGTAATTACAATATCTGAATAAGCATTGGCACCAGTTACTTTTAAGAAGCTTAGGTTGAGTTTCATGCTACAACTTCATTTAACAGAGATGGCTTGGATGAATGCTGTATCTGTTAATATTTATTATATAACTGTATGATAGAACTCTGTTTATTTGCATATGACACAACCTTTCTTTATCTTTACATTCAAACTTTTTTTTTGCATGATATGTCTGCCTATTTTACAATGTTTCTAGATCAGTATTTCTAGTCTGTCCTGGCTTTATATCACTGATTCTTCAGTTAGGTGTAATCAAAGTTCATTAATATTGAAAAGTTCACTTTAATTGACCCATTGACTTATTTTAATTATGGCAATATAAAAGAGTGTCAAGTGGTAGACTCCCACAAAAATAATCAGTTAATATGTGGATTCAATATTTCCTATGTCCTTTTAGTTCTAGCTAAGGACTGTAAAAGAGTTCCCTACATCTTTCTCTCTCTTTCAAGGTGAAGAAATATGACAAAACAGATGGGCAGAAGAAAAAGCTTATTTAAAAAAAAAAAAAAAAAAAAAAAAAAAGCAGAAATCTTGAACTGTTCTTTTACACTTATGATTTGTATACAGATTAACTCAGAAACATGCAGGTAAAATTCTCACTTACAGTAGGAGCACCAATTATAGAAATGATACTCTTTGAATTTTGACATACTAAAAGCTTGTATATATGTGCTAAATAATTTTCTTTTCCATTTCATGGCATGCTAGTTACTTTTTTAATCCATAGGAACCCGAAGTTGAATTCTCTGTGTGCTGATATACCCTACCAGAAGCAGAAATATGAAATGTTTGCATAATGCCAATGACATCAGAAAACCTCTCTTGAATTTCACTTTCCTAAAATCATTAATATCGTGCATACCTTTGAGTATGCATGAGATTAATGACTTTATTCAGAATAATGTCCAAGGTAATGTAAATGAAAATAAAGCTGAAACATGAGATGCTTAGTTTTTTATTAGTTTTGTTCATAATGGTTAGTGTTTTACAGATACAGTCATTTTGGTGCTTTATCTTCTCAATACTTCATTGATGACCTCTCAAACTGTTTTGTATGTGTGTATAATTTTTCTGTTGTGTTTGTTTGTTTTTGAATTAACAAGTATGTAAAAACCTGACACCTGAGAATGAAAACCCTGAAGACACCCCAGTCAAGAAACAAATGTTGAAAACAGCTTAAATGGAGTTTGGGAAATATTATTCACATATTTTAATGAGTTTTCATAGCTGCAAATAAAATATTATAAAACACAATTGAATATTGTGTTTTGTAAAGTGTTAAATAAAGTAGGATTTTCAAACATACAAATATTACATTTAAAAAGGTTGCTGCTAAGCAGTTGATCTTGAAATGAACCCGATGTATCTTGTGTGCAAGATGCAGAGGTCAAAAAAGTATTTCGTAAATCTGATTCATGAGCCAATCTACCCTTGTTGAGGTTGCCATTATCATTCAAATAAATGTCTCTATGTACACTAATGCTTGTAGCATCTGTTATTATTTGTGTTCATCTGTGAGAATGGCTTTGTATGATTACAACTAACCAGAAAGATATAAGCATCCCTGTTATATCTGTACATTGAGTGTGATCATTAACTGTTTGCCAGGAATAAGGCAGTAGAGAAATCAGTGTAACTTTGAACAGAATAAAAATAAACCAGAGTTGATAGGTAAAGGAATTATTCTTCTGCAAATGACATTTTGTCCAGTGTATGCGTTCTCTCAATTCATAAATGAATGATGCAAATTTCTAAGAGAATAGAGGTAAAAAAAGCACCAGTTTTAATACTTACCAGACATACAGAGTAGTGTGCTGGAGAGGGCTCAGTGAAACACAATCATAGAATCACGGAATTATTGTGTTTGGAAAAGATCTGTACAATCATAAAGTGCAGCCATCAACTAGTCTGTGTCCATTAGTGCTAAATCTCTTAAATACCTTCAGGGATCGGGACTCCATTGCTTTCCTGGGCACTGTTCCAATGCTTGACCACCCTTTTTGTGTAGATAATTTTTCCTAATACACAAACAAAGTCTATTGTGGTGCATCCTATCTCTATATTGCCCTCAGTCTCTGTCTGTTTAATGATTACACAAATATAATTAACCTAATGCTGAAACAAAGACAAGATGTCCTGATATTACATGCTTTCTTTTCTCCCAAGAAGAGCACTATTACTTTGACAAACCTCACATTAATAAAGCTTGGTTTACCGAGTTGGAGAATGTTTTTGGTCTCAAAACAATGATGATCTTAGATAATTTGTGGATAACTGATAAACCATATCAATCAACAAATAGGCAATTGAAGAAAATGATTTTGTAACTGTTAACAATTCATTAATTGGAAAAAAAAATTAAAAAAAAATTAAAAAGAATTTGAAAATATCGTTTACTCAATTCTAATCAAACAGAGGAAAATTTGCTGCCCTCTAGTAAGATTACAGAACTCGGTCAATTATTTGAATGATATCTAAGGGACTGATTGCCAGAGCATCTGGACAACTTGCAATAAATTAAAAACAAATATTAATTACGCAACTATCCATTCAGATGGCTCAATGTGCTTTAGCACATTTTATTTTGTCTCACAAAGGACCGGCATACTGACATGTTAGTTAATTGAATGCTTGATTGAGCAAGTAAACCTTGCATTACACTTTGCAGCCTGCCAAATCTAAATTCTGGTGGCCTGCCAGAGGAATAGTTTTCCAGCATGAGAACCACTGCTGATATCACTGTTATCTTAAAAAATGCAAATCTGATGGCTCATTTTAGGAGATTTGCAACTTATTTTAACTTTTATGAGGAGAAATAGTATGAGAGGTGTTCTGATGTGAAGCTAACGTCTATGCCACTCGAGGTTTTAAGTAGTATTAATAACATTTTTAGAGTTGTCTGAATAAAAATATAGTTTTAGCATATATTCACAGAGTTATGATTTATGCCAGCAATAGCAGACTCTGTTAAAAAGAACAATGGATACATTCTATATTTTCTGAAAATTCTCAGGTGATTGTCAAGGTAAGCCTTACCTTAGTTTTAGGCAACATATCAGAAGATAGGCAGAAAAGATTTGAACAGCTTGCATAGATTACATTTAAAAGGATGGCCTGGATTCTTTAGGAAATCAACTGCATAACAATAATAGTAAAGGCTTTAACACTCACTATGCTCTGTACTTCTATAGAGAGAGATTACTCTCTCAATGGGGAAAATAATTACTTGCTGTCTGCAAAATATATTTAGTGATACTTCAAGACCATGCTTGGATGGATCACTGAGCAATTTGATCTAGTGAGAGGCAATCCTGCCTACAACAGGGTGATTGGGACTACACAGTCTTTAAGGTTGCTTCCAACCCAAGCCATTCAATAAATGTGTTACTATAATCATCAAGACTGCAGCAAGATTGTGTAGATCTTGCAGCAGATTGTATATTTGTGGATAATGAAGTGCAAAAGCTGAATGTAACCATTTGAGATTCAGTTAACATATTTTAAGATGAACAGCTCAGCTTAGTTGATATTCAAAATAATGTAAAAATATTAAAAAAATGAAAGTGATACCAGAAATTGTAACATAGCTTTAAGTAATGTCAAATATATTCTAAAGACAGAAGCCTTGATATTAAACTAATATAAACTGAAGAATGCTGAAGCTATGCAAGTGCTTAAGGCAACCAAAAATCCCATATTTGATCCCTTTGATAGCACTGTACTTTCACAAGTGCCTAATTGCCCTATTTTGTTCATATGTTCAAAGATGTTTTCACTAACCACATTCCTATTTAGTCTTTTGCAAGCAGAGGAGGAAGTTAGCTATTCCATAGCATAGTACACTTTTTAATATCATCTGTAAAGTTTTAATTAAAATAATTTCTTAAATTTACATAGTTTCCTTTGCTTTATTCTTGTGATACATCTCTTAGTCTTTCAGTGTAAGCCTCAAATTCATGTGGGTTATCAGAACATGGTCTATGGCTCATGAGAGTATAGTGACACAGAGATGTTCTGTGAAATCTGTTTATGTATAGCAGAAAAGCTTGCATTTATAGAGGATTGGACATGGTTATTTAAGTGATTCCATTCTTACGGTCCGAAATCAGTTCGCTCCAGCTGGGGATTTGGCACTGAAAAGTGCACTAAGAAGCCCATCTTTCAGGGTTTGAAACTGCCAGTTTCTATTAGTGGCAACACTGAGTTTATTTCCCCATTTGTGTCTAGTACTTTTGAACTAATTGCCTTCCTGTCCTCTAACTTCAAAGTTAGTGTAGCTGTTGCTTTTCTTCAAAGAAAAGATAATCTTATATGTTTTGATGGTAATGCCATTTCATATTCTGTCAGTGCAAATCTTTTTGACAAGACTGGTGACCTGTAGGTGAGAGCTTGATTCAGGCAGCAGGTGATAGACCATTTTCCCCCTTGTCATGTACTTAGATCAGCATATTACACTTACAGAAGTGTAGATAAAGGCCACAAACTTCCTAAGATTTAGTCATACTTTCAAAAATCACAGGAAATCTTAGCCATTTATCTTCGTCTTCTTTCTAAAGAATCACAGAATCACAGAATGGCCAGGGTTGGAAGGGACCTCAAGGATCATGAATCTCCAACCCCCTGCCACATGCAGGGCCACCAACCTCCCCATTTAATACTAGACCAGACTGTCCAGAGCCCCATCCAATCTGGTCTTGAACACCTCTAGGGATGGGGCATCCACAACCTCTCTCAGACAGGTTTGGACTCCAGTGAAATGCAATGTAACTGTTCTGGGTTTTTTTTTCTACAACTTGGTATGTGCAATTTTAGCTCAGATCTGGTGACAGAAGTCATTTTCATGTGGATATTAATTCCTTTCTTCATTTTTCCATGAGCATTCCAGTTCATCTCATGTGTCCAGTTACATACTGACAGAAGATACCTCTTATGCAAAAATGATACAAAATTATCAGTGTCCAAAGAGCTGCAATGATGGTAGAGGGTGTAGAGGGCAAGATATATACGCTATGTCTGAGATCCCTGGGTTTGTGCAGCCCAAGGAGGGGGCTAAGGGGAGGCCTCACTTTGGATGCAGGTCAGCTGGGGGTTAAGGACAGGTTCTGCACCAGAGGGTAGTGGGCATGGAACAGGCTGCTCTGGGCTGTAGGCATGACCCCAAGCTACTAGAGTTCATTAAGTGCTTATACAAGTCTTAGACATTTAGCTTAATTTTTAAGTAGTAATTTTTTTAATATAAAATTTTTAATTTAAAAATTCAAGTAATTTTTAAGTCCTTTGTGGATCTAGGAGTTGGACTTGTGTATCTTTGTGAGTGTTTTCCAACTCAGAGTTCTCTATGATTCTATGAGAATTTGTGTGACAATGCAGGAAAATCACAGAAAATTAAGAAGCATTATTTATATGTACATATCATATATATGTATGTATCTTCACTTTTTAAACAACATCTCTGGGGCAAAGCTCTGTATTCCTACACCTATTCCAAGTGCCATTCAATATATATACCTAAGCAGCCATTAAATAAAATATATTAACATCATGTGGAGCCAGAATCAAAACCCCAGATTGCCTGTGGAAGCTGGAAGCGCTTAGGCCAAAGTCCATCAAAGTCAATAGACCCCCATTCATCCATTTCAAAGTGTTTTGACTGAGGGCCAGATTTGCTTCTGAATCTCTCTAGATTGAATTTATCCATGGCTATAGTCTGTCTGCAGCTGCCAAGGCACAGAATATGAAAGAAACTACTTAAAACAAGAAAGACATTGATGTGCTAATGTTACACAGTTCTCTTGTATCTAAAGTGAATTTATGTAATAAAAAATTCTAGCTACATTTCTGAAGGCTCTTGACTTCTTGCTTTCCAAGTGTTGAATTTTTGGTCCTGGCTAACAAATTTTACAATGTAAGACAAAGACAGGAAGCCTTTGTATATCCTGATTTCACTGCTCATCTCTACTTTTACAAGTGTGCTAAGCTGATATAGGCTCTGATTGATCAGACTCCATAAATCACCCTATCAAATGCTGCCAAATAATAACATTTGCGATCAAGAAAGATAAATGAATAAAGAATACCCGGAATCAGAAATGAAATATACAAATCTTAAATCTTCCATTGATGAATTTCATGCTTGACTGAAAAATACCTAATGAAAATGCCTGTCTGCAACATTCCAGCTCCACTCTGTCTCCTGCCTGACTCATTCCTTATGAAGCATAAAAAGTAGATCAGAGATAAAGCTGAGAATTAAATTGAAGTACAATTTACAGTAATATAATGGGCATAATTCTAAATAATAATTCTAAGGGTTGGACTTTACTATTTTTTTTCATAGAAGAATTTACATTTACATTTACATTTAAATAGTCCCATATTGAAATTAAAATTTTCTACTATTGAAAGGATATGATGGTTAAAATCTGTTTTATTAAGTTGAAATAATTAGTCATTCATTCATTAATAGTGAGTGCATTTTAGAATATATTTTGAAAATACACATGAGAATTCAAGTACTTCTAAAATCTTTATCACTTTGATAAAAAAAAATACTTTTTTAGTTGTAAGGAGTAGATATAATTAGTTTTATTTTCTACTTTCGTTTGAGAATTTGAACATTTTAACAAAACAAAACAAAAAAAATCTCCTTTCAGATGTTAAACTAAACTTCTGCTGACCAAATAAATCATTTTTAATAATGTCTTATGAAAATATTATAATCTTTACGGGTGGGAAAAAATAGTTTTTATTTAACAGTGATTCTGATCATGGTATCAAAAACAAGGCTAAACAAGTATTCACATAGTCTTCAAAACTGTTTCATTTTCTCCATTAAGTGTAAGAAACAAACACTGACAATTTGGATCTTAATGTATGTGGTTTCTTTATACCATGTGACAGTAATTTACTTTGGAAAGAACTGTAAGCATTATATATTTGTGTGTGTGTGTGTGTGTGTGTGTGTGTGTGTGTGTATAGGAGTGCTAGTTCCTGGATTTTTCATAAACAGATAAGAAATTCTATCAAAAAACTTGGTTTAATATTCTTATGATTCTGAACACCAATTGGCAGCCATACCATCTGTTCTTCAATTCAGCAGAAAACACCAATGTAGAATGCATCTTGGGACTTGCTGTAATTCTCTTTACACAGGGAATCTAATTGGTCAGTTTAATAGGTTTGTCAAGCACTAAAATACTGCAGATATCAGTAGTCAAACTTACAATTCATGATCCAGAATAACCTTTATCAATATAACACTTTGTTGTGGAATGCCAAATTAGATCTGATTTCTATTTCTCACACGCATGCATTCAAGTCCTTTTTTTTATCAACTTTACAGTTGCTCACCTGTAAGATGAGAGTAATGGTAACTTGTATGCTATTGCAACTTCCTTAAGCATTTGTGACAGAAGTAAAGAAATAATAATACTACTTCCCAGGAAGAGACCAAAATTTTTGAAAGAAAGAATTAAATCTGTCTGAAGCTTTTAGAACCAACAGAAAATCAGTAGAATGATCATCAGACACTATTTCCTACTGTTACCTATTACAAATGGAGTGATAACACTGGAATTTCAGATTTGTCTATTAGATTTGTCAAAATTGCTTTTTTGTCCTTGTGTGTGTGCATTTGTATTTTTCCTTAAGTTCTGTTTTTGAGGGGGAAAAAAATAATGCTATTAAAATGTTTGAGCTTGAATTTTGTCTTGATTCCAGACTCTTTCTATACAGAACTACTAATATCAAAAATAAGTTCATCAATTTTTTGTGTTCCCAGTGTCTACCACATACATTTCCTGCTAAATTTAAATAGATCAGAGAGTCATCTAGTGGCCAAACAGTGGAATTTTGAATAAATTTTCTACTCAGGAGTCTTCGACTGCCATCAGATCTCATGAGGTGCATCTCAGGCACTGATAGAACGTGATGGCCAGGTATCGGTGGATTGAATTCTCATGAGGATAAAATAAGAAAGGAGATAAAATCCATCCTCCACTCCCTGAAGGTAAACAAAGAAAATTCATCATAATCATCAGCATCACCACTAACAACAAAATAATAGACAGTTCCCTAGTTTATTGGCTTTTATTATTTATTCTCTCAACAAGGCTTTCTCCCCCTTATATCAGTGAATTCTTGAGTCTCTAAATTAAGTACGTAATTTCAGACAGCCAAATTTTAAGTTATTTACATTTCAATTTTGAAAGGATTTTTGTCATACTGAATCAATCCACATATTCCTCTAATTCACTAAACCATTTTTTCAAAGTGACCAACAGCAGAAACTGTAAAACAATACAGAGATATTCATCTTCATATTCTCTCTAATTTTACAAGAGGCACAATACTCTTTCCACAATGTTTGTTAGAATTAATTATAGTTCTGAACAGTCTACAGAAATTACAAATACTTACTCATACTTTGTTTCCAATTAAGTACTTGTCTCAGAATTTTCCATGGTTTGATATCCTACTTCTATTTTTCATGTAAAATTTGTTTTTGTTCTATGATACAACAAGAAGTTCCTAATCCTCTTACCAATAATATTCTATCCTTACATATTTTTCATTTTTATGCTAAGAAAGGGAAAAGTAGCATACTTTTATTATCAGTTTTTCTAAGGTTCCTTTTTGTGATTGTCTTCCGAATCTTTCAATTTTAACAGTGACTATCTTCTGATTTTTAGATACCTGGCACATCTCCAAGGTTCTACACTAATTTATATCATTATTTCTGTATAAAGTTCCCTGAGTACACAATATTTTCTATACACCTAATATCTTGCTTGTGTTAAGATTTCTTATATAAATTCTTTGGAAGATTTTATTTCCTTCCTACAGATTGTAAAGAATATTGGAAGACCTTTCATATGAAAGCCAATAGTAACAGAACAGAAGAAGTGGCTTAGAGACATAACTTACACGGGTGCCATAACAGTTTCTTTATCCTCAGAGTTCAACTGTCAGTTCATATTATAAACACTGAATTCAAGAACTTGGAAACATAGAACAAATTTCAAATTAGTTCCAGAAAATGATTTTTCTTTTTCCTACAGCAATTTCAAATATTTTAAAAGTTCTGCTTTCAGAAGAAATCAATAAATGAACTGAGGGCTTTCAATTATTAGAAGGTTAAAGAAACTGTCAGGTCTTAACGAAAAATGGCAGCAATAATTCAGTGTTACACAGAAATTAAGATAATTACAGTTCACAAATAATACTGTAGTAAAATTGCTACATTAATTTGAAACATTTTCTACGATCATTTATGTAATGCTTAGCTAGGTCTGAAAATTTGGGCTTTCATTTACATAATACCGTATACACTGCTTTAATGTCTGCTTTCATTTTCTCCCACATCTCCCTTCATCCCTAAAGCCCACTCAAAATTTTGGATTACTGCTTCATTTGAACTTGGATGGGCTTCAGTATGTTCATGCAAGTCAATAAGCTTTTGTCTTCTACTACTTCTATCGAGAGCCAAATTGAATTGTACTTTGGTGCTCTGAGGAGGCAAGCTGGTTGTAAGAGTGCAGCGTATGTTTTGTGTTATCATTGTGCAGACTCGCTAAGAATGATGGAGTAAAAATGCTACTTCACTGCTCCTTTAAGTGACAAATGATATAACTGTTGTAATGGGGCACTCAGGATGCTGTCAAAGCACTGGCAACCTTGGACAATGATACTGGTGTGAGCTTACCAAAAATACAGTAGTTCACAATTATATGTAGTTTCTGCTTTCTCATTTTCTATTCATCTTTGTCCCTCCGCTGTAAAATCACATGGTTATGTCTCCAGACACCCATTTAGGAATAACTTTAGTAACTCTGCCACAAGCAGTGGGCACACAGCTGTAAATAAATTCAGCTTTCTTTATCAGATATTGGTAGAAATGTGACGCCAAATAAGGAATGGTTGCTTGGTTCATCCTGGGTAGTGAGAAGTGTTTATGACCCATCATGTCCAGATTAGAGGTATAAAACCATTTTTATGTTCTGCTACTTGACCAATAGAAAGCCACAGGCTTTCCATGGCTGTGGAAAAAACATGGCACAAATCTAGCAGATATTCCAGAGATTACATTCTACGTTGTGCAAACCTGATCACATCAAAACTCATAGATAAATAACACATTATCATCTTTATGGGCCACGCTGACAAAACGTGTCATTTAATTTAACCTTCAAAACATCCTCTCTCTCTCTCCCCCAGATTCAATTTGTGAATTCAGCAGGGAATATCATTACTGAACAATGAGTGCTCCTCAGAAAAAAATCCAACATAGTGAGCTTGGAGAATAAGCAGCTTTTTCAGTTTTCTCTTACTAAAGCATTCTTGTAAATTTACTTCAACTGTGATAAGAAAAAGACAGCTGCATTCAAGAGGAGTAAAGAGGTGTGAGTCACAAGGAGCAGTTATTCTCTGTAAGACAGAAGGCAATTCTTTTACTCTATCATCGGTAGGGGTTCAAAATATTGTCGGTGTTGGCAAGGACCTAAAGCCTGCTAAAAAGTGCCCTAGGGAGGATAATCCAGTCTTAGACATGAAAATATTAATGTCTCAGAAGCAGCATCACTGTGTGATTTCACTCTAAAAGTGATTTCAATAAGAGTGCTAGTGTTGAACAGCTGGTATGGAAAGACAAGAGGTTTACAGTGTTTCTACTGCCTGCTCTTTGTTATTTTTTTCCTCTTCTTCTGCATTCTCAGGGAAATACATGCTTTGTTTCCATTTATAGTATCTAACATGTAATTATCCCTAAACTATGAGTGGCAATTGAGTCAGGCTGTCTTAAGCACACACAAATTGCTAAATAAATAAATAAAAGCCTAGTTTTCTAAAGAACAAATTGACAGCAGAAGAATGATGTGAAATTCAGTAATTGGGGGAATAAATAGATATATGGCTACATATTCTAAAGACTTGATGTGATCAGCAATATCCACAATTACACAGTAAGTTTCTCAAAAAGTGCTAATGGAAGTACTAATGGCTAGAGAACTGAAAGAGCTTGGCCTACAATACGCAAAAGCTGACACATTACTTTTATGTTTTAGCATGAGAGATGCTGTCATAAATAACAGCTAATAAGCTCTAGAGTAAATATTTGATTTTTTTTCCACAGCATCTGCTGAGCACCGATGAAATGGGGCATTCCTCTGTCCGTTTGTTGAATATGGTGTAGAGTGCTTCCCTTCCAGCAGAAGAATTTTCATTGAAGCTGCAGAATATCCCAAGGTATGAAAATCTGTAGTGTTTGACACTGACTTCCTTTAAACTCTTTTCATACAAGGAGTTACACAGTTCTTGCTTCTTTAGGCAGGTGTCAACTTTGATCTGCTGCCAAAGTATTTAGCAGTCTAAACTTCTTGTAAAAAGAAGAGTTTCCAGTGGCTCCTAAATCATAAAATAAGAATTAGGCAGAAACTATATCTAGTGCAGATTTTCATTATTCAGTCTATGAAGATATTAAATATCAGCTACACAAGTCTGGAGGAACTGGAAAATCTAATCTTCTGTAAATCAGTGTAAAATCAGTAAGACATCAATGACCATAACACAATTATTACAACTAAGATAGCAAACACTGTAACATCATAACTTTTTTCCCTCATTGTCCCTATTGACCTACTGGGAGAAGGAAGACCAAAGCATGAGATCCATAACAAGTAGGTTACACTGACCATTGCACAGTGGCTCCAGCTTTACAGACTGCTCATGGAAAGCTCCCCAGACCCTTGGCTGTCAGACACCTGAATCTTCATCTTGGTTGTCAGAAGGGTTTCTCCTTCTCATGAGAAAATAATTGAACAAACACAACTCAGTTTAAATACTCCAAGAGTTTGTGAAAACCTCAGGTGGGGACTGACATCTTAGTGTTTTTTCTTACGTCTGTGGGATTTAAGTGAATTAAATAAGGATGTAAACAATGTAATGGATTTAAAGAATTGGAGAGTTATACATCTGATCAGTGATTCATATTAGTGTCTGGGTGGAAACTGATCTTTTGCTTTTAAACTTTTAACAATTTTTTTTTAATTGTCAAATCTCTTTCTACTTGTTGAACTTCTTATTTATGTTCTGTTTCTTATTCTTCAAAGCATTTAAGAAAATATAGTATTATTATGCATATTCAGAAAAATTCCTCTTCTACACAGATCACATAACAAAAAAAAAAAAAAAAATCAGTGGGAAATAAAACATAAATAGCTAATATTTTAAAAGTGTTTAAATATGGAAAATATCAAAAATCAACAGCTTCCATTGACAGGCAATGCAACACACGCTTCACTTGAAAGCTCTGTGTCTCTTCTGTAAATGTCAGTTGGATGTTTTCAGCCTTCATAATTTTGGAATCCAATAATTCTGTTTTTCAGTGAAATAGCTTATTAATCTATGTGAAACATATTAATCTATTTTTTCCCCAAAGACAATGGAACTAGGATATAAACTGTTTTATGACTTACGTTTTCATAGGGGAAGGGAAAGGAATCTATCAATACTTTGGAGACATTATGTTTAAAAATTATTTGAATTTACAGAATTTTTTTTTTCAAAACAATTCTGCTTACTTCTGGTTTTCATTTACCTCTAGAAGTGAGTAAATGTCTTGCTTCATTGCTGTACTCAGATGATTCTTAACTCAGTCTTTAGCCTCAGAAAGGATTGTGATCATGTTCTTAGAGTTGTCAGAAAATCTGCAGCATTGGAAGTATCTAAAATGTTTTCGTGTATCTTTTTACAAATAGAAAACTTTGGGAGTTTTGCAATAATGTGCACATTACCTGCATCTGTTTTACTTTTGTTAGCTTTGAAGTATTTTTGCATCTAGTGCAGTTTAGTAATATAAAGATTGTGATATAATTGGGAGTCTAAAAAAATTCCAAAAAAATCTGTAGGCTGGTCTTTTCTCAAAGTTATTTAAACTTCAAAAGTAGAGAACAGGTCTGAAATTTCATTCCCTCTGCTATTTGGGAGACTCCATTTCATTTGAATTAGGCATTATAGAGTTTCTAAATGGACAAAGCAACCAACTTTCCATAACAATGCTGTGCGAGCATAGATTGTGTGACTGTATAATGCAATCATGTACATTTCTTTTTAAAACTAGGGTCTTTTGTTCTCTTGATTACAGATAAAGATATTCCTAGTGGTGAATCTTCAAACTGAAAAATTGTCCAACTTACTATTCATATTCTGAGTCAACAGTTTGCTTTGTTGTTTTTGTTGTTGTTGTTGTTTTTCTTTCCTTGTGGTTTTGAGGTTTTTGTTTTTGTTTTTGTTTTCTTTTGTTTTTTTTTTTTTTTCTGGTTGTTGTCATTTAACACACAAAATGCTCAAGACCTGCAGTAAATTTACTTGGAGTCTTTCTTCTAATGAAAAATAATCATACATAGATATCTTTTATTTCAAACATATACAATTTTCCAACAAAGAAAATGAAAATTATTTGCAAATACTCTCAGCTATCTACCTAAGCTGTATACATAGGTGTGTTTTTTGTTAATCTGAGGCCCATGGGTAGTAATGGTCTGCACCTGCACAAGTGAAATTAAATCAATTTTGTAGTGATTTCAATAAAAGTGGGATTTAAAATGTATCTAATTCCCTTACCACTTTCCATTGTCTAGTAGGAAGAATAATTCAAGTACCCAAACATAGTTGTATATTTCTCTTTCAGATGTTGTAGAGTATCTGAGGCATCAGCCTTTAGCTAGCAGACACAACACAAGAGCTTTGCAGAAAATCCACTCTATATTGGAGTGATGGCTGTAAACCAAATGGAAATGGCATCTCAAACACTGAAGTCATTTGATATCACAGCCATCACTCAAAGCAAGGACTGGTGCCTCTGGAACTTATTCATCTCACTAGAGCAGGAAAAAAAAAAAAAAAAAAAAAGTTGAAACCTTGTTTGTCCATAAAGGGAACCTAACTGATTATTTTCAGTTAGATGTTCTATTCTATTTTACATAGCTAAAGTCAAATGATGCTTTGTATCCTAGGAATAAGACTTGCAGAGAATCATTAAAAAAACATTTAAGTGCTTGCTTCTTTTATCTGAAAAGCGTATCTTCCTTCCACAAAAAGCTGAACTCTCAGCGATGTGAGTGTAAATACATGAACAAAAAGTTTAGTTTGCAATTATGCAAAGTAAATCAGAGCTGAACAGTTAGAGCAATTGTAACTATCAATGAGTTATTCACAAAGGATAGAAGAGACGGGAAGACAGGAAGGGAAGGGAAGTTGCCCTTGGCAGCAGGACTGAAACTAAGTGATATTTATGGTCCCTTCCAACCCAAGCCATTCTATGATTCTATGAACTGTAGCTACCAGCTACAGAGTGCTGTTGTTTTTTATTTGTTTGTTTGTTTTTCAAGTCAAGGTATTGCATTTAGTATTCTTATATGTTGAGGTTCTTGGCTCAGTCCCTCTTATATTAACCAAGTGTTCAGCTGTCACAAAGATACTTGCAAACACAAAGCAGAAAAAACTAACACTGAGTTCATTAATGATATAGGAGGGTGAATCTCCCTGTATTACTTTTTTTGTAGTGCAATTTTCTGCCTCGAAGGACTAAATGGGTTCTGTGCATCCCATTCCTGTGAAAGAAAAAAAAAAAATTCAAAAGATTCATATCCCACAAATGACAAATTACAATCCTCTTTCTTAGGATGGTATTTTTACCTTCTCTGACAGAATGCTACACCACAGCAACCAGTAGGTATACTGACTTTAATTAAACTATACATAAATAAAATGTTATTTCCTGTATGATTTTGGCTTTCTTTTTAATTTTCACTTCTGCCAATGAATAAGAGTGTAATTGAAATGTCAATATCTTTTCTTAGTAAAATGGGAAAGTAAAGGATCATTTTTTTGAGTCATGGGATCTACTAGAAGGAAATGTATGATATGTTTTAAATGTTTCTCTTAACTTTTTGTTGGACGTGAAGGGAAAAAAAAAAAAGTGCATTATTTTTTTCTGCTAAAAGGTGAAGTTTCCTTAGGAATCTTCTTAACAAGACCATTTTTTAAAAAACATTTTGCACATTGCTAGAAGAGAACGAGAATAGGAATGAAACTATATGGATTTTTGACTGAGAAACGTGGAATAGAAATAGAGTGTGTCTCATATGGACATCACTCTGAGGACCAATAGATCCTGTAGATCTATGCTGCCATGTTCTTGATCTACAATATCTTTACTGTCAGCTAGCTCAGAAGCCTTCTCAGGCAAGCATTAAATCATGTATTTCTTACCATTCTTCTTAACCATGAAGTTGTGGAGAGGAGTCTTGAAGAAATGATTTCTTCCTCTCTTACTTCTCTTTCATTCATTGCACCTATTGCACTAGTGTTCACAAATGTAAAAGACTTTTCTGAGCTGAGAAAGCATCCTGAGAAATTCTGTCTCATTTCAGCCAAGGAACAGACAGCTGTGTAACTTTGATTCACAGCAGTCTGTAGTAGCCCTTGAAATTGAGGATTACAAAAGGGAGTAAGATAGCTTATAGAAAATCCAAAAGGGCAACTATAAGTGGAGAAAATAACAGTGGCAATGAGCTATGTTTGTTGTTTTTTTCATAAATAAATAAATAAATAAATAAATAAATAAATAAATAAATAAATAAATATTGAGGCAATGTTTCTGTGTCTATCATTTGATGTTGTTATATACTGCCCCTGGAGAAAATAAAAATCATGCTCACTTTCTTATCTTTTCTTCTTTCCTTCCCTCCCTCCATCCTTTCTCTCTGTACCCATTTATTTTTTGGTTCAGCTGTACTTGGCTGCTGATAATTTAAATTCATTTCTTCGTGAGTGCCTTCCTATTAGAGATAAATGACACTTCACACATTTGCTGCTTGTTTGCTTAACAGCTGCCTCTCTTTAGTCTCTGTGTTGTAGGTATCTGGAAAGATGCCATGTTTATATTATGTACAATAACAGACCTGATTTTTTGTTAAAATAATGCTTTGGAGGAGAATTGTACTTCTCTCTTATAGTCATTCACTGTTTAGTTCTGGCACCAAACAGTTAGTCTACTTTAATTTTTAAGAGATGACATGATAGAAATAATAGAGCAATAAATCACAATTATATTGCCTGAGTAAACGTCAGAAATTTTGATTATTGCACAATGAAAGCAGCCTCGTCCTTCTTTGTAGAGAATTGCTAGCCATCCATAATCGACATTATGTTTTCACTTTTAAAATCTTGTATGAATTGAAAGTATAATTATTTAGCACATTTTTAGGAATCAGTTATTATTATTTGAGAGGTTAATAAAAGTTCAAGATTTGCAGTTAAAACATACACTAGATTTAAAGTTGAAGCACACTCTTTCCATTTTTTTACTTAGGATTTCTCACTGAGTGTAGATTTGTATTTCCTATAGCTATTTTGCTTCAAACCATTTTTCCTTATCTTATTAACCAAAGATATAAACAAAGCCCATAATCAAAAGTTTGGTTTGAAAGTAACAATATTACATTTCATAGATGAAAGCTGTGCTCACCGAGGCCTCAAGACCAGTTTATAAAGTATCACTGAATGTTTTCAAGGTGTTTGTCTCCTGTTTTTATTTGCTGAGTTACAGTTCAACAGCAACTTTATTTTTACATATTTTTATTGTACAAAAATACACAAGAACTGTACTTTGATTAAATTAAAGCACATATAGCTGAATCAAAAAATAATGTTGATAACTTTATCAATCAGGTATAATGATCTTGGACAAATAGAAAGCTCCTTGCTAGGATGAGTAAAAGTGCTTGAATCTACTCCGTCCACTCATATTGAGTGTTTACATTACAGATGATAGTTATGGAGCCCAGTGAAGGGCACGGAATCCAGATCCTACATTAGTGTTTGATTTTCCTTAAAAGAACTGTATAATTAAGAAAACTAAGTGCAAAAACAAAATAAATTAGAAGCACATTAAAATTTCTAGGACAACACGGAAACACTCAGGAGTTAAAAAATGAATATAATAAAGATTAAATACTTTGTATTTATACATGTAATGATATGTATACATGTAATGATTATAGGTAATTCTTACTTGATGCTGATTAGATTAGGTAACAAGATAAGAAAATAACCTTTGAAAAATGTTTGGGAATGAGCTGGGGATACACATTTGAATATGTATGAAGAGGTACATGGACAAATATGACAAAGTTAAAAAGCTCTTAAACATCTTTTTTATCGAGGAAAAGTTTGATTTGCAGAGTTAATGGATTTCTGTGAAGAGATGAAGTAGCCAGTGAATATGGGGTGATCCATCCATAGTTATCTACATGAAGCTTTTATAAAATTTGTCAGTGTTCCTTTCAGAAGTCTTTTATGTGTTATCACTGGTAAGAAAGAAGTTTCACTTACAGATTAGTAACAAGATTCAACCCTAAAAATGTAACAGTAATCAAAAGGAAGGAGGTTAAAGGAATTCAGAAGAGCTCATCGAAGCAATAAGAATAATTCACATAAAGCAATGAATAGTGCTGTAGCAAAGTTTGCTGATGATGAACAATTATGCCAGAAAGTCAAAGCTAACACTGATTGCGTTACAGAAGTGGAAGGGTAATAAAATATATCAGAGACACAGTGTTAATAAATGCTAAGTAATAAACACAGGAAATGCTGTGCAATAAAATGAGTTCTAAATGAGATATTATAGCTTAGAGGACAGATTTTTGGAGTCATTGTAGACATTTCTAAGAAAGTGCCTGCTTAACAGAAGTTGAACAAGAAACATAAATTTAAGAAATTATTAGTAAAGAAATTGAAAGCAAAAGAGGAAACTTTTTTTTTCCTATGCGCAGCTGCATCTTGAACTCTCTATATAATATTTCTTAAAGAATATACCAGCACTAAAAAAAGTATGTTAAGGAAAGCAAAACCAATACAAATGGTGAATTCAGAGTCTATTAAATACAATGGTACAGATTCAAGCTCTGGTTCAACAGCTACCTAAAAGATTTCTTTTAGGAGTTGGAAAGTATAATGGTAGAAGATCAGACTGACTTCAATGTTTGTTTTAATCTTTGTTTTTTGTTTTTCTTTTTTTCTCTGTGATATCTCAGAGAGTCATAGAAGAAAGAGTGAGAGGTTGACTCTGGTGCTGATTCAAAGAACAGTAGGTATTATTTTACAAGGAATTATGCTCAAGAGAGAGACCATTTTTCTTCTGTGACTGTACATTTAGGCTGAGAGGACTTTTGTCCTAACTAAAGTAAATACATCGAGGTTTCCAAAGTCAGGCAGTATGATGAAAACACTTCACCTTTCTTTGTTCAAATCTGAACATTTTTAAAGATTTTTTTGAATCATTCTATTTAAGGAAAACCTGATTTGTCTTTTTCTAGTTCAAAACAAAGAAAAATATATGATCTTTTGTTTTCTAGACTATTTCAGTTATGCAGCAAAGAGAGAAAATCCTCATTCATTGTAGGGACCAATTCCTGAACAAGCTGGGAGCTGCCTTATGCTAAAACTCTAAAGCAAATTCAACAGGAGCATCTCAGCAATAAATGAATTGAAGGATGAAAAACTTCAGTTCTCTACAACCCATACTAAAAGGTCACAGTGAGAATATTACTTCAATTCTTTTCTAATTCAGTAAAGAGTTTTTATGGCAGTTGGACTAGGTCCCAAATTTACTATTACAATGGGAGTCGTTAGTTCAGTGGACTGATGAAAGGCAAATATTTGTAACAAGTACTTGAAGTATCATCAGTTAAAGGAAAAGAAAATCTTTGTAGGATGGAAAAGAGGTAATAATCAGCTGGCTAATATTAATGTGAGCAGTTTGCCTGATTTCAGTCAAAGCATACATATGTTCAGGTGTTGCAGTCCAGTTCATTTAATACAATAATTTATACTGAGATCTCACCAAAAGAAAAAGAAAGAAAGAAAAAATAAATAAATAAATTTTAAAAAATCTTTGAATTTTTGAAATTTTCTTGGATATCCTGTCATGTGGCTTTTGTATCCATACACTTCTCTACTTATTCATTCAGAAACTCAAAGGGTTGTCAATAACCATTTACTCCATACCAAGCAAGAGCAGTTATATGGGTTATGAAAAAGCAACTCATTTATAAACCTCAACTGCAGAACAATCATCCCAAAGTCACTGTCTGACAAAAAAAAAAAAAAAAAAGTTATCTCAGATGGTCTGGACTGACCAACTGACCAGAAACATGAAATCAAACACAGAAGACTACTTATGGTACGGAGGGGCTAAATAATCAGGAGAGATTGTTATGGGCACTTTTCTGTGTAACTTAGTGAGGTAAACAAAAACACTATTTTGAGAAAATACTGTAACTAAAGGTTAGAGAAAAATATTCTGGGGTTAACTCACCAGACTGTTGGAATATAAGGTGTTTTATAACACATATCATTGTGGATAAAAGTGTTTGAGTAGTTGACACAAGGAAGAATGATTTATGACAGATATACTTGGAATGAAGGGTAAAAACCAAAATGCTGCTGTGACATTCAGTATAGCATAAGGTCACGTCACATTAGTTGTACCACTCAATCTGACATGGTGTATCATGATGTGTATGTTGTAAAGTCAGGGTCATCACTGCAGTGCTGTACATCTGAATGTACCTCAAAAAAAGGAGGGTTTCCAAAGAGAATTTGGAAAGACACAATTAAACAAACATTTCCCCTAAAATTTTATTTAATTTTAATTAGAAAGGAATGCAAAATTTTGCAGCAAAGGGGAAGCCATAAAAATCATGAAGTGATTTCTCTAATCCTTTTTGTTCTCCAGACATTTGAAAAAGAGAATCTGAATTGCAGTGAACAAAGCTTTAGCTTCTGCAAAGCAATGCAATCGTACTGCGTCAAACCTGATACTAAGCAGTAGCAAAATAAGGAAACAAATAACTAGAAGCAAATGAGCTTGGCCACGTCACATGTCAGCACCTCATGTCAGTACAGCCTGAACATTTAGTTTTCATGGAATCACAAAATCGCTGAGGTTGGAAAAGACCTGGGCCCACCCCTGCCCAATATGGGATATACACAGTAGTTTGCCTTGGACCACATCCATGTGGCTTTTTAAATATTTCTGAGTTGCTCTCCCTGAGCATCTTGTAACAGTGCTTGATCACACGCACAGCAAAGTCCTTTGTGACATTCAGAAGGATCCCGCTATGTGCCAGTTTGTGTCTGTTGTTTCCTGTGTGTCATTGAAAAGAGCCTGGTTCTGTTTCCACTGCACCCTCCCTTCAGATAACTGTAGACACTGATGGGATCCTCCTATGCCTCCTCACCTCCAGGCTGAACAGCCCCAGCTCTCTCAGTCCTTTCTCAGAGGAGAAATGCTCTGGTACCATTAAAAAAAAAAAAAAAAAATTTCTTCTCTACGTATTTCTGCACACTGCCAGAACTTTTCATCTCTCTTTAGACCCCTCCTTCTAACAATAGCAGCTCTTCATACTTGAGGAGACAAAATTCAGTTTTGCCTACACTGCTTTGAAAACTTGAGGCAGCTTTACTGAGAGTGGCTGTTCTTAAGAAGCAGAACACTACCTTGACCTGTCACACTGGTATTTATTGCATCCCAGTGTAGTTTCACTGATTTTCACCATGTGCCTTATGAGGTTGGCTCTGCCACAGCTCAGTCTCTGAATTTGCTTTAATAGCAGCTAGATGGCTGATGAGTACAGGTGCAAGTGAATCCAAATGTTGAAGCTAGCTGCAGCATGTGCTGTCACTGATTCAGCAGATGTTCGTCTGGGTTGAAAAGAATGTGGCTATGGTTGATTCAGGTAATTTCAGTCATTTAAAAGTTAGGCCTCTATTTTAGGTCATTTTACTTTCCCATAGAGTGTTGCAGCTACTGATCACTTTGTAAATTCAAATACTAGTCCTAACGTCCAGATACCTTCTGTGCATATTTATTTAAACTTATCTCAAAACCTAGAGTTCAACAGTTTAAGTAGCTCCACATTTTTTCTGGATAAAAAGTGAATGCTGCTACCTATAAATATATATATATATAAATGCAGAATTCTTTTCAGTAGATAGCAGACTTCCAATTAATATAGAATTTCAGCTCTCAGTGCAACTTGCCTTTAGTTGTTGTTTTAAGTCCAGCTGCATACGAGCAGTAGAATCATCATATAGAAATTCTTTACTTAGCTTCCTGGTGGGAAACCTGTGTGCATTTTCATCATCAGTCAGATCATTCTGTTAGAAATATCTGAACCAAGAATCTGATGAAGTAATAAGTCCCTCATTATCTTAAACCAAAGTAAAGCCAAAGGTTTTGAGGTTATGTACTTTTAAATGTGGCTCCAGAGTTTTAAGTTTACTTCAGAAACAGTTTATAAGCACTTTGGAGAAGTGAATAATATTGCCATGTTGAGCATTTCTTTATGTATGTTAAATTATTTTCTCAGTCCTAGCTCAGCTCTTCAGGGAAATTAGGTGTTAGAGAAAAAGAAATTAATCTATTTCATGTATTTTACTAGAAATAATTACAGTAAATTAATTTGCACTGATTTGAAAAATCAACTAAAATAGCATTGGTTAAATTATATCAATTAGTTTTGATTCTGTATAATATGCACTACATCACTTTGGCAAGCAATCTGAGAAATGGGAGGAATGGAGGAGCTAAACCACTGCTAGCTATGTAACAATATTTATAGGGAGGTTTTGCTGCAAGGAAGAAAATATGCTTCATTTAAATAATAAAAAAAAAAGCAATGTGAAGTGTGTTCTTGTTCAATATATGTTGAAAAATTCTTTTTCAAAGGGAAAACAGTTAAGAATGAAGAGGAGAGATGTCAGAACAGATAATACTTAGAGCTTTCATGGCAGGATTAATAGACATCTTTCTGAATCTTTAGTTTGCTCATCTGATAATGCAGCTACACAGTACAGACATGAGAGCAAATTTTTACATCAGCATTCTTTTGCCATGAGGATGGAAATCTGCCTTACGTACCTGACTGTGAAACTTTGTGCACCTGAAGCTTTAATATTGCATTGTCTAAGCAGTCACGAATACTCAAACGCCATTTTACAATCTATAGGGTCAATCTATCTTCAGCTTTGGAACTGAAGTTTGCATTTTGAAGATTTTTAACCACAAAGTCACTGTGAGCTTTTTTGTTTGTTTTTCTTGTGTTTGTTTTTTTTAATGTTTTGGTTTTCATTGTTTTATTAGTTTGTTTGTTTTCTTAAAGTTGTTACTAGAAATCTTCATTAGAATTTTGCAGGATTCTTTTCATTAAATGTTGAAAAGTTAGTAATGAAGAAGAGAGAGATAAACATCACCTTATGTTTTTAGGTCAAACTTAGTGTGCTCATGGGCCCTTGAAAGACTATGGTCATATCACTAAAGAGAAAAAATTGGATCCAATCTTCACTATCTTAAAATAATTTTTCAGCAATGTTGACTTCTCGACTTCCTTGTTTCCTTCATTCCTAACTTCCTTCCTTTCTTTTGAGAGATTAATTAATACAAATGAATGTAAATTATGATAATGTAGTAAATACAAATACATTGTTGTCTGCAGTTTAGATGGTTATTACGCTTGAGGGCAGAGCTGCCATTCAGAGCAACCAGTACAGGTTGGAGGAATGAGCCTCGTGAAATCTGGCAAGGACAAAGGCAAAGTTGTGCACCTGGTAAGGAGGGTGCAATTATACGGCTCAAGATGGACTGGCTGAGGAGCAGCTCTTCTGCAAGGTAAACATGAGTTAATATGATGAAAATTAACAACATACTGCACTGTGTTTTGTTTACAGACCAGTGATCACTGGATGGTTGAAAAGCTGGAGCACTCCATGAGAAGGGCTGTAGTAGTGGGATTTGATCAGTCTCGAGAAAAGATAGCTCTTGGTACACCTAACAACAACATCTCCTTATAAAAGAGATTATCAGGAAGACGGAGTTATACCCATCACACTGTGTGAGGTGAAAGGATGAGAAGTCTTAAATGGAAACATTAAAATTCTAGTGCAAAGTGAATGAAAAGTATATAGTATTTAGGAATGCAGTAAATTAACCTTCTGCCCAAGTATAGTATCCATAACTTCAAGAGAATTTGGTAAGGATTTATCTAATCAAATGTTCATGTCTGTACACAGTGCAGGTGATGTCTTCTGAAGATTTGAGCAAGTCACCTGTGGATCCCATTATAGTCAATGGGAAAATAAAAGGTAATTTTAGTTAAAATTCAGTATTTTCTGAAGCTGACATACAAAGTAGGCCAAATGAATCAAGTTCTAGAAATGATTAATTCTCTCCACTGATCATAAAGTGGAAGTATTTAAATCATTTCCTCCAGGAAGTCAACACTCCCAAACTAATAAAACAAAGCATAGTACTGAAGATGTGAGCAAGCTCTCAATTCTGAACAGTGAAGAACATTTCTGCATTTGCTTTGGTATCTGTAATTAAGCATTAACAGTATGGGGAAAATACATGACCACTCTGCAGTGTTGTATGGAAATAAGTAGAACTTGAGTACCTTGTTTCTACTTTAGGCAGAGTTTAAGCTGGCACAGTTCAATAGTTGTTTAACAGGGATGTGCCACAGTTAAACACAGTTTAGTTAAAAAGATGAAAACAAAGTATAACCTCTCATTACAATCACTTGTTTTCAGTTGTGTTTCCGTATATTTGGAGTTGGTTTGTTTCTCTTTCTTTTTTTGCTTTCATTTTTTTATTATTATTATTGTTATTTTTTATTTAATCTCTATATTAGTGTTTTCCATTCTTGATGTTAGCCAAAAGTTTTTTTGGGGAAGACTCAGTGAGTAATTCTCCCAGGGTAGAGAAAATACAATGTACTCATTACTGTAACAGGAGAAAATAAAAGTGACCTTTTTTGAACAGCAGTACAGTGAAGAATCATGCAGTTTGAAAGATGTTATTCTATATAGAATAACTACTGACAATTATCAGTGAATGACTTTTTCCTGGTAGACATTGTTTTAGGTTTTATTGTTTGTTTTTTAATAAGGAGCAGATATTCAGAAATCTCATCATGAAATACGTTGCATATCTTTCATAAGCTCCATAAAGTCTTGATTCAACCCACTTCTGTGTTAAATGAATTTGTATAACATATCTCAGTGGCCTTTCAAAAAAACTATTTCCCTTTACTGGAATGAAGATTGATTTTATTTTGTTATGTCCAAGTTGCAAATGTGGAGCAGGAAGAATATCTCATGTTTTTGATGGTTTACATCAAATTTGAAACGAACCTAAAGTTAGTTTATTTTTGCAAATCTAAAATTCCTTAGTTCTTAATTAGTCAAAAATTTGCTATCACTTTTTGCCAGAGGGTTATTCTGTATCATATGGCATCATGCTGAACTGGGGTTTTGACCTGGGCAGCTGCAAGTACTCAGGGGCAGACAGGACACTGGTCAGCTGGTGGTGAGCAACAGCATTGTGCATCTCATACTTTACTTATTTTTTGTTATTGTTATTGCATTTTTTTCCTTTATTTCCTTTATTTTTATCCTTCCTTCCTTCCTTCCTTCCTTCCTTCCTTCCTTCCTTCCTTCCTTCCTTCCTTCCTTCCTTCCTTCCTTCCTTCCTTCCTTCCTTCCTTCCTTCCTTCCTTCCTTCTTTATTATTAAACTGTCCTTATCTAAACTTTTCAGTTCTCTCCTCTGTTCCACTGGTGGGTGCAGTGAGTGAGCAGCTTGTGTGGTGTTTAGCCTGTTTATACTACTGCACATGTAGCACTTTGAATTAAAATTTTACCATCACTTTTCTCTTCCTTCTACTCTGTTTTCCCATTGCATCTAAAACATGAATCATATTAGTACTTAAGCCCTTTTTCTATTTTCTGTTTCAAATAGAAAAACTTTTTGGTTATAAAACACAAGTACAGTATCTTGTATTAATTATATGTTTTTGTGTTTGTTAGGCCTTTTTCAGATTTTTTTTTCTCAAGATTCCAGATAATTTTCAGTTGGATTGTAAGGGGTTAAGACGATGAAGAACACTGAGAAGTAATAAGCTTAAATGAGGAATTCTTCTTGTCCAGACGTGCCATATGTGCAAATATTATTTAATATATTTCTCTAGCTCAGAAATCACCTATCTTAAATAAATTCAGTTGAAGATTGTAATTAACTTCTGTTCTGTTTTGGTCATTAAAGACCTCTGAACTTTGCTAATTTCGTCATTTTAATTTGCAGTGAATACATTCTTCAAATCTTTCTTACATCAAACTTTGCTGTGTTGTCATTCATATCATGACTATTTTTTGTCCTCATCTTCTGTCTGTAAAAAGCAAAACACAAGAGCAGAAGCAGAAGTATGTAGCCTTCATCCATGAGCGGTATAGTTCAAAACTATACGCAATATATTTTGTTTCATCTGATCAAAGAATGAACAACTACTTTGAAGACACTGTCATCTTAGCCCTTCTGAATTGCTGTCATATCCTTATTCCAGCCATTCTTACTTAAAACGGGTAATGGCTGTGATAATCTACAACTAACACAGTGAAATATCGCAGAGAAAACTGAAAAATCACAGAAAAAAAAATGCTGTCTTAGTGAAAATTAAGATATAGTGTTTGGTTAGCTACAAAATGTCCATATCAAGAGTTATAAGCAGTTGGTACAGACTTTTATTCTGTCTGGTAGTTTAAAGAAAAAACTCTTCTGCAGACAGTTACCGTCATTGTGGGGCAGAACAAACACATAAGAAAACTCACTTGTGGACCTGTGGGAAGTCGAGTCTATTTGTTTTTGCATGAGCTTGCAATTCAAGCCAGGCTCAGTCAGATATATTTACAAGTTTATAGTTTGTTTATTGATATTTTGCTCCTTCTTTTACATATTCTTTTTACCCCCATGTCACATTCAACTCTACAGCGAGCTGTCTTAAGTTTCCTCTGAGAGACTTTCTTTTAGAGAGTTCCCAATATATACTCCAGGCTTTAGACTTTACTGGAAAGAAAACCATTATTTCATTTCTACATTTCCATAAGATTATTGCTTCATTCACTGTAAGAATTCTCACTGAGGTGGTACAGTCAGGTAGAATGGAGTGTTCCCTATAAGCAGTATTATATTCACAACATTAATTTTTAAAATTAGCCAATCAAGTATCACATTTTTAATGGATATTTCAAGAGAATTTATATAAATTGCTCTTTTTTTCCTTTTTTTTTCAAATTCTGAAACTCAGTCATAACAAGAGTTTCCAAACAAAGCTACTTAGAGGAGTGTTGCTAGCTTCCTTAAAAAACCATTAATAAAGTAGCTGACAAAGCTGAAGTGATAATCTATGTAAATTATACTTACTACTAGAAGAAAAATGCCAAAAATGAGAGCTAAGTCCTCTCCCCGTGCTCTTCACCTAATTAGCAAGCAAACAAGAGGCAACATTCTTAAAACAATCCCATTTTTTGTCATGAAATTTTGCTCTCACTTAACTGGTAATTTCTAAAAGTGGGGAGATCAAAAGGATTATCCAGTTCCACAGCACAGTACAACCAACGAATTAAACACCAGGAGATACATTTGCTGATAATAGATCACACTGTAAAACTTGTTATATACCATTACTCAGAGATTTTGGACCTAAAACTTTATTAATCATTCATGTACATCTTCACTGCAAAAAGGGAAAAACATAGTCCATAAACTGCAGGAAGTTTTTTGGGAAAAATATCTTTTTTTTACTGGAATAAATAGAAATCCATTTAATCAAAAATTTTGGTAGGCTCTGCAGCTCTTTTTGTGTAGAAAAACTCTTTGGAATCACAGCGCTATTTGAACCTGTAGTCATAGCTCCTGTGTGTGACAGATCTTTTATTTTCAACAGTTGATTTTTCTGCTCATCCCAATACTTAGTTTTTGACTCACAGAGATTTTCCGTAAACATCTTAATCTGGAGACATTAAGAAATGAAAAATCTACAGTTTTTCTGAATGATATTCTTCAGTGGCTACAAACTTAACTTGTGTCTTATCAAAACATTTCTGTTTTCAGCAATTAACCTTAGCAGTATGTTCTGTCTTTTTTTATAGGTTTACATATGAGTGGGGTTAGCAGCAATCAGTCTATTTTCCCCATACTTAGACATATATGATTAGACTTACTTCTCTTAATAGCTTAAGAGCTTACGTTATCAATGATGGATATCCTGATCTTTATCATCTCCATCATGTTCAAGTCCTAGTAAGACCGAAAGACTAATAACACTGTTCAAGGTATGCATGAAGCCTTGGCATTCTGTAAACAGGCAGCTGTTTACGTGTTTAACAGCAGTCTAACATATAATCATGAAAGATTTACCTGGAGAGCGTGATTATCTGCATGAATACTTAATAGGGTTTGTACTCAAAAATTAGCTCTATATTATACTTACAAAACAAAAGAATGTGTTTTCTCTTTCACACATGCAAAGAGGTAAGTTTTGTTCATATCTTGGTCATAATAGGCTTAGAATATTACTATAGAGTGAAATGAATGCTGAATACTGAGAAGATATGAAAATAGCACTTTTATAAAGTTCTGCGGTATGAAACCGTATCTTTAGGAATACTTTAAACATACAAATGCCTCACAAAGATTTGGCTTCTCTTCTTCCTTGAAGCAACATCATATGCACCAACTATTCCCACAGTAAATAGAAATCTGGTTTATGCTAGCTAGATTGTTAAATAAATCCAGACACCTGTTTGCCAGTTATAAAAGTGTACTGCTGTTGTGATGTTATCCATCTGTAGTATACACCACATTGCAATTGTGGTACTTACAATGAGTTTGAGTTAGTCCATTACAAAAAACACACCTCATAGTTTATAAAGTGTTTGTTGGGTTTGTTTTTTTGCTTTCTTTTTTCTTCCTTTCATTCTTCATCCAGGTTCAGGTACTTTTCATATTGAAATATTTCCTCTGAGAGTATTTATATCTAGAACACGGTAAATATTTCTCAGGGAAACTTAGTTCCTTTTCAGGTCACATTGGCATGAGGTTATATACTGAATTCCTCATGTATGGCTTCAGAAAAAATGTAGACTGTAAGAGAAGATAATAATGAAAATGAAGAGTTGAAAGGGGCAGGAAGACCCCAGGAAACTGAGAGAGGACAAAACGTTACACCCAAAGAGGACTCAGGATCAGATAGGAGAAGGAAAATGAAACCAGGAGAAACCAGCGGCAGCAGCAGTAGGAGAGGCATGAGGGGAGGCCCAGGATCAGATCTGTGGTAGAGAAGGCCAGAAGACTGGCCTCCATGTCTTCTCCATGCTTCTGGTGTTCTGCCCAGAGGTGTAAGCAGTGAAAGCACCAGAAGCTGGACACCCATCCCAAGAGTTTTCCTCCTAGCATTAAGGGGATCATAACTGGAGAGAGATTATAGAGAGCTCCTAAAAGTGAGTGCAGGTTCAGGTGGAGAAGTAAAGTAGGAAATATATGAAGGAATATGTGAGGAAAGAGCACAAGGTGCAATCAGACAATAATATTGGATGAAGCAAATATTTGAGAAACTTTAGTGTATTTATGTTGCATTTAAAACTTTAGCTCAGAACTATACATGTTTTTGAGAAATTTCTTTTGCAACATCTGGTAAATAGATTTTAAAGAAACTAAATGAGATAGGCTCAAGTCCTTTCCCTTCTCTATCTGCTATTCACATTCTTGAGGCACACATGCTTCCTGAGACACAGTTTTATAAGCTCAAAAGAGATGCTATTTTTAAAAGGAGGGTCTAAATGATATGTTGGATGGAAACACCCTGATCAAGGCTCTTACACAGAACCAATAATAGAAGTCCAATAAGTTATTACTTATTCTCTTTTGCTACTATATTGCATACAACTATACAAAAATGCAATTGCCATGGATTTTTTCTGAAGTCTTTCCAGATAGTAAAAGCCAATACTTCAAGAACACTAAGTGAAAATATTTGCATATATATTACAATATATTTTACAATAATGTTGCAAGGAATTAGAAAGAGGTACAAGGAGAATCTGATTATTTTTATTTTTAATTTTCTGGAAAGGATTTTGAAGTTTATCACATTTGGCAACAACTTCTTTAATTTTCCTTATAAACAGTTTGTTGGTTTGGTTTGGTGTACTTTTTGTTGTTGTTGTTATTTTTTTGACAATTTGCATGCACTCTTTTGAAGGATAACGATGTAAGGCATGCCCTCATGTAATCACTATGTGAAATATTAAGGTCTAGTCAAAATCATACTAGCTGAAGTTTCAAAAATAAAAGCACTTTTGTTACATATACAATTCCATTCATAAATAATTTGTGGAGAAATTGAAATCTGTCTGTGGTAGAGGCAAAATGTGACCAAACAGGTCACCTGAATTATTAAGCCAGCATTTTTGACTTAGGCTAAGTAATTAATGATGCAGAATTTAGTATGTGAAAGGAATTGATAGCTATATTCTGTAGATGTTCTTGAACACTTCCCAGTTCCAAAGCCATGCTGTTATGCAGCTCACATTGGGATTTACAGGATTGAAAGAACTATATGTTCGTTATTTATTATATCCACAATGGAAAGAAGCTTGAATGTTAAACTGCTGTTAGTGTACTAACACTGACAATTTCTATGCTGGATATTCATCTGCACTCCTGTATCCCTGGAACTGGCCTCTGCCAAGAGACTACATTTTCCAGTAAATGGAGAGTTAGACACCTGAAACTAGAATTCACAACAGCTGCTGTGAATTATGGATTGGCAGCCAATAGGAATTATTTAAGGAGGAGGAGATTATCTGAAATTGACGTCACCTAGTCCTAGGTTAAACACCTATGAGAAAACAGTCAGAACATGAAACCATATCAGTAAGTTCACACACTGGGGCATAGTAGAATAAGAGGCTTTTTGTCTAGACTGGTAGCTGATACACTCAGCTCCTACTCCAGAAGTGGAAATACCTCAGCATGGAAGAGCACATTCCATCATCTACCACATTTTATCATTTCTGTGAGGGCATGGTCCCTTCATTATTTATGAGGTATGCCTCTGGCATTCATAGGAACACAAGTCCCTCATACAGCACTTACAACTTCTGCAACCACACATTCTGGCCAGTCTCATCTTTCAACATTTTTTATGTAGAAAATTTTTAATTTAAATTTTGTGTTTAAAATCTGCCTAAATGTTTATTTTAATGTTTCCCTTCATGTTTATACCTCCGATCTTGGAGGTACAGAAGTGGAAATGTAAGTTATTTAGATTGTGCCAGATGAATTGAAGAGAGGACAGAACTGTTGACTATACGCGAAGAATTTCTTTGGACAGACTATGTGATCTAACCTGAAAACAAAGTAAATAAGGCTGAGCTGGAGGATGTAACCACAGCAGAAACACACAGTGCTGAGATTTATCTAAACCAATATAATGTGGGTGAGAGAAGAGATAAGGTGATGGATTATCTGCTGTAAGAACATTTTTCTAACTCCATGTTTTCTCCACTTCCTCTGCCATTCTTAGCTACAAATAATCAACTCTTATTCTGCAGCCCAGAAGAAGGAAGACTGTCTGAAAAACAGACATGGCATTACTCCTGCACCACAGATAACATCAGACAGTGTGTATGGAAGAGGACAAATATATTCACTGCTTTTGATATTTTTATCAGCCCTTTCCTGCTTCCTCCATGCCATTAGATCCCTTAAACTGTCTTTGCTCATTCCTCAAACCCTCTCTATAACTCAAAGCTGTGGCCAGTGTTGAATCTCATACATAGTTCTCATTGTGAGAGTCACACCATCTTGCTTAGAATCAAATATATTTTTCCTAAGGATGTAAAGTGAAAGAACATTTCAACTCCAGTGGTTGCCATCATCTCAGGTAACTGTAATTACTACTTTTATTATCCACAAAATATTATTCTTTCCATATATATACATATATATAGCTTAGTTTGAAGCTGTTAAGTATATGGATACCTGAAATAATTTCAAGGAAAGAAATATTCCTGAAAATGAAGACCAGAAACTATTCAGTCATCTCCAAATTCTCCACTAATTTATACCTTAGTAGTTGTCCCCAGCATTTTTCCTCACACTCCTTTGCATTTCTGGAGAAAAAAAATAAAGATATTGTAATGTTAATATTTTATTCCATCTCCACTTCTGCATTTTATGCTGTTGTAATTATCAGATGTGCAAAGAGATAAACAGGGAAAATGCTTCTAATCCATTTTATACAAATATGAATAATACCAAACAGAGGAATATTTGCATTAATCTTTTTGTCAGCCAAATCACTATCCTAATGTTGCCACTTCCTTATACTTCTAAGCACATCTTAAATAAAACAAATGTGATGCCCTAAGTTTTTTTTCGCAGTACAAACAATCACAGTCAGTATGTTCCAGTTTATATTTCTGCCTTGCTTATAAAATAACTGTCACTTTTTCACTGAGAAGTGTATTATCAATTAAAAATTATCATTGCTCTGCTGCATTCTGTTGACATATGTGTATTGTCTAAACTTGTTCTCTGCACCAGTAGCACAATTTCAACTTACCCCAAGATCCACAGAGCATTCTTCTTGCATCTCATTAGCATGGTGTTGCCAGAAGTTAGTCTTTAGAAAAGAAAAACAAAAAACAAAAAACAAGGTAATAAAGCTAGTACGTAGTGATAAAAAAGGACAACGTTTCAAAGTAAGCCACAAAAGACAAAGTCAAAGCAGCAGCTGCACCACACTGGTGATGAGCCCAAGAAGAGTAAAGCACATCTGCTTCTTACTGTTCCTTTTTTGGCAGGCTTAATGTAAAGCCCTCTGTTGGTAATTTTTAAATACAGCGAAAGCTGTCAGCCTCAAAGATAATTAAATTACTGAGAATATTTTTCTCTCCTGTTTTGTTTTGGAAAAAAATACTGTGGTGGTGTTTGGGGTTTTTCATTTTTCTTTCTCTTGGAGAGCAGGGAGAATATAATGCCTATTTGCTAAATGATCGTTCATGTAATCAGTCTGCAGTGCATTAAGACTGTTTGAGTACAGGATATCTTGTGCTACCCAGTGTGAAGGATTAAAACAGTCGGAAGATTAGGGCCCGAAAAACAGAGCAAAGCAAAACTGCAGCTCCCTTCCCTCTGTGAGAACAATGACTTCACTATTTAGAATAAAGGTTTATTGTTCTCGTAATTTGCCATAATAGATCCATTTTTACTGTGGATTAACAACACTTCGTAGCGGATTATTAGTTTGGATAGGTTTCCACATGAAAATCTGAGGCACCTTGAGTTGTCCCAGCAGAAACTTCCCTTCTGTATTCATAATTTCAGAAAGCATTAAATTACCATTCCTCTGAGAAACTGTAAGAGAAAACAGCTATGCAGGAGATGCTGAGATCTGTAGGTATGGCTCAATTCTACCTGTTCTTTGCTTACCAAGGCAACTCTTGCTCTCATAAGTGTTCTCAGGTACATGAGCATTTGGTCCAGCCTGTCTGATTTTGTGCTTTGCTGAGTGCTCAGACTACAGCATAGAAGTGCACAGTTCCTAGGTATTCATGCTATCCATTATAAGTGGCTATCTATGCATTTTAACAATGAAAGTGCTTAACATCAAAGAGTTACAGACAATTTAGATTTTCTAAAATGCAGTGCTGTCAGATATTTAGTCACTGAAGGTAAATGAGTGTGGCTGAATGTAAATTAAATCATCCTGAGAATTTCTAGTGCTCCAGAAAGATATCATCTACACATACAAAGAGTCAGAACTGTCTTTGGCATGGTTTCAGCATTTGTCCATTGGGACTAATTCCCAGGCACCATTCAGGATCTACTATGTGCCAGACAATGTTCATAATGTACAACATAGTTACGATAATTATGATCTGGAGATTAAGACTGGAGTTTAAGACAGCAGAAAGTACCAAAGGGTCCAGATCATGCCAGGTGACCAGACAGACAAGAGCAGGCCAATCATTGCTTAATTTACTTATTCACTGTTTAGTGGATGGGCCTTGCCATCAATAGTTTGCTCAAAGTAAGCATTTCTTCTCCAGAAAGTATAAAGGAAGCCACTCTCAAGTGGTTCTGCCTAGGAGGCAGCTGGAATGTTTCACTACAGTTGGAGCACTGGACTTATAGGAAGCTGTCTAAATAAATTCACCTCTTCGTGCAATTTGTATAGACACTAGCTCCACACATCCTCCCAGATATGGAAGAAGAGAGGTGTTGAAACACAAGGTAGGCTGGTACTAGTTTTAAATGACTCCCTTCAGAGAACTGAACATCCAGTATTCAGGGCAGACCCCCTTCATAAACAAGTCTGCTGCCTCCCAGGGCCTCCAGTGAATAACATCAGCAAGAAACTACCTAGCCTGCTATAGCCAACAGATCATTATCCATTACTACTTTTCTATGTGGGGGATGATGAAACCCCTAAGTGCAGTTCTAGGGCCATCAAAAAGGACTTCAGAGCCTTAGGATGCCTGCTAAGAGTACAGGTCATCTTATCTTCTCTGCTCTCTGTAAGGACACTGAAAGAAACAGAAGGGCCCTGTCTATAAGCAGTTGGCTTCATGGCTGATGCAACCATCAAGTTTGTTTTTTTTTTATAACAGAATGGCCTACGTGGCACCAGGCTTGCAGTCACCAAATGAGTTTCACCTCTGTCAAAGGGGAAAGATGATAATTGGGGGAAAAGATAGCAGGGTTAATTGGCAGGGCTTCTAACTAGGATTGAATGGAGAGGAGGTGATAATGAGCTTGCCCATGATAATGTGTGGGATGGCATAGCTAAGTTAGAGGGACAGTGTGTTAGTGGGGGCCTTCAACCTGCTATGATGTGCTGGCAATACTGCAGCACACCTGAAATCTTATGACAATGAGCCAGGGACCACTGAGGCAGCAGGAGAAGACAACAGGGAAACTCAAGGAAAATACTTCAAAGAAATTAAGGAGTTATCCTTGAAGAAGGCTACAAGGCCTGGTGGGATGATTCCCATGACTGGAATGAGGCTATTGATGGCTACATGCTGTTCAGAAGGGATGCAAGGTGTTCACAGAAGGGACAGGATAAGAAGAAGGGGAGGAGTTGTTGCTGCGGAGGAGGTATTGCTGTCTATATCAAGGAAAGAATAGAGTGTGAAGAGCTACCCCTGGAGAATGGCCATGAGCAAGTCAAATGCTTATGAGTGAGACTTAGAGACCAAGGCAACCTTGTGGTTGTGTTTTACTGACAGCAGTCTGATCAAGAGAACACTGTAGATAAAATCTTCTTCTCACAGCTAGAGAAGGAAGAAGTTCCTTTATTTCCAAATATTGCAGGGTTTTATTCATTGCTTTTTCGTTGTTTTTTTTTTTTCTATTTTGTTTTGTTTTAATATCTTTTGCAGCAGAGGAGCTCTTTGAGGAAAAGGATATTTGAACAACAAAAGAAATATATAGTAAATAAATATTTAGTAGAAGTATATAGTAAATTAGAGTTAAAATTGGTTTGAATTATTTGAACAATAGTGGTCTTTATCCTACAATTTTATTTTGTATGGATTAGCTTCAGTTCTGTTTACAGAATGAATGTTTTCAGGTTAATTTGTTGTTTTTCTGTATTTTATTGTTGTTTGGTTGGTTTTGATTGCTCGCATTTTTACTGCTCTTACTTTGTTACCAATCAGTAGTTGGTAATCTGACAATTTTTAAATAATATAAGCAAGAAAATAGAAATTCATACCATAGTTTTATGACTTTTTTTTCAGCTGTTTTTAGTTATTATAACTCAGTCTGCAATTACCCTCTTCATTGTTCAAATATATAAATCTCTTCTATGAGTCTAAAATTCTAAATGACTTCAGCAATCTAATGAAACTGGAGATGAATATTAAACTTCAGGGTAGACTCATAATGGAGATATTATATCTGCATATAGATGAATGACAGGAAAAATGTTTGGGACCATTTTCTCTTTAGAGAAGAAGTACAGGCTGCTCACAAAATTCCATGTTTTCTACTTAGTTAAGTCAAAATAAAGCATATTGTAAGCTTGAAGTATTGAAGAAGTAGAATCGCACCTGATCTTCTTATAGATAGATGACTGCATTTCCTTAAACAATAGTTATTTGGTACTAAGGAAGCATCAGTTACTTTCTGTTGAAACAGATTTCTTCAACAAGCAAATTCATTCTCCACAAACTATGATTTACACTTGATTTTGAAAGTGTAACAAATTGTAGTAATATGAACCAGTTACTGAATATGTTAAGTACTCAACTGAGTATGAATGTAATAGTATTGGGAGAGTGTGGATTGACAAATCATCGTCTTCTATCACCTAAACAACCTTCTCGGGTTAGGTGACTAGCAATAAAAAGAAGCAATTTAATGTCAAGCTTCCAATTCCTGTAGGGAACACAGCATGGAAGGAAAGAACACGTGGTGAACTCTGCATTCATCAATGAAGGCCAGCAGCCAAAAACCGAGATGGCATGAGCAGTTGCTGGTGATCAGGAAGTCTCGTGGGGAGATGAGTAAGCTCATATTTGGCTTCTTGGTTAAATTCGATCTAAGATAGCATCACTGAAGAGAATGTGCAGAGAGAAACCAGGCAGTTAATGTGGCAGCTGGTGAAGACGGGAGATCAGAGGCACTGCCAGAGACTGAAAATGCCAACACAAAAATGGTGGCAATAAATGGGAAGACATAATATCCTGCTTGATGTGACCGCCTCTGACTGGCCAGAGCTTTCCATCTAAACTGAAATGATGCAGCAGAACACCCCCACTTCTGCCATCTGCAGATTGTACCCAGTGCTCCCTCCTTTGGTAGGGACTGGTGTGTGTGAGAGACATTTCAGCAGTAACTGTAACAACTGTTATGTAGAATCACGTAACAGGGAGGAGGAGAGCAGACAAGAAATCAACAATAAAGGAGAATAGGAAATTAACAGGTTCACTGTGAAAACTCTATAGGGAAATAGTCCAAGTCCCACATTACATAAAAGGAGGGATGCAAAGAGATAACACATGGGTTGGAAGGAACCCCAAAGATCATCTAGTTTCAACTCCTTCCATGGGCATTGCTGCCACCCACTAGATCAGACTGCCCAGGAACCTATCAAGCCTGGCCTTGAATGTCTCCAGGAATGGTGCATCCACAACTTCTCTGGGCAACCTATGCTATTGCTCCATCACCCTATGAGTAAAGAATTTATTTCTAACTTCTGAAGTTAGAAGCTGTACTGGGAATCTTGCAGAAGACATTGCATTTGAGGAGGGAGTGATTTTGAGCAGACCAGGTCTCCTCTACTGGTTTTCTTAGGGTTTGAGAAGCCTGTGTCTTAATACAAGTAGCTTCTATATGGGAATTTGCTGGAGCATCCCATGCAAAGCTGTGCTACATGCTAGTGGGCGTTCTGACAGAGATAATGCTTCATCCAGTCAGGAAGATTTCTATTATCTAAATGGTTTATAAATATTACCTGTAGTTTATAATATCTCTGACAAAGGTAAACTATCTGTGGATGAAGGAGTGGCTTTTCTTATTGATATACAGAAAGAACCACGTTCCATTTCCTTCTCATGCCTCACCTCCTCTCCAATGCAAAACAAAAGACTGCTAAAAAGATGCAAGTTTCTGTCTGATTGAGCATGGAACTAGTTTATGTCTTTAATATTTCCCACTGATTGCTCCATAAACTTAACTTCGTAAAAAAAGCAAGACAGTCATTCAGTTCTTTTTAAGCTCTATTTATTCAAAACCATCAAATCTAGGGAATTACATAAAATTTTTACATTAAACATTTTCAAAAATACAGGTAATCAGTGTTAAAAAAAAAAAACAAAATATTCAATTGTAAATTAAAAAAAAAAAAGAGCATCTATAGCATTTTAAACTGAATGAAGCTTACACCTATTCAGGATATAGATGGGTTGGCTGCGCAATTCCTCTGCCACAGGTATTGTACTCCTGATACTGGTAGAGTTGACTACTCTAGTTATTGACTCTTCAGATATCTCCCAATTATTCATTAATGTTTGGGTCAAAAAAATCTGATAAATGCTTAGAGAAGTCTCTTTTGTCTAATCCAACTCCTTATGATTTAAGCATATCAGGAAATGTACCTTCCCTATTCCCAATACAGATCAATTACATAGTGGAGTGACTTCTTGCAGAAGACTACAGGAGAAATGTTAGTGAGAGGATGAGCTCGCATTTTTTTCACACAGATCAGACTCATACGCATTTTACAGAACTATTTTCTCAGATCCGTTCTCATTACAGATAAGGGTATTTATTTAATCAAACCATCTATGTCAGGAATACCATTGGTCTATGTTTCTTCTGCAGACAGTGGAGTAAAGAAATTTCTTCAGGATGTGTTATCTCACCAAATATCTGAAATGCCTTTCGGGACATAACATACTTCTCTCTCGGTTATAACAAGAATTAAGAATATACTATTTCTTTGTTTGTATGCATTAGGTATAAAGAAAAACTTTTAAAGATAAACTGCTTAAAGACAGGGAGGAGAGTTAAGGGTAGTGAAGTACTGGACTTGTTGCCCAGAGAGGTAGTGCATGCCCCATCCGTAGAGACACAAAACATCAGACTGGAAGGGGCTCTGAACAACCTGATGTATCTGTGGATGTCCTTATTTAAGATCATCCTACTGTCTTTTAGAGGGAAGCTCTAAAACATATTGAGGGAGGACAAACTGCCTTTGTTATCATCCAAATAAAGAGAGGGTCAACATGAAATGAAAATTACCAAATAAAAGAAGCATGTTTTTCTGCTGTAGAAAAAGTCAATGAAAGATGTAGTTAAAAACAACAACAAAAACAACAACAAAAAAGTCACCTGTTTCCTTTTCACTCTCAACACCATATTTAATGAAAGATTTGTAGATCATGCACTGGTATGTGTTACAGTGAGAGTTTCCACCAGCACCTTTATATGATATCCCAAACTAAATCTCATAGTTTAATATGTAGCAATGAGTAAAGATATTACTAATCTTTTATCTCAAAATTCTCTTTTGTAAACACAACAGGGATAAAAGAACTCATCAGATCCTAATGTTAGCCTTTCAAAAAAATATCACAGATGAGTACCTTCAGCAGTACTTGACACTAAATTATCTATTGTAGTAACAGTGTTCATACAAAGAAAATGAAGGATTTAAAGTGAGGTCAAAGAATGGAATTTAGTTCAATAAGTGCTATAAAATGAATATTTTTTTCCTGTCAAATGTTACCAAAATGTAATATTGATTTTAAACGGAGCTTCAGAAGGCTTAAATGCAATAAATTAAGTATCAGTAGGAAAATCTAACATAAGCTTGGCCTTGATGAGGAACTGTTGCAAGTCAATTAATTGTAATAATTATCTAAATGATCACTTTCTAAGATCTCAAATCCAGAACTCTTTATAAGAAGTGAATATTTTCTACATCACTAAGAAATTAGATTGACCTTTTCTGAAGCTTTTACAATTTCATATTATTTCCATATATCATTCATCGGAGAAAAAATATTAATGAGTTGTGTTTGTATCTAGTATCAGTGTGGCTATGTAAAATTCCACTTATAATCTATGAGCCTTGGTAATAATATAATATTTAAATTAAATTATTTATAATATAACAAGATAAAGAGTTACATATCTATGTCAGCTAGAAAAAATTAAAAACACTTTTTTTTTTTAAATAAATGTCACATTTATATTCCATTGTTCTTATGTAGTTCTTATAGTTTATGGAGAGCAGCTTAAGTGAAAATATATTGCAATTATACCCATCACAGAACCAACACAGTGCAGCACAGAGCTTAATCTCCTTTGCTGGAGCTGCAGAAAGATTTTTAGGTAGCTTTAATGGTAGCTTAGTTGTAATGCTACACAGATCAGTGGGATTTAATGACACTTCCAAAATCATGAGAATGAAGATTTAAACAACCATAACTTTAAACCATGAACAGTTTTCCCATGTTTTATTTCCCTGTTTTATTTTTATCCATTTTGTTCTCACCTTGTTCACAAAAATCTTGTTGGTCAAGCAGAAATTATCTTCGTTAAATGTGTTGCCTATTCTTAGTCATCATCTCCATCATAAGCCCAAAAAAATGACTTCAAGAGGACTTTTTCCAGTTTTCTGAAGGATTGCACTGAGTCATTCCAGCCTGCAATTTTATGGAGCATTGTTTCTACCTCTTGTGAAGATGGCTAGAACGTCCGCTTTTTTCAGGTAGTGGGCTTCTCTTCAGTCATCATAGCCTTTTAAAGATAGTAGACTTAAAATGGATCAAGTCCTCTCACACAAACCTTTGCTCGGTCCTTGTCCTCCTCCTTGACCATGCACAGAGGCATGAAGCAATGAAGACTAGGGCTATGGAGGTCTTATCTGTGTCTGCTGTTCCCATAATATCTAACCCAGACTGAAAAGAATTCACATATTTCTCATTCAGTCATTATGCTCTTAAATGGGATTTACAACCATTGTGACGATAAGATTTGAATAACAAATAACTAAATGAGGATATCTGTATGGGGCAAGTGGACAAAAGTGAGAAGTTGATACTATAATATGCAAACCCCTCTAAATATATCTGCTTCTTTCTATTCCATCTAAGACTCCATTTCACTTCATTCCCAAGGTTAATGAATTCATGACTAATGAAATTTTTGACTGGCCTTCCTACAAAAAGGGTGGACAAGGAGAGACAGAAGCAGTTAATATAGCAGATAGCTGATTGAAAATACAATAAGAATAAGGGGAAAATTTGAAATCCAATAAGCAAATCTCACAGATGACAAACTTACAAACTTCTACAAAGTCTTGTATATAACCTGAAACAGAAATGATCATTGAAATCTCTCCTTTCCTTTCTGTCCATATATTCAGTCTGGTTTCTATCTCAAAAGTTTCCATTCCCAGAATGATCCATCTGTTATCAAACATTTTTTTGGCTTAATCTTTCTAATTCTATATGTACTGAAGACTTCTAGTTCCTCTTTTTGTTTATGATATTTTTCCCTTCATTGTATTTCTCACAGCAGTTTCCTACTTTCTGGCAAGTGTGTATCATCTCCTGATTGATTCAATTACTGTTGTCTCTTGATATTTCATGGTTGCTCCTCTTAGTAAAGGACAATTAATGAAGTAATGGACAGTTAATAAAGTAATTTTTTTCTAATATACACCGCCACTTCTGGTGGAATAATTGGGGTATTTTTTGGAGGAAATATCTCCACTGATCTACTCTATATCTTGTGATTCTCTGTTGAAATCAGAAGCAAAATTGTTCAGAAACACTCTTTATCTGAAGTGATATAAAATTAAAAGTCCTTGAATCGTATCTGCTCTCCTGCAAGTTAAAGGAACCTCAGTTTGTAAAACTGCTTTACTGCTTTAGTAATTAAGCTACTTGATATATGCCAGCTTTAGTTTGGCCTAGAAAACTGTAGGTTCACCAAGAAGAGTTCTTTATAAATGAGGTCAAGAAGCCCTCAAAGACCAAACACTCGTTCTTCAACATTGGTGCTAATCCTATGGATAGAAGAAGTGTCTTAATCCAATTGGAAATGAAAGACAGGCAGATGCAATACGCAATGTACAGAATAAGGCTTCTTCCAGTCTTCTTGCTATTTCAAGAAGAGTTTCTTGTTGCATACAGTCTGCCAACTGCATGAACAAATATAATTGCACACATAGGTGTAATTCAATAATGACAAAATAATCTAGAATAGAAGATGTATACCAATATAAACATGTTGAACTTTATAATAGATTGCTTTTAGGTTCTTTTCCTACCTAGTAAGGCGTGTGCCTTTTCCAGGCACTCGAGTAGTTTTATTTCTTTTCTTTCCAAGCTGCTTATTTACTTTGTAATATATTTAATAATTCCAAGGGAAGTTAATTTGCTGCCTCATTTAATTCATAAAGCTAATTCATATAAATGGGGATCAGACTTCAGAGAAGTTAACACCTACGCTGAAAAGTGAAATGAAAACAAGTCTTATTAGTTTTTTTTTTTGGTTTTTTTTTTTTCCCAGATGACTCATTATGCTGTGGATTTCCCCTCCATTTTTCTCATTTTTCTAAAGAGTCCTGAAAACAGTGAAAGTCTGGCAGACTTTTTTTTTTTTTTCCCTAATAGACAACAATACTTTGCAACATCTTTAAATGTCCACTAGGATTCCTCTCTGAATTAGAGGGGTATATCTGTCTAATCCTTTCTTCAGCACTTTTTGGTTTCTTTTCTCTAGGGTTCATGACTTTATGCTGTTAAGGTTATTAAGGAGTTAGGAAAAAAAAGTACTTAATATATAAAAAAGCTAGTGTTCCTTTTAACTTGACAGACTTGCACTAACTGAAGATGACAGTAAAATTGTATTTTTCTTTTCTTCCATTTTGATGTATTTATCTATTTGATGTACTTTTATGATTCTATGATTTTTATTATTCAGTTGTCATTTCTCAGCCAGTTAAAAATTGCTTTTGTCTATTTCATGATGACATCACTACTAACGTGAATTTATAAACGATATGTTATTTTCCAGCCTCAAGTATGATTTATTCAAGTGTCTTCACCACTTAGAACCAAGTATCCAGGGTACATACAACAAGAACATGTTTTTCTTGAGATTTTTGCATTATCAGCTGGGAGAACTGAGGTCCTCCAAAAAGAAATTCAGAGACTGTATGAGTCTCTTGTATACCTTATAAGTAGAGGCATTAATGAGACCTGCAAGGTTATATAACAGTTGAGTAATTTGGGATTCTTCTTCTTTTCTTATGGTTCTTGCTATAGCCATACACTATAAGTCTATAGTTTGTGGCAGGATTCAAAAGAATGTTTTCTGCTTACAGTACAGTGGTAAGAAGAAAAGAAAGGAAAAAGAAAAAGGAAAAAGAAAAAAAAATTCAAGCTTATAAAGAACCACAATGTACAGTAAGCGTAAGGCACTAATGAAAGTCTTAAGCTTTGTGGGTTCTTAAGAAGAGCAAAGTGCTGAGAGCTCAGTATCCAATAAATCAGGATAATGCAGTTTTAAGTTCTGGTATCTCATTACCTGTCATGGCTCTTAGATTCAAGCAAAGCCTGGGGAGCTAGAAGATATCAGATCTCAAAACTAATCCTGTTTGCCTGTCTTCATTCTGTATCAGTAAGTGCTGCTTTTTGCTGCTGCTATTAAAGTAAGCAAATTAAATGGATTTTTCCTTCCTGCCACTGATAAGAGGGGGCCTGGGGTATGTACTAAGGGGTGCACTGATTCCTCATCTTTTATAAACTATTGTAAAGAGAAAAGTATGTTCCTTCTCTGCTAGCATACTAACAATATAACCTGGGGGGCAACAGTTTATTTTTAGTCAGTCCTCCTGTGGGCCAAACAGTGGAAGCCGAGTGCGCGTGTATCCTTTGTGCCTCTGAAAATCCTCAGCCAAGTTGCTTTCAGACCAAAATCTATGTATTCCACTTTTGTTACCTTTGTCAACATTACTAGTTCTGTTCAATCACTTATTTTGGAAGATCTTCTGCCACCAAGATGAATGCTGTGTTGATTCATTGCCCTGTCTCAGGTCTACATGGAGAAAGTACTCAAATGTGCCAACTTGTTTTTCTCCTGCTATCTTTTCATTTCTGTTATTTCTTTCCTTGTTCATAGTGCCATGGCTCTTCTATTATTTTTATTTAATTGCAGTCACAGTATTCTACATTCCTACTGGAACAGTTAATTAAAGAATCTCTACTTCACAGATTAAAACTGTATTTAAAGTTCTACTGACTTGTCTTTTCCACTCGCTTTCACTTTTTTTCTTATAACTGTGAAAAAACCTCCCCTTCCTATAAACTCATATGGATGGCTAAACTCGAATGTCAGACTGATTTAATTCACAGTCCTAGTTAGAGCTCTACATAATTCACACTATACTTGAGGCCTACCATATCAAAATATTGCGCCATCAGAAGTGAAAGAGAATCACACTAAAATAATAATAGCAAAGTATCCAGACTTTGGATGATTTTGGAAACAAAAATCAAAACTTAAATCCATTCCTTTTTGTCCAGACTGAGTTTTATAGGAGCTGTAGCTGTGTTAGTTTCCCCTATTATCTGCAAACACGATTACATCTTGGTCAGAAGTACCATGCTTCAAGGAAAAAAGATATTTTAAGCTCTCTGCTGAAAACTACACCCAAAGTGTAAACTATTAGAAAAAGCGAGGTAGAAGCACATATACCTTAAAAATGTACTCAGGCTAACAGCTGACTCTTACTGCTCTTCACACCAAATCTGATAAAAACTCACATAGTTTTCTTGTAGCCCACTGGATTTTTGCAGAATTTTCTCTCATTATTTCACCACTGGAGGTTTCAGTGCCAATGTCATGAGTGACCGGTTTTCTGAACCTGAACTTTGATGTTTTTGATGTCAATGTACTTTCAATCAACCTTGAAGAGCTGGATTGCTGTGTCACCACTAAATGAAATTACAGAGCTACATAACATGACAAATTGTTCCAATTGCACTGTTATGACTATAACACTACGCATTTTCCTTAGAAACAAAATAGAGAGAAAATGGAATCTAAAGTCTTCAACAGAAAATTCTCAAGAACAAGTATATAAAAGGGCAAAAAGTGATCTCTTATTAAGAGTTCATTTTAAAAAAAAATTACAGATCCTTCCCCTCTACTCTGCCCTGGTAAGGCCTCATCTGGAGTACTGTGTCTGGTTCTGGGCTCCCCAGTACAAAAAAGACAGGGATCTCTTGGAAAGAGTCCAGCGGAGGGCCACAAAGATGGTGAAGGGCCTGGAGCATCTCCCCTATGAAGAAAGGCTAAGTGAACTGGGTCTGTTTAGCTTTGAGAAAAGATGACTGAGAGGGGACCTGATCCAGGTTTATAAATATCTGAGGTGTGGCGGCCATAGTGGTGAGGCCAGTCTCTTTTCAGTGGTACGTGGAGACAGGACGAGGGGAAACAGATATAAGCTGCAGCATAGGAAGTTTCTCACGAATGTGCGTAAGAACTTCTTCACGGTGAGGGTGACGGAGCACTGGAACAGGCTGCCCTGGGGGGTTGTGGAGTCTCCTTCTCTGGAGATATTCAAGTCTCGCCTGGACGCCTACCTGTGCGACCTGGTGTAGGGAACTTTGGCAGGGAGGTTGGTCTCGATGATCTCTAGAGGTCCCTTCCAACCCCTACAATTCTGTGATTCTGTGATTCTGTGATTTCGTGAATGAACCATTTTCATATTCTAAGCTACTTAAGTCAGATCTTCTGACTCAGATAATTGCTGAGAGCACAAGCTAGAGAATTTATTCTCAGCCCTCATAAGTTTGAAAGGAAAATCTGCCTTCCTCCTAGGATTTCCAGATACTGTGGCATATCTCATCTACTTTGGGTAGCTGCAGATGATGCAGTCTGGTCAAGGGGAAGAGGAAAGCACTTTATGTCATAAAAAAAAAAAATTGCTTTAGAATAAAATGATTCACCCTGTCACACAGTCATGTTTTTATCACTGATTCAAAGATATTCTTGGCTTATTTATTCAGAGAAATGTAAAGATAGATCTGATCTACACTCTGCTGGAATTATATGTCTAACACAGAACACTCATTTTCTCTGTAAAAACAAAGCAGGAAGAATATTTACTGGGAGAAGGAAGATTGATCTGCTGGGTATCAGAAGAGATTAGCTCAAGTCTCTGTTGCAGTTAAATTCAACTCATTTATGCAAAGTATAATATATACAGAGAAAGAAACAGAAAGAATCTAATTGTAGAAAACCTCCTTGGCTGCTGGTTAGGACATTTGTGGAGACTTGTGCACAAGAAGTTCTGTTTGAAGTTTAGGTTAATATTATCAACTTAATGAATGCAAACATTCATTTAAATAAGCTTGCGGTTTATATCAGTAGACATACAGGAAAGTTGTAGATTTAGGGCATCCTATTTGGTGAATTCATCTGACTGTAGACATCTGGTATGCCTTGCTGAGAATCAGTTCCAGTTTCTATTGATGGACGTATAAGCTTTTAAGGAGGACTTTCTCTATTTTAGCAGAACTCATATCCTTAATATTTTCAAAGGCAGAATAAATTCACACTTCTCTGAATGCCACTTGACTGCAACTAAAAATGTTAGCAGCTTGAGAGAGTGCTAATTAGAGCATCATAAAATTTATTGGTCTTCTTTGACACTAATTTAACCAGGAGATGAAACTCAAGCTGTTAAGAAAAGCTGAGAGTTTTACTTCCATCTTAATGTCTGAGCAAGGAATCTTAAAAATCTGAATTCAGTTTTACTTCACATAAATAAAATACACTTTTTGTTAAGTGTCTTTTCATCATATGTTTGTTTATTTCCAGGCTCAAGTCACTTATTCCTGGCAGACCTTTTAGGTATGTACTGGAAAAGAGAAATAGCATTTTTTCTCATTCTTCTCTTCTCAACACAGGGCACATATACCTGCAAATGTGTAACCGCACCTGACTAATAAAATTAATGTAAAGACATACATAAGAACAGACATAAATTTTCATACCAGTGTCCACAGAAATGGGACCCAAATAATTATTTCCAGGCTCTGGTAACTGAATACACATACAAATAGGGATAAAACCTGCAATGTTTGAATGTACACTTAATTCAGAGATCTGTTAGGTGTCTGTCTCTCCAGTGCCATGAGGGAAGGATTAAATATAGAGCAACATTACTTTTTTCAGAAGAATTGATTGAATCCCAAATCAAGCAATTAAATGCTTATATCACAGGTATCTAGACAGATCTATGTATCATATATGATTAATAGAATTAGGTAATATCTCACCAGGATCTCAGGGAGTAGATTTTGTCCATCTTCATTTCTGTCACTTAAGTCTGCAGATAAGCTTTTCCTCTGCAGGTCTTCACGGGTATCCATGTATTTTCAGTGATCTTTGTAGATATGTACTTTTACATAGTAAACTTGCACACAGGTGGTATGGGCACTCCTACAGTTACTAGCTGTTCTCCCACTGCCAAAAATTCACACACACATTAGATTCCTTGTTAGATGACCTGAGACTCCACAGCCCTGATCCAGAAACAGCAGCAAGGAAACCTGTGAAATCTATTTGGTTGGAAAATAGGCTTTTCATGTCATACTTTAGAAAGAGTTTTCAATATCAGTTTTAGTCTTGCATGATTTACATGACAAGTCTGAAGTACCCGGCACCCACTGTTTTTTGCCATATCTGAGGTTTGAAAATCTGGCTAGGTTTATTGAAGCTAAAACTTCAATTTATATGAACATTTTTCTAAATAGTACGCAAGATCTTCTGAAAATCTGAATCTGGAAACTATTAAAAGATCTTGTTCTCTTATTGTCAACGGTTTACGGGCTGGTTCGGCCCGGTTCCGTGACTAGAAGGGCGGAGGGATCCGCGGATCCGCGCCCCCGGAAAAAAAGGAAAATAAGGGACCCCGAAATAATTGAAAACAGTGGCAACAATCTGAGGTAAAACAAAGTAATTTACTAAATATGGTATCAACAGAATTTTATAAAGAGAGAGAATGTGAAATTGATAGTGGATCGGCCTTACCACAACGCTGAGATGAGAAGCGCAGGCAGAGAAGCGCAGGCGAGAAGCGCAGGCAGAGAAGCGCAAGCGAAGCAGCGCAGGCAGAGAAGCGCAAGCGAAGCAGCGCAGGCAGAGAAGAGAGCATCAGGTGACCTTGCCGGGAGTTATATCTCCTCGTTGACCGCAAAGCCCCCTGGGGAAACGTAGCTGCTCTTCTCCTCTGGACAGGCACCCGGAACTTGAGCATCAGCAGTCAAACCCCCAGTGCATTGCATGATGTTATGATGTGGAATACCGATAATGAAAAATCATGAAACCATGACATTCCACCCCTTATTCCACATCACTACATCATGCTTAATATATACAAACAAAATATAAACACACGCACTAGGAATTACTGACTGCACTCCCTCAACATCAAGTTCCCTTGCGGTACACATTGAACATCCCCGTTTTCCTGCATCACCCACCAAGTGGACCCAGGTCCCTGGGCAAAAACAGTTCCACGAAGAGGTTTGTCCTTCTCAGAGGCTGGAATAACCCAAACTGCCTTTCCCAACATATTCTTTACATGTACAACAGGGACTTTATCTCCCTCTACGGTATGTAGGGAGCTGGACTGGGTTGGACCACTACGATTGATAGATCCTCTGGTATTGACTAACCAGGTGGCTTCTGCCAAATGCTTCTCCCAGTGCTTAAATGTACCGCCTCCCATTGCTTTCAGCATAGTTTTTAACAACCCATTGTATCGTTCAATCTTACCTGAGGCCGGTGCATGGTAGGGAATATGGTAAATCCACTCAATACCATGACCTTTAGCCCAGGTACCTACAAGAGAATTTTTAAAATGAGTCCCATTATCTGACTCAATTCTTTCTGGGGTACCATGTCGCCACAGGACTTGTGTCTCAAGACCTAGTATGGTATTTCGGGCGGTAGCGTGGGGTACTGCATAGGTTTCAAGCCACCCAGTTGTTGCCTCCACCATGGTGAGCACATAACGCTTACCATTACGAGATTGTGGCAAGGTGATATAATCAACCTGCCATGCCTCCCCATATTTGTACTTTTGCCATCGCCCTTCCTCCCAGAGAGGTTTCATTCTCTTGGCTTGTTTAATTGTGGCACACGTGTCACAGTCGTGAATGATTTGCGCAATAGCATCCATAGTTAAATCCACCCCTCGGTCTCTAGCCCACTTATATGTCGCATCTCTCCCTTGATGGCCTGAGGTCTCATGGGCCCATCGGGCTAGAAATAATTCACCCTTGTTCTGCCAGTCCAGATCTGTTTGGGCCACCTCAATTCTGGCAGCTCTGTCTACCTGATGGTTATTTTGCTGCTCTTCAGTAGCCCTATTCTTGGGCACATGGGCATCTACGTGACGCACCTTTATAACCATATTCTTTATTCGGGCAGCAATATCTTTCCACAGGTCAGCAGCCCAAATAGGTTTACCCTTTCTTTGCCAGTTGTTTTGCTCCCACTGCTGTAACCACCCCCATAGAGCATTTGCCACCATCCACGAGTCAGTGTAAACATAAAGCATTGGCCACCTCTCCCGTTCAGCAACATCCAAGGCCAGTTGGACAGCCTTTACCTCTGCAAATTGGCTCGATTCTCCTTTTCCTTCAGTGGCCTCTGCAACTTGTCGTGTGGGGCTCCACACAGCGGCTTTCCATCTGCGGTGTTTCCCCACAATACAACACGATCCATCTGTGAATAGGGCATATGTCTTCTCATTTTCGGGTAGTTCATTATATGGTGGGGCCTCTTTAGCACGTGATATCTCTTCTGCTGGCGGTGTTCCAAACTTTTTGCCTTCAGGCCAGTCCATGATCACCTCTAGGATTCCTGGACGGTTGAGATTCCCCATCCGCGCTCGCTGCGTAATCAGCGCAATCCACTTACTCCAAGTGGCATCAGTAGCATGATGGGTGGAGGGACCTTTTCCCTTGAACATCCAGTTCAGCACTGGCAGTCGAGGTGCCAGAAGGAGCTGTGTTTCTGTACCGATTACTTCGGAAGCAGCCCGAACCCCCTCATACGCGGCTAAGATCTCCTTCTCAGTTGGAGTGTAGCACTCTTCAGACCCTCTGTACGCCCGACTCCAGAATCCCAGGGGTCGGCCTCGGGTCTCTCCTGAGGCTCTTTGCCACAAACTCCAAGTGGGACCTTTCTCTCCAGCAGCAGTGTAGAGGATGTTCTTCGCATCCTGTTCCATCCGTACTGGCCCCAGGGCCACGGCACGGGCTATCTCTTGTTTAATCTGCTCAAAAGCCTGCTGCTGCTCAGGACCCCACATAAAATCATTCTTCTTCCGTGTCACCTGATAAAGGGGGCTTACAATGAGGCTGTAGTTTGGAACATGCATTCTCCAAAAACCCACTACACCCAGGAACGATTGTGTCTCTTTCTTATTAGTGGGTGGAGACATGGCACTGATTTTGTTGATCACATCTGTTGGGATGTGACGACGGCCATCTTGCCACTTTATACCTAGGAACTGAATTTCCTGGGCAGGCCCTTTCACTTTGCTTCGCTTAATAGCGAAACCAGCACGCAGAAGGATCTGGATTATTTGCTCTCCTTTTTCAAAAACTTCCTTTGCTGTGTTGCCCCACACGATGATGTCATCAATATACTGTAAGTGCTCAGGAGCACCTCCCTGTTCCAGTGCAGCTTGGATCAACCCATGGCAAATGGTTGGGCTATGTTTCCACCCCTGGGGCAAACGATTCCAGGTATACTGAATGCCCCTCCAGGTGAAAGCAAACTGTGGCCTAGATTCTTTGGTCAAAGGAATGGAGAAAAAGGCGTTAGCAATATCAATGGTGGCGTACCATTTGGCTGCCTTTGACTCCAATTCATATTGGAGTTCTAACATATCTGGCACAGCAGCACTCAATGGGGGTGTGACTTCATTCAGGCCACGGTAGTCCACCGTCAGCCTCCATTCTCCACTGGCTTTACGCACTGGCCATATGGGGCTGTTAAAAGGTGAGTGAGTCTTGCTAATCACTCCCTGATTCTCTAGTTGGTGAATCAGCTTCTGAATGGGGAGCAAGGAATCCCTGTTGGTGCGGTACTGCCGTCTGTGCACCGTTTTTGTAGCAATCGGTACTTGTTGCTCTTTCACTCGTAGCAACCCCACGGCAGATGGATCTTCTGACAGGCCAGGCAAAATAGACAACTGCTTAACACCTTCTGTGTCTACAGCAGCTATTCCAAAGGCCCATCGATACCCTTTGGGATCCTTAAAATATCCCCTTCTGAGGTAATCAATACCAAGTATGCATGGAGCCCCTGGGCCAGTCACAATAGGGGGCTTTTGCCAGTCTTTACCAGTGAGGCTGATTTCGGCCTCCAACATAGTCAGCTCTTGGGAACCTCCAGTCACCCCATGAATATAAATTGATTTTGTCCCTTGGTGACTCGAGGGCATTAGAGTGCACTGTGCACCAGTATCCACCAGGGCCTTATATTTTCGTGATTCTGATGTGCCAGGCCATCTAATCCACACAGTCCAATAAACTCTATTATCCCTTTCCCCCCCCTGGCTGGGGGCAGGGCCCCTCTATTTGTTACCTTCACTGTCTGCAGCAACTGGAGCAATCACCTTTTTAGAGAAGTTCACCTTGGTGGTTGATTTGTCTTGTAACTCTCTTACCCGTGCTTGAAGTACAGGAGTAGGTTGTTTATGCCACTCCTTCATATCTTCTCCATGGTCACGTAGGTAATGCCACAAGGCAAAACGTGATGTGGTCTTACTGTTGTCACTTGCTCGAGCAGGAGAACGTCTTCTTTTGATAGCTGAGACATTAGATGCTACCGGCTGGGAGGAAATCAAGTTGATCAGCCCCTCCAATAGGCTGTTTTGGGGATTCTGGTCCCCATTTGATGTATCCGTTACCTCCATGGATTTATCAGCTTCAGGCACGGTTGATAGTTTGTCTATTATATCTTCTTGTTTGTTTTCCATTCTGTCCAGCTTTTCAGCTACCTTTGTAATGGCTGAAACACAAGCTCGCAGAGGGCTTAAATGTAACTCAAAGTCTTGAAGTTTATTAACCAATTCACTTATAAGGGGTCTTCTTTCCCCTCTGCCATACATTGCTGCAAATGTGCTGGCGTACCTTTCTGGTGCGGTCTTTGTGAATGTACGCCACATGTTTGGTGTACACCTGACTCTCTCGGGATCATGCTCTTGGTCTGGCTCGTCAGGAATGAAATCGGGGCTATGTAGCATTTCCACCACAGCATATTCTCTTAAATAACAGATGCCTTCTTCCATATCAGCCCATTTCTTTTTCTCAGGCATCAGATCATCTTTGAAGGGGTATCTTTCTTTTACAGCTAACAACATCCGCTTCCAGAGGGTAAAGGCCTGGTTCTGGCATGTACTAATACCTCTGTCAATGGCTGAGTCCCTAGCAACGCCACCCAGTTGGCGAGCTTCTCTACTATCCAGCCACACACTGTTGGCCCCATTGTCCCAACATCGAAGTAACCAAGTGGCAATAGGCTCATTTGGGTGACGTGAAAAGTCTTTTCTCAGACTTCGAATTTCATTCATTTTCAGAGATCGATCAACAATAGTAACGATATCTTGCTCACCTCTTACTCTTTCGGGACTTCTTGTTGCCCTCATTGGCGCCGGTGACCGTGGTCTTACTGAGGGCCCCTCCCCTGGACTTAGGGGTGCTTCTTGTGGATCTTGGAGCCACTCCTCTGGACCTCTCTCCTCTTCTTTCTTCTCTTCTAACTGAGTCGAGATTCGTTTCATTTTCCGTCCTCTTACAGGGGCAAGTGACATCAATTGTGGTGCTTCCTGTAGTTGATCAGGTTGGTCAGTTCCAATGCTCTCATCCTCCAGTTCAGCTCGGAGCCTGTCTCGTTCGATGATGAGAGTATCTAGCTCAGATTGGAGGGTGTCTTGTTGAGATTGAAGACTGTTGAGTTTGGATTGCAGGGAGTCTCTCTCAATTCGGAGGGCATCTCTCTCAGATTGGAGGCTGTTTCTCTCGACCAGGATACTCTCTCGCTCATTTTGCACTGTTTCCCTGAGACTCTCCTTTTCAATTTCACAAACTCTCTCCCTCTCCAGGATAGTATTGAATAAGGCCCGGTAAGCATTAGCCAGGCCCCAAATAATTTGGGCCTCCTCAGATCTTCCCGAGCCGCGACATTCCTGTCTCAAATATCTGTTTAAATTTTCAGGGTCTTTCAGGTGTTCTGGAGTAAAGTTCCATGACACCGAAGATTTCCATCTCTCTAAAGTCTCACCCAGGCCTCTCCACATTCCCTGCCACTCAGTATTTACTGGTTTTGGGGCAGACTTCCTCAAAATATAATAAATACTAATAATAAGTGAAATGATGAGCAGTACATTCACGGAGATTAATAACGTGATCAGGTGAGCATTGAAAATCCGCATAAAGAATTCAAAGGAGAGGCTGGAAACCTGCTTAAAAATCCCCAACCCTGTAAAATTAGCAGCTCCCTCTGGAATGGTATGCCACATAATATGCAGATGCCACATAGTTATTTCCATCCATGTTTTCAATTGGCTATATATACCTATTGCTCCATAGAGCAAAGTGGTGAACTTAATTAAGGCCCAGTATGTTTTTAGCATTAAGAAAGAAGAGACAGTGGCATGCAGCCCCTTAAAAGGCAGTTTCAGTAGAGAAAGCATTTTTTTCTCTTTTTTTTTTTCTTTTACAGAAACAAGATAGCAAGGCTCAAAGTTTACAAATATCCTAGAGTATTGGCCGTCCGCCTGGACTTTTCAAGGTCACGCTTTCAGACAGTACTGGTGAAACAGATAAACTTTCCCAATGAAGCTGTCTGAGAGCGGAGAGAGAGATTTGTTCAAAAAGCTAAAAAGCAACTGTTGCCCGCATTCTCCACCAAGAATGTCAACGGTTTACGGGCTGGTTCGGCCCGGTTCCGTGACTAGAAGGGCGGAGGGATCCGCGGATCCGCGCCCCCGGAAAAAAAGGAAAATAAGGGACCCCGAAATAATTGAAAACAGTGGCAACAATCTGAGGTAAAACAAAGTAATTTACTAAATATGGTATCAACAGAATTTTATAAAGAGAGAGAATGTGAAATTGATAGTGGATCGGCCTTACCACAACGCTGAGATGAGAAGCGCAGGCAGAGAAGCGCAGGCGAGAAGCGCAGGCAGAGAAGCGCAAGCGAAGCAGCGCAGGCAGAGAAGCGCAAGCGAAGCAGCGCAGGCAGAGAAGAGAGCATCAGGTGACCTTGCCGGGAGTTATATCTCCTCGTTGACCGCAAAGCCCCCTGGGGAAACGTAGCTGCTCTTCTCCTCTGGACAGGCACCCGGAACTTGAGCATCAGCAGTCAAACCCCCAGTGCATTGCATGATGTTATGATGTGGAATACCGATAATGAAAAATCATGAAACCATGACACTTATCTTAGAACTTATCTTCTGTAGGAAAAGAATGACGCCATGTCACTCCACTTCATATAATTGTAATTGATTGATGAAACAGCACTCCTGAGCGAGATAAAAGTTCCACCTTCCCTGTATAGTCAGAAAAACCCAGCAATTCGTTAAAAATTGTCTGTTATTGATCTACAGCAATGGGCAAAAGTAAAATAATTAGATAAATAAATTTATATTTATATTTTTAACTGAAATATATATATATATTATTTGCATTCTGCAGTGTAACACACAAGAGCTGTTCTGAAAGTAGTTCTTCCTATTTTTTTATTTTCATCCACAACTTCAGAGATGTTTGTTGGTTGTATGACTGTAGACATTGAACCTTCTCATCAACATTTTGTTACATGTTGTTGCCATAGGACAGATGGCACAAAAGAGCAGTCTGACAGAATTGCATGTGACATGGAAGTCTGCACAAGCAAAGATGTGGAATTTAATTCTTCCTTGCTGAAAAAAATCACACTCGTTGACATTTGTTGACACTTGTTGAACGTTTATAAAAACCAAACAGTATTGAGCACAGTGAGCCAGTAGGTGGTGTATTTCAGCAGGGTGATATTGAGGTAAAAGACAAGCCGTGTTCTAGAAGGCCACGCAGATTCTTCTGAGCAAGGCATGCAGGCTCTTATTCATTGCTGGCAAAATTTCATAGCTGATGGTGGTGATTATGTTGAAAACGTCTTTCAGCTGAAAATTTGTTCTATCAAACAGTGTTATAGTGCTCTTTGTATCTACTGTATCTTGTATGGAAATAAATAGAAAACATTATGTAGATTTTCAGTCAACATTATCTGTGATAAGTTGGAATGGTAAATGTCTTTGGAATATTTGGGATTTTCCACATGTATAATTCAAATTGCATTTAACTGCACAGAGAATTTCCCAAAAGTAATTAGAATGTTCAGAAGAAATTTTAAACATTTCCATTAACACAGCTAACACACTAATAATTTGTTTATTATTTTTAACTAATTAATTATTCATGTTTTAATACCCAGAAAGCATATTACATGTGTGAAGGGGCTGTATTCTCAGTACACAGAAGTACTAAGACATTTACTGTTTCATTTTCATACTATATCCTGAGTTGGAAGAGACCCACAACTCCTGGACACAAAAAAGACCACCCAAAATCCAAACCCTTTGTCAAAGCGCACTGAACTCTGGCACTCGGGGCCGTACCCTCAGACCTGGGCAGCCTGTACTGTGTCCACTGCCCTCTGGTGCAGACCCTGTCCCTGACTCCCAGCCACTCCTCCCTGATGTAGCTCCATGCCGTTCCCTCGGGCCCTGTCGCTGTCACAGAGAGCAGAGGCCAGTGCTGCCTGTCCGCTCCCTGTGAGGAGCTGCAGCTGCCATGGGGCCTCCCCTCAGACTCCTCCTTTGGCTGAACAAACCAAGGGATCCCACTTCTTATGTACCTTTGCCCTCTAGAACCTTCACCATCTTCATATCCCTCTTTTGGATGCTCTCTAATAGTTTACTCTTCTTATATTATGGCCCCCAAATCTGCACTTAGTGCTGAAGGTGAGCCTGCACAGCTCAGAGCAGAATATTTTAGATTAAGAATAGACTTTAAGATTAGTTGTCTTGAATCTTGAACACACAGAAATTGCATAAATTAAAACATACAAAACGCTTAAGTCAGGAACTACTGAGAAGGTAGCATTTGGGTGGTCTAACTAGTGCATGTTTCTTCATAACTGGCTAAACAAGATAAAATGTGACATTGGCCAAATGTAAAGTGCCCCAAATACACAAAGCCAACAAAAATGCATTCTCTTTGGCTCCTTCTGTTATGAGCTCTACTATCTCCAGAACAAGGTACAATAATAAAGTCATTCTGTATTTACTATTTGTTTTAAATGTTTGTGTTTGTTTTTTTTTCTCCTGTATGAATATAATTAAATTCTATGCTTATGCATGTTATTACATATTAAATATATTATGAATAACTATATTAAATGATATAACATCATAGAATGGTTTATGTTGGAAGGGACCATTAAGATCATGTAGTTCCAACCCCCTGAACGGGCAAGGACACATCTGTCTAGACCAGGTTGCTCACAGTCCCATCCAACCTGGCCTTGAATATTTCCAGAGAGGGGGCATCCACAGCCTCTCTGGGCAGCCTGTTGCAGTGTCTCACCACACTCACTGTAAAGATTTTTTTCCTAATGTCTACTCTAAATCTACCCTCTTACAGCTTATAGCCACTTCCCCTTGTCCTGTCATTACCTGCCCTTATAAAATGTTCATCCCCAGCTTAATTCTAATTATACAGATACATATGGCTTGAGGTGAGAATATACTCAAATTAGTAAAGAGAAATGATTTCTAGAATCTTCTCATCTTCTTAATAGTTTTGTGAGCATTAAAATGCACGCAGTATGTTACGAAAGAATGAATACTTACTGCAGAAAGAAACAGGAGCATTATTGCATGTTCCAGGAATCATGTGCAAATGAATTTTTATCATAGAGACTTGACTAAAAACAGGAAAGTAGCATATGTGGCTTTTTGCTTAAAATTTTTATTTATGTCTGATCTCAGAAGCATTATTATCCTCCTGCTCTTAGTTGTCAAAAACATCAGAAACACTTGCTTTTTAGTCGTGAGAATATTTTGTAAAGAAAAGATGGAAACCAAATCTAATTTTTTTATTTTTTAAACTTATGTACCAGTGTGTAAAGAATAAAATGATTTTTTTAACATTGCTGTATCTTTTATTTTATTTTTTTTTCCAAAGAAAGCATTTCCTGCATCTTTGTAAAAAATATTTCCCTCATCACTGAAGTGATATGGTCTTAGTCAACATCATGTTCATTTTCCATGACTTAAATAGGTATGCTTTTCCAGCTATGGAAAGCAGTTCTGTTATAGAACCAATTATCTGATTTCTCTCCTACATCAGTTCTTTATGCTATATGTATGTTGTCACAGAAATGCATTTTCTTACAAAACATTTGTTATCTGGAGCACTGCTCTTTTCATTGGTAATCTTTTTTAATCTTGTAATTATGAGATTCCTGCAGCAGTCCACATACTTCCCTACTCTAGACATGTAAATAGCCTTCTGGAATGTACAGTTTCACTCACTTGCAGTAGTGCAAAATAGCTGCAGCATCATTTAGCTTTGTATGCATTAAACTCAGATAGATTTTTTCTCCAAGTTTCTGCAGACTCTTCGTAAGACATCTGCAATTTACACAGACTCTAAAGTAGATGAGGTAGTGGTGTGAGATTCTGGTCATAATCAAAGTACATGACTGGCATATTAGAAAAAATGCAGCCATCAGAATAATTGATAAGACCAAACAGCAAAGGTGTTTCCCTTTTAATGATAATAAAATGAGACATGCACAAGCACACACAAACATATGTGCACAGACGATGCCACAGGAATTAATTATGCCTGTGTCGTTCTGAAACAGGTGCCAGAGCATCTGTTTGATTTGTTATGATCTTATATACAATAAAAGGATGTCCCCATTTATGCTTCCGATCATAGAAAGCTGCAACAAGCTTTTAAAAATCCTAGGCAAGTTATAAGGAGGTTTTATGGATCACCTTTATGTGTGTTTGGAACATTTCTGAGTTACATGTGTATATACTAGGGCCAATGTATCCCATATAATTATAGTGTTTTGGTAAGTCCTAGTGATTGGAATATATTAGTTGCAATGATACAACACTTAAATTAACAAAACTCTTATACAGAGAATTTTCATGTAACACTGTAAACAGTCCCTTTCTAGACTGGGACATTATACATTCTCCTTTATTTACAGTCCATCAATGTAAAAATTATGGAGAAGCGGCCTGGGGGGGACCTTATCACTCTCTACAACTGCCTGAAAGGAGATTGTAATAACGTGGATGTTGGCCTCTTCTCCCAGGTAATTAGCAATAGGACAGGAGGTAGTAGCCTTGAGCCATGTAGCTGAGCCATGATAGGTTCAGGTTTGGTATTAGGAAAAATTTCTACTCAGAAATAGTGGTAATGTACTGTAACATGGAGGTAGTGGTCCCTGGAGGTATTCAAGGAGAAGGTAGATGTTACTGAGTGGTCTAGAGTTTTCACAGGCATGATGATTGTTGGACTAGACGATCTTATTGGTCTTTTCAACCTTAATGATTATATGATCATTGAGTATATATCCCTGATTTAACCCGTGCATCAGACAAGGTTAGGCAAATTATATTTTTGTATGATAACAACGTAAGCACTAAGCAATATGATCTGCTGTCCTTAAAAAGCAAATACATAGTAAATAAAAGCAAGCAAACAAAAAACCTAACAAATGAACCAAAAAGAAAACAAAGCAAGAAAATGCAAGAAGTCTAGAAAATACTTTAAATTCTTGTACTTTTTTCCCAAACATGCTACTTTTTGGAATATGCAAGTTAATAAATTCACTCTCTGCAAACTGCTCATCTACATAGTCATGTAGCTATGAAAACATTTGTAAAGCTTAACTAAACTAGCTTATTCTGTGACCTGTATGTATTCAAAATTGTAACTGCATGCATACGAATTTTGACAGAGGCCATTCAAGTTCTATATGAAAAAGCGTACATGAAAGCTTAACCATGACATGATCAAAACATCTGATATTTGCATCTATGAACTGTGGAGAAAATATTTTATAGAAGTTTAGATCTGACTAATGTCTTAATATAAATTCACTGTTAATTTTTAGTTATTTAAATCCTTATTTACTCAATTCTGATTTCACCTATCTGTCTTTTTGGATCTCTGGATAAATCCTTGACAATTCTATATCAATTTTTAAAACCTTGTCTATTCATTACAAAAGGAAGAAAAGACAAAAATTAATTGTAAGAATTAAAGTCCAATACGTCTTCCAATTACAAAATCATCGAGGAGAAAATAGGTAATTTCAATTAATAGATAATTTCTTTAATATATATCACAATTCTGAAATGGGAATGCTGTGAATATTTAAGGTTTTTAATTAATTATGGTAGTGGTTTGTTTTTTGTGATTATCTCGTTTGTTTTTAATAAAGATATTAAAATAGTATAAGGAGGAAAGACATCCTAATGAGCAGTATAGTATTTCTTGTAGATATGTCAGCTCCCACAGCAAAAGACCAGTAAGAAAGCCAGAACAGCTAGGACCATTGTGCTGTAATAGATGTCAGCATTCAAGTTCTAGTAGCTTATCAAGGTTTAAAAAAAAACTGCTAAAATCTCTGAGGTGCAGGAACATTTCCCTGTGCACACATATCAACTAGAATATGATCTTTCCAGCCTTTCACACACTTCAGAAGTGAACTCCATCTGGCTATTCCCAGTTGCTGATCCTTGACATTTCAGTGATGGGTCACCAGTTCAACAGTTTGCTTAACTGCACGTAGTTTCAAATGGTTTGAAAGCAGAGTTTAGCTTTTACTGCCATTTGCGGCAAGGTCAGTTTTCTCAAATGTTGGTTTTTAACTCATCTAAATATGTAAATGTTTGGTTTCAAGGTAATTGGTACCTGATTCATAGTTCTATACAAAGTCATTCCCTTGAAAAGAACTGCAGGAAACAGGCACAGCAAGGATAATTGCTTTGCAATGGGCTTCAACTCTCAGCTTCACTCTTTTTCAAGATTCAGAAGTAAAGAGTAAGTCCCAAGGATGTAGAAATGAAAAGTCAATGACCACCAGTCACATAACAGAAGCCCGCTTCTCATGCACTTACCCACACTTAAAGAGTAACCCCTGACATACATGTGAATTCTGTACTATGAGCATGTAGATCAAAAGCTGTTTCTGTGTAGAGCTGGTGAAGGATCAATACTTAATTCATTTTTAGGAATTCTTTGATATTAAAGGTGGCGGGAGTAAAATGGTAATATTGGAAATGCAGCTGCTTTGTAATTGCTATAGCAGTAATTTCTGTTCTTCCAGAAGGATGGTTTTGGTCAAGATAGTAATTTAAGTATCATATATCAACTGTAACTAATCAGTAATCTCAGTACATTTTCCTTCAAACTTATCCTACTAATATGAGGTAGACATCACTGTCATTGGCAAGTGCTCGATTTTGTGCATAAGACAGTAGTATTACCATTCTCTACCTTGCATTTTATTTGCACAAGACTTTAGAAGGAAAAAAATTTCTATAATTAACTAGCTTACCCCAGTCCTAAAAGCAGCCCAGACTGTAGTTTTCACTGCTTTAACCCATCAGGAATGAAGGGGAATACCTTTTCTGCAATTATATCTCAGGAAGAAACGACATTAGAAAAGCATACTGTAAGACAGGTCACTGATATGGACTTGTAATACGGGCAACCTATTAAATTGACAACAATCTTAGACCTGTACTGACAGTGCCCAATGTTGAGTTTTTGTCTGAGCTGTTTCTTCCACAAGAAGAAAAGTATGACAAAATATGCAGGCAATATTTTTAATTAATATTGTATTTCCTATGTCCCTAACAGTTCATCTTCTACTCTGTGCATATTTCAAAATGCCAGCCAAGTTTAAACTTGATTAATAATCATTAAAATACTAATAAGTAATTTGCTTTAAAAACATAACAGAGAAGATTGTTGTTTTTTTGTTGTTGTTGTTATTGTTGTTTTGTTTCATTTTTTTGTTGTTTTTTTTGTTTTTTTTTTGCGGGGGGGGAGGAGGCGGAAGCATACATAAGTTGAAAACATAAACAAGTGTATATTTATATTGGCAGAAACCTTTGATTCATTCAGATTAAACATTCACAGCCAGAAATATATTACAGGAAAATAAAAATAAAAAACCATATTCAATTGATTGCATTCATAACTAACAGGGAAATACATGCAAATCTGCATCCAAATATTAAAAATAAGTAAATGAAACTCCTGTAAATAAAGAATATTTGCATGCAATCCACTGACTGATATTCAGTCTGCACAATTTAACAGTGAAATTGCAGTAGGATTATTGGATAGAAGCTTTCCAGTCTAAAAACCTAACTACAAAACAAATGAGTTACATGCTGTGCTTACATTCAGGTAATAGAGAGAAACGGTTGCTCGCTCGAGGGTTCCCACTCCAACTGATTGCAAAGCTAGTTGGTGGTCATGACTCTCTTCCAATTGTGTAGCATCTGGTTTGTTCTTTTTCCTACTGAAATGATTTTTCTGACACATTCAAATAAACATTGTTTGCTCTTTGCCCACTCACTGTTAAGAAGCCTGACCTTATTTTTCCCTCCTGAAGGTGCATACATATGCCAGCCACAAAAGCTCCTGGGCTGCTGCTGATTTAAGAGTTGACACCAAATGGGTTGATAAGAGCTCAGAATATCAACTCCCTTCATAACTACTTAACCAAGGTGAAGGGCTAAATGCTTTCAAAACTGCTTGAGATATGCATTGAGACAACATGCTACACATTTCGCAATGAACACTGATGTTTTGAAGTGCTGGTAATCTAAACCTGGTAGAAATATTTTCCCTAGCAGCCCTCACAGTCAATAAGGAGAGTCTGAGTATTGCACCCTGAGCACCTCACAGTCATCTCCAGTACTCTGTTAATGTTATTTCTTCCTGATTGTTTATATTCTATTAATTGATGCATTATTTCATGATATATCCATACAGAGAGATTATAGCATTAAAGGTTAATGAAAACAGTTATGAAAATAGTATGAAATTAATAGTGTGTTTTCATCCTCACTCCCACAATGCCATTGATGCTTCAAGTAATCAAATTATTATGTGAGAACTACAACTTTTAACACTTAACTGTGATAGCCGTTTTATTATCTGGCATTGAATCGCAAAGATTTCGTTCCAACAGTAGGGGCCTCTGTAATTTTCTAGAAAATGCTACGTCTATGAAAGTGAATATACTGAGTACAACAATACAGTGACAGATTTTGTCCTTACTGTATAATTTTGAGTCTCCAGATCCTTTGTAATTTTGTACTCTCAGAAATTAGACTGTTAAGCTTTGACCAGCCAGCTGGTTGTCCCAGGCTGTTGAACTATATGTCTTAAAAAGGGAAACTGTAAGCTCATAGTGAGTTATGGAGTTGTAGGCCAACAGAGCCATCCTAGTGAGAGAAAGAAAGCAATATTAATTTTGGAAATTACTCCATTCCTACAACAAAACTAATCTCAAGAGAGCTGCCAGAACAATCAAAAATACATTCATGCTGTCAGAGTGTTAGGATGGATTTAAGTAATCCTGAACTCCTCTGCAGCAGTTCACACAACACGTTACAAAGACAGAATTCAGAACATAGCTGCACAATAATAAATGTCATGGAAAAATACACAGATCTACGGGGGGGGGGGGGGAGGGAAAGAAAAAGAAAAAGAGAGAGCCAGAAAGGTTATTATGAAACAAACATGACTAGAGAAGACAAAATAGCTTTATGCAAGCAATTATATTCATGAGGCCAGAACTCAATTATTCATATTAACTAAAGTAATAAATACAATAAATACAGCATAGAAGAGTTTGGAAAGGAAAATTGTTTATAAAAGTAGCACTGAAATGAAGATTTCAATGATAAGCAAAATTATTCCAGGGGTTCTCCTGTCAGGAGTTTTCTTTTCACAGAAAGGAGAGTTAAACAACATCCCGCAGTTGCATAAAGAGACTTTATTGGCCATTACAGTGATTTCTTTTTGACATAATAAATTGAATGTTAAATTCAGGTTACTCCTAAAAAAAATAATTGCAACATCATCAAATACCAGGATCTATGATGTAGTGAAAAAAGTCAGCTGATTTGTGAAGCTATTTAGAGTGGAAAAGCCCAAAATCATATTAAAAAAAAAAAAAAAAAAAAAAAGGAGGAATGTGAAAATGCATGATTTGGGCTGCCTGCATAGGTAACAAGGAAGGATTGATATAATATTCCTAGAAAAGCAGAACAGAGTGTCACAGAACAGAGTGTCATGCTCTATTATAAAAATAGGAATAAGGGGAATCAGTACTTGAGACTGTCCTCTGAGGGGCCTCTGGACCTGGCTCTCTGCTGGGCTGAAAAGACTATCTTCTGGGAAGTCTATTAGGTACACTGAATAAATCATCATAGTCTTTCAAAGACACCTACATGCTACATGGGGTGCAAACTTGTAGTTTATCTCATCTAAATGATTCAGTAGTGGCCACGTGCCCTTTTTAAGTGTTACAATATCTAGATTTACTTAGAGTATATTTTAAACCTATGAATAAGTCAATAGCTACCCCATATCTCAGCAGGAACGTACATCATGATATTTCCTGGCAGTCATCCTCCATGGAACATCATGCAGTGCAATATAAGCAAGACTTTTCAGGGAAAACTGACTTTGGAGGAGTCTTAAGAATTGCTTTTCATAATGGAAGGGAGAATCACTAAAATGTTAAAAATTTATAGATGAGTATATGATGACAACCTCACCTTTTCTAAAATCTCGCTTGTCAAAAGTGTTCAAAAGTGATACCCTCTTGTTAGTTCTTAATTTTACATTAGCTGAGCTGCTAAAAATGCAATAAATTTAATTAAGGAACTTAAGAGTTTTTTTACATAAATAACACTTTGGGAAGGATCCTCAATACATTAAAAAAGTGCAATAAAGAAATGTATATGTTTGAATCTATTATGTGTTTCTGCTCACCATTTCAATAAATAGTAGTATTTGTCTTAGGAACTGTGAAAACCTGTGCTAAAAGTTTCATAAAACAATCTACCAGACAGTTATAAATAAATGGAATAGCTATCAGCGGCTAAAATTTGGTGGAACTGAAAAATTCATTCAGTTTCTAGACTTTGCACATCATTGCAATGGCCTATGTAAAAATATGAACACTAGAAAGAATAGCAACTGATAAAAAACTGGGTCTGTTTAGCTTTGAGAAAAGACGACTGAGAGGGGACCTGATCCAGGTTTATAAATATCTGAGGTGTGGCGGCCATAGTGGTGAGGCCAGTCCCCTTTCAGTGGTACGTGGAGACAGGACGAGGGGAAACGGACATAAGCTGCAGCATAGGAAGTTTCGCACGAATGTGCGTAAGAACTTCTTCACGGTGAGGGTGACGGAGCACTGGAACAGGCTGCCCAGGGGGCTTGTGGAGTCTCCTTCTCTGGAGATATTCAAGTCTCGCCTGGACGCCTACCTGTGCGACCTGGTGTAGGGAACTTTGGCAGGGAGGTTGGTCTCGATGATCTCTAGAGGTCCCTTCCAACCCCTACAATTCTGTAATTCTGTGATTTCATGAAAACAATGATGTTCTCAGCATTAACTGAGAAAAAAAAAGGCTCTTTCAGAAGAAGAATATTTTTCAACTGGGAAATGTAACGTCTTCCTCACTTGGAAACATCTGTCACAATCTTAAGGACAGCAGAAAAGTAGTATGGAGTTGTGACCATACTCAAAACAGGATATGAAAAACATGTAACAAACTCTTAGAATTGTCCAGAGCACAAATGTAATATTCTCTACAGTATGCTTATTGCATATTATGAAAGTTATGGATTACGGATTTTTTCCCAATTTAGGAAATCAAAAAGTATGTGCTAGTGGTCAACCTACTAATATCTTTATAATGATAGAAGTTTTACAGGTTTTTCTATCTGGATCTTCCTCATTTATTTCTTATGTTCCTGGATTTCATGCTCAAGAGTCAAGAATCCTGAGGAGTACAAAGACCCTGTATAAAAATAAAAAAAAATAAAAACTGTAAATAGGCAGCTCATTTTAAGCAAGAACATGGATCTTCATTTCCAGCAGTCCTTCACAATGTGGTGAGAGATTGGACAGTTACTAAATTAGAGAAATCCAACTAAATTATTTCAAAATAAAGACTGATATAGTGACAGACATTTATTTATAGTCACTTTTCCCAAATTCTTTTGAGAAAGTCTTTTCTAGTCCTAATATTAATGGATTAGATTTGGTCAGGTATTCAAAAATTTTAAAATGAAAAACAAGAAAAACATTTTTGCAAATGCCACAGAAGATATTAATTCAAGAAAAATATTTCAAATACAGACCCAATTTATTATCTTCAAAAGCTATTAGAACATAACCTTCAGAGAGCTTGAAATTTTATGCTATATAGAAATTATTTTAACTGTTCAAGTAGTTCCTTCTGATCTTATTATTGGAATGATAAAGAACAGAGGGAATTTGAAATCAGATTCTATTTTTAGAAGAATACCTACGATAGAAATTATGCCACACATACAGTAGATAAGAAATGCCAGCATTACAATTCCTACCTACGGAAAACCAGATAAAGCTCTTTATTGTCTACTTTAACACAAGATATGTGTAATGAATATACTGCCCACCTATGTACACTGTAAGGACTACACCATGAGTTTGAGATCCTTTAGTCATCTAGCAGCCACATGGGGGAAGGTGGTAAGGGGGGTAAAATAACCCAATAATTTCTGTCTTTTCGAAAATGCTAGCCAACTTTAGGTGAGCTGGTTATCCTGCAATTGGTGTATTTTCAATTACAGTTTCAGTTTCTAGACCTACCCTTGCTCTTCACATGGAATAACTTGTAGGATTGGAAGCAGCTAGAATGCAGGCCTAGAAAAAATACTTTTATTTACTCCAGACTCACATATTCACAACACATGCCAGCGAGATAGGCTGATCCAAATTCTGCACCAAAAGTTTTCAAAAGCCAACCATCCCTTCTAGATCAGCCTGTAACCTGTATCATGTGTAAACTGTTCACATAGTCATGCTGAGATCTTGGAAAGAACAGGTCCTGTTATCATCACATCTTTTCAACAACCAGTGCAATGCAAAAAAGATGGAGCACCTAAACTGCTTTGACAACCAAGTGTTTCACAATAGTATGCCCCTCATCATCTCTGTGAAGCTCTAGCTTTCCATCCTCGTCCATCTCAGTAGGTGAAGAATTGCTAATTCTGTGGTGATCCTTATCAATGAACTAAAAATGGAATCTGAAGCAGAATTTAGCAGAATATGAGTTAGTTTCATCCTTAAAAAACAACTGAGGGAGCAATGTGTGGAGAGTCTGCGGGTAGTGGGGAAAAGAGCAGAAATAAAACTGAGTTTCATTTGAAACAAATTTTAAAAAAATTAAAAAGAAACTCTGTAAGCATCCAGTGAAGTTCATAGTCACTCACAGATTGACATTCTTCTCTTTCTTTTTTAACATATGCTTCCTGTTATCAAACAATTACCAGTTCAGCACCATTCTCAAAGCATCAGAGTTGCAAGTGCCTTTTCAGTGATGCTTTCTCTACAAAATGATTAACTGTACACAAATTATGATTCTGGCAAATACCCGTATATATTTTCCAAAAAGTCATCTGCGTGATACCGTCTACAAAATGTCAAATCTTTACCTGATAAACTGTTGAGGATGGCTTTCTAAAGAGGCTTGCAATCCATAGCCTTAATTGTTTGTGACCAAAGATTCAGTTTTTTGAGTCAGAGTTGTGTGATATTGACTCACTTTTACAAAGAGAATTGTTGCTGAATGGCAAGTGGTAGGTAAGGTAGAGTTATGCAAGATGACCAGTAAAATCACAAAAATATTGTTGAGATATTGATGGCTATCAAATCAGTGATTCAAAGTACTTTCATGAAAAGATATAAAATGTTAGGAAATAAAAGAATAGTAAACCACAGAAAAAGCAAGGATGTCCCAAAGAACAATAGAAGTTGATTCTTTCATTATTGCCTAACTGTCTGATGACTGCTGACTAACAGAGACTTATCAGGTATTTCAGTAACTTATAAAATCCTAGCTATCTATTATTAATTGAGGGAAACTTATTGTGCACTAGCAAGTGGTCAAATCCTCCTTTGAGAGCGTCTTTCTACATGATATACGATGCACAAACAGAAGAGACTGAATAGAGGAAATGCATGAATAACTATCTAGCAGGCAGAGGACATAATTTCAGTATGACTTTTCTTCTCAGCTTGAGCTGGGAAGCAAGCAAAAGGGGCTGAGGGGATTGATGTGTTTATTCAATAACAATCAAGACAAAGAAATCTATTCTCAACTTGAAGTCAGTGCCAAGCCAGCACTTCTTCCTGCTTAGTCCAGAGAGTTTCACTGCACACTTTCCAAGTCCAGACCAGTTTCCTGAAGCTCTTTGCAACTTCGTGCTGTGGTAGGTACCCAACGTCAATTGAATTCTGGAAACCTCAAAGAGAAAGTGACCAATAGATTGAGAATTGCTGCAGGAAATGTGCAGTGTTACTGCCATTCTCAAAACTATACTGTTGACTAGGTCATCCTGCTACAGAATAAAAAAATAAAAATAGATCTCAGAAGGAATCTCTCATGACTGAGGATTGTAAATGCTCCACAGTATCGCATGTTATTATATAGACTGCGTAGTTGTGCTATGATTGGCACCATCCCTGATTCAAGCATTTTAGCTGCATAAAAATCATCCATGAAATCCAGTCTTAGTTTGGACTTCAATGTTATAATAGACATATCTTTGATAGGAGATACTGCTTGTGAATGTCACTGAACTAGAAGTTCATTTAAATTGGGCTGGATTGCTAGTTTGTTTCTTCATGCATGACTGTGGAAACATGTTCCTATCCTTCATAGTGGCCTTTTCAAGAGCCTAACTATGATTTATCTACCATGAGAGAGGTTTCACTCCTGACACCTGTGATCAACTGAGCAAATAATCAACTGATAATGTCCTACATGGATTGCAGAGTTCATTTGGAAAAAATATAAACTAAACTGAAACAAGACAAAGGTATCCACTTAAATGAAGTGCTTATTCATTTAAAAGAACAGAATATCTATTTGCACACAGGACCTCTGCCTTGTTTGGTCTTAAAATACATTCCATAAGCTCTGAATAACAAATTTGCTTAATGTTTCTTCTGCACAGAAACAGCTTTCAAAGTAGACTGTCCAAGTCTTTGTATACATGTGTGTGACATAAGAGTCTCTGAAGGAGGGATTGAAGCATACAACTTGCAGAAGTGTTGTTCCAGTTGTCTTTAGTACAAATCAAGGCATGAAGTACAGTATCTGGTCGCTGAATACTCATATTCACGTTTTAGACTGATTTGCTTTTTTTAACAATATAATTATTTACAGTTACACTTTTCCCAAAATGAAGGCAATTGTAACAGTTGGAGTGTAAATAAATAGCTGAAAAGTTTTCAGTTATTAAAATATACACAGAAAGCTTTTGCTTTCAATTTTTTTTTCTCTTGCTGAGGGTGGTGGTTTTGAGACAGTAGGGAAGTGACAAATGATGCACAATGACAACTGTGGAAACTACTTAGTCAGGTGCAGGGAATTAAAACTATGCTGTAATGACAGTTCTGCAACACAGATTTGTCCAAACTAATCATCCTAGGGCTTATTCTGATTACAGACAGAAAAGCACTAAGATTATGGGGACTGTATGCTTCCAGATACTTATCTACGTCATTTGTGAAACTGGGAGATCATTTCAGTTATTGATCCGAATTTTCAGTTCACATTTGAGGATTTTTAATTTTCTTTATGTAATTCTTCCTTATTTTCTCTTCTGTTCTGATCCAGTAATATGCATTTTACTTGCACATCATTATCAGTTTTTTTCCAGGAACACCTGAATCTTTAGGACAATCAGGTTTTCAGGTCAGAGGACTGGCAGGCATTATGTTTGGCAATGACGTCTGGGATCTTGCAGAACTGAGTTGTCAGTACAGACCACCAGCTGGCACAGCATTCCTACTAGACATGCTTGAGCATATTGTTACCTGTATTTTTGCTTAAGCTATCTCCTTTGAGTTTTGTTCTTTGGGCAAGTTCACTCATGTGTTGCATCATGTTTTCAAATAGAAAGAAGAAAGCAAAAGATATCAAATTTTAGACACTTGAAGTGTAGTTACCAGTCACACTAGGCTCCCTTTATAGTGATTATGAAGGTGAATCCGCAGAGTACAATTCATCCCATCTATCTGAAGTATCTAAATGGGATATCTGGCTTCAAATTTGTTATGTTTAGCAGAAAAAGTGGCAGCCAGAGACACTTCCAACAATGATATTAATGTATGTTTTTAATGAAATAGCCCACTGTTCCCTTTTCCCAGTCCCCAGAGTTCCAGTTCCAGAAACAAAATATCTGAGTAATCCATCCTCCCCACTCTTTCAATAATCCATTTGGCAGAAACAAAATGAAGTGGATAGATGATTCCTTAATGTCTCAGGACAAATCAGAAGATGATCAGAGACTGACATGACAATGGCATTCTATTCCAGTTGTATTGAAGGGCAAATTGATTTCAGCGAAGAGAGAACTTCAACTTGAAGATCATTACTCCTGAAAATAAAAAAAAAAAACATAAATACATTTTCTGTAAATATTAGCACATCATTCAGATTTAAAACAAATAAACAAACAAGCAAGCAAACAAACAAACAAGCACATTCTGTACTTTCTGATATGGAGTCATAGCAAATGAGTTTGGCATAATATGAACAGCCCAGGAAACATTTTTTCTTGTGCATAATTTATATATTTGCAAGAAAGTTCTGTGATTAATGCTGAAAAAATACAAGCTGAAGATTACATCTTCATATAAAGACAACACTGTATTCTTCCAATAGCATATGCAGAAAATTAATCGGAAAATAATAATATACTTCATTTGTGTTTGCTTTGCTGTAAATGAAATAGTATAACTTAAGTGAAAACAGTACCAAAAGTTATTCCATTTAAGAAAAAAAAGGTCATAGCCTACTGATTTCTTTTTCTCCAGCCACCTAGAGAAAGGCAGTAGAGCTCCAAAATAAATAGTTGCTAATTCTTCAGCATAAAGCAGCAAGTCCCAAATAATGAGGAGACAGGAAAACACAGGTTGATGTACAGAACTGTCAGTGACTGGGGAAAAAATTATGCCACTAATAAGAATCCTTTCTTCATCCAAAACTAATTCCTATAACATTGAAAAATTATTAATAATTTTATTTATAGCCATATTGAGGATGTATTTTACTGCAAAATGAATTCAGAAGAAATAGTAGTGTAACAAATTACATAGCTTTTAGAATAAAAGTAATATCTTATGGTGAGTCTTGCTCCAAATTTCATGTTCTTTTTCCTTCAAATATCAGATATGTCAATTTCAAAGCATTTTATATTTACTTAAAGATCATGTGACCACACTGTGTTTTAACCAAAACAGAAAAAAAGGAAAAGATATGCAGAGCTTTTCTAGCTGCAAACTTTCCTGTGTTTCTTCATCCACTGTTTTAGGTATTTCATGCTGATGTCCCACTGATAAGGACTGTGTAATCAAACTACAGAAAATTCATCCTTACAGTTTTGACTGAAGTCTCACTGTTTTATAAAAATGCTTTATTTCTCCTGCTGGTGAAATTACCTATGTGACTGACATTGAGAACATTGCACTGAAAAAGAAGGAACATTTTTCTTCCCTACTTCCCAAGAAAACTGCAAGCCCAGGCACTAGAGTACACTGAAATTACTCCTTCAATTAATCTCATATTTCAAAAAGTTATCATTAGTCAACATTCATATCCTGTATCAGTTTTCAGTCCAATCATTTTTACAGAAACTTATAAACATGATAATACCAACACTGTTACAACATGTGCGTAAGTGGTAGCAAAAAATCAGTTTGGATCATCCTGGTTAATGGAGAGACTGAGAGGTTGGAAACTTTCTGATAGGAGTGTGTAGAAAAGTAAAAGTTTAGATATCTCCATTAAAAATTAATGGAGTTGGAAAATTGAATGAATTGAAAGAAGTGGTGGAAGATTGAATGAATTAAAATGCAATTTGATTTTATTCCAAAAAATTTCCTAAGATGTGGGTAAAGAAAAGACTTAAAAAATCTAAGGATCTGTACAAGAAGCTGAGATCACGTTCCCGATTCCCACGTCCAGCATGTGCAGGACAGCCGGGGGATCGGGCCCAGCCAGCATGATTTCACGAAAGTCAGGTGCTTCCTAAGCAACATCATCTCCTTCTATGACTGTATGATCCACTGGGTGAATGAGGGAAAGGCTGTTGATGTAGTCTGCTTAGTCTTCAGCAAAGCCTTTGACTCTGTCCCCATAGCATTATCCTGGTGAAGCTGCCAGCTCATAGATTTGACAGTTGTGCTCTTTGCTGGGTAAAAAATTGGCTGCATGGCCAGTGAATGTGCGTTAGTTGCACAGAAACACCTCAAACCTATCTGCATAAAGATTCCACACACATGAAAAATTCTCTATGACTGCGGTACAAGAGTTCACCTGCTATGCATGAATTATGACGGAGACTGTTAAAGAATTGGTACTGTCTATAAACAAAGAACTGATACAGAAGTCCCATCATTATAGAATTATAGAATCATAGAATGATTTATGTTAGAAGGGACCATTAAGATCATCTAACCAAACCCCCTTGCTATAGGCAGGGACACCTCCCACCAGAACAGGTGCTCACATCCCCATCCAACCTGGCCTTGAACAATTCCAGGGAGGGAGCATTCACAACTCCTATGGACAACCTGTTCCAGTGTCTCACTACCCTCACAACAAAGAATTACTTCCTAATATGTAGTCTAAAACTACCCTCTTACAGTTTATAACCATTTTCCCATTTTCCTTTTGCTATATGCCCTTCCAAAAAGTCCCTCCCCAGCTTTCCTGTAGGCCCCTTCAGGCATTAGAAGGCCCCCCCAGAGCCTTCTCTTCTCCAGACTGGAGAGCCCCAGCTCTATCAGCCTGTCCTTGTAGAGTATGTGCTCCAGCTCTCTGATCATCTTCATGGCCCAGAACTGGATGCAGTATGGCAGGCGGGGTCTCATGAGAGAAGAATAGAGCGGAATTACATCCCTTAAGCTGCTGGTCACACCTCTCTTGATGCAACCCAGGATATGGTTGGCTTTCTGGGCTGCAAGAGCACATTGCTGTCATCATCAAAGGAGAGCTTCAGATCATCTTCCAATTTTATGTTTTTGGCATTATTGTATCATTAACTACCAGCTGTAGAGAAGGAAGTCTTTTTCACTTGCACAGCAAAAATGGGATAATTTCAAACCAACATAGAACATTTTGTCAATAAACCACTGGCTTGTAAGTGATGTTTAACTACCTTGGCTCATAACTATCTCCCTTTAATTTAGTATTTTCATGATGAAACTATATTCCCTAAAGCACTCTAAAATACATTTTTAACTACTTAATTTACAAAACATTTTACTTTGATTCTCATTTTTTTAAAAGAAAACTCAGCTGAATGGATAACAGGTATCTGGCAGTGGACTGAGAAAATAAATGACTGCACATCATTGTCAAGTTTGACATTTTAACAGGTTGTTAACTGTTAGCACATATATCCACTATCTTTTTTTTTTTTTTTTAATGTTTGGGAGGCTGCTGTTAACTGGAAATTATATAATTTTTTTGCTTATTGGACAGTATTTTTATACACAAACTTGTAAATAGTGTTTTTGCTTTTGTTGTGGTAAAACATGATGTAATTAACACTAGGCACTGCAAGAAATGACTGGTTTGGAAAATTATAGACAGCTGAGATTTTGATAGCAGCATTAAAATTGTATTTTTGCAGGCTTTTCTGCTACTTGTGGATTCTCCAGTAATGTTACTGATTTTTAATCTGTCTGCAATTTTAATCAGAAGTAGAAATACAGATACCAGTGAAACTAGATAAGTTTTACAGAAGACTTCATGAAATATTATGAACATTATTTTGCATTTGGCATGTAGAAATTTGTCTCTACACCTAGAAAAATATTGGTGTCATAACAGTAAGAGCATCCCTAGCTGTAAAATTTAATAGATGGGTGCTGTGAAATATCATTCTTTGGGGAATAAGACTGAGTTTTAGTAAACACTATCAAATTATATTAATATATCTTTATGAGAGTCAATCAGGGAATACCTCAGGCTTGATGTTACACAGAAAGACATTTATTAAAAAGCATTTTACTTAAAAAAAAAAAAACAACAACAAAACAAAACAAGCAAAGAAAAAAACAAACATTTGTGAAGTGATAGGAGATTATTAATATTCTGAAATACATGCATAAATTTTGAGTTTTAATTTGTAGAACAATATACTGTATCTAAGTTTTGTAAGTAGTAAATCTCTTCCTTTGATTCAGTATTGACATTATTCAGCCAGTAGAGTTTGACATTGACCTTAAATTGACTTGTTTTTGCAAGGTAAGAAATTATTTGAGAATCACATACAGCTTATTTCTGCTGCCCTTTAAATCATTGGTAATTTTCTACTCAACATCAGCATAAAGCTCTTTGCCATCGTTGCTATGGGAATGTCATGTTTCTCTCCGTTATGTTATTCCCCAGTATCCTATGACTTACATACATTTCTCAGCAATGCACTTGTACTTTTTTTGCATACACAGTCAGGACAACATACATACAGTAAAGAAAGGCATAAAATAACGTCGCATGCCAAAATGACACATCAGTTCAAGGAAGGCAGTCATAAATCTAAAAGATTCACTGAAAGGATTTGCCCTATTCTCAAGCCCAAAGAACTCCTGAATAGTCATCTACAAATGAAAAAACAATAATCTGAAAGCGAATCTCCTGAAGCAGTGAAAATGGAGGGCTGTCACAGAGCTTTAGTGACAAAGCCTATTTCTTGTCATCCTTCAGAGAACATCAGTTCTTATTCTCATACCTTTTGTGTTTTAGTTCAGTATTTATACTTTTAGACTACACAGAAAATGGAGTTTTCATACCTTGCCAATCAGTCTGAGCACATTTTCAGCTAATAAAGTTTATAGCTTATTGATATAACACTCAGAGAACTTTACAAGCATTATTGATTAGCCTTCCAAATGTGCTTTGAGACATGTTAGAACTTTCCCATTAATATTAGAGCTTGTGGTACCAACAGTTAGATGTCTCACCCTAGGTCTGGCAGTAGACCAGTGTCAGGAACAGATTACAGCTGAGTCTTCAGATCATAATGCTCTGCAAATTATTGTTATGCAATTGTGTTTCATTCACGCCATTAATTGCACTATCCATAATGAGCTTTGGAGACAAGTGATAAAAAAAGAAAACCAAAACCAATACATTTGAGTACAAAGACTCTAGACAGTTACAAATATAAATTGTTTTATAGCAAGCAAATCAAACATAAAAGCTGCCACTTATAGTCACATTCATGCTGAGAATCCCTCTTTCCTTAGTGAAGCTGCTTAGAGAGTGGCTGTTTCCATTATTTTTCCATACAACTATAATCATGTCACTGCTTTCTGTGGCTGTCTCACTCCAGAGGCCTTTCTAACAATCTCTATATGATTTGGATGCAGTTTCTCAGACATTAATATTAATACTTAACGGTGAACATCAAACTCTTTAATTGCGTTCTTAGTGAATACTTGATGTGTCTGAGTAAACATTCTTACTTAAAGCTGTAGCTCCATTAGTAATGATAATTATTGTGTACTCCACAAATAAATGCCTGAATTTAATAGAGTGTAAGATATGAATAATATATTACTTTATAGACATGGAAGAAACATAGGGAGAAAATGTGAGTGCACAGGGATGAATGGGAGAATAGCTGCTCTGTAAAATGCAAGTTCTTTCTAGAGTTCAGAGTACACATTATCTTTTTTAAATTTACCTTTTCCTTTTACATTTCTTTGGCTTGAAATCTCTCTAGCATAATTTCTGGGATGTAGCCAGGATTTTCTCTATCTCAAATGCAGGCCTAACTGAAATTCATTTCTTTATCATTTTCCATTAGAATAGCTCTATTTCTTTTATGGCTTTCCAAACCCTGCACTGCAAACTACACAGGCGTGCAAAAGCCATTGCTCCTTCATTTAATTCTTCCCTTTTAAAAGCACCTCCATCAGCTTTTTCCAAATTAAATTCATAGAGAGGAACCAAGATTCATCCATGTCCTTTCTTTTTTAACTGCTTTGCACAGTGTTTGAATTGTGGGTCATATGAAGGGGAGGATCAAAACATCGCTTCTGACTCATCCTGATTTTGTCTGCCTTCCACGCTACTGCTTTCCTACTCCTGAAATTAATTTATGTAGAATTTCTCTTAACACTTAATGTAACTAATTTTATCTCCAATAAATCTCAAATCCAAGGGGAAATATAGATGGTTAAGTTACACAGAAGATATTAAAAGATCAGAGTATCATTTTCAAAAACAGTTTCCTTCTGAATATTACAAAATAATGCAGTGATCAAAGCTCTAGTATGGTACTGGAACCTTTAGCCATAATGTAACATATGATGTGGAGATAATATCTAATTCTTCTTTGAATCAAGCTGTACAAAAAAATGCATAACCAACAACCTAAGGAAGAAATATACAAAAAACACAGTTCTTCATCCTAGTGTTTTATTTACTTTTTTTGTTTTGATAATTAAATAATAACAGAAACGTAAGAGGTTAGCAGTAGGAACATAGAGATATAGGCTGCTTGTGATTCAAGTACCTAAAGCTGTTCCCTCTTTCCTTTATTCTAGTTATCTGATTTCGCATTTTCTTCAGTGACATTTCACATTCAGATATGTTATACTATTATTCATCTTCCTTATATACTTGGAAAAGCTTTTTTCCAATAATTTACTTGCCACTACTTCAAGATATTCCCAACAGGATTAGATTATATTCTCAACAAAGTCATTAGTAAAGCTTTGGCATTAGCAAAACTAGTTACATAAGTCTTGATAAGTTCTAGTCTGAAAATTTTATTATTAGACCAGTGAGTTTAGAGTAAAATATTCTGGATCATGACAAAATACATGGTATTATATCTGCTTAAGCCCTTTTTCCCAGGAAAGACTCAGAGAAACATTCTGAAAATAATGAAGATTTCTGCAATGATAGTTCAGTCATTAGAGCTCTTTTTAGTGCTATTTAGGATCTTCACCTGATAAAAGAGGCAGAAGAGATTTATAGTTTGTTAAGGAAATCAAAACCTTGATGTTTTTTCAAATCAGATGTGTCCCAGGGAACAGGCAGGAATTAAATACCTTTATTGTTTTCTGTCTACTTGACATGATGATAGTTTTGAACTCTTTAACTGTACCTTCTCTCCATGTGCTTTTCTATTAGCCTAGAGATCCTTCCATCTTTATAGGGAACACATTCAATATTTTTTTCTGTTTTTAGAAGAAGAAAAAAGGATGTTGCTTTATGCACCAAAATGCATCCATAATACGTCTGAGGTCATATTATAGAGAAATATTTAACTTTTAATGAAACTTAAGTTAACCAGAGCTTTGAATTTGGATTGCCTCAACCTTCTTCTTAGGCTCACTATTAAAAATAGTCCAAAGACTAAAATGCACTTCCTGTTAAAAAAAAAAAAACAAAGAAACAAACAAAAAAGCGTATGTCATTTGTGTTGACTGTTATATCACTTCTTGACAGTGTGTCAGATGCCTTTCTCATAAGCAATTTGACCAAATAAATACAGTTGAGATGAAACTCTAACATTTGTAAATAAGGTTGAAAAACCACACTTACACTTTAGTTATTAATGAATAGCTATCAAAATGGAAAGATGAACTAAATATAGTTTGTCAGTGATCTTTCCTAGGCCCAGAATATGGAACTACTCAATATTTTCATTAATACGATATCTGATAAAATAGAGAAAACTAAATCCTTATACTAAGGTATAAGTTTGAAAATAAAATTAGGTTAAGACTAATATTGACAAATTAAAGATATAATTGAGATTGAAACAGGTTGATATTTAACTGAGTAAGTGGAAGATAAACTTTCAGTTATAAATGTGTGCATAAATGTAGAACAGATAGATGGTGTTTACAGAGCAGTATTACAAGGTCTTGGAATTACTAAGGTCTCTTGGAATTACTAAGGTGAACTTAAGTCAACAGGAATTGCAATATAAACATGTATGAACACCCATACTCACAAAGTATATATGAATTAATACATCTCCTCGATACTTGTTAGGCCTAGATTACAACACTTCATATAATTTTTGAGCATCAAAATTCAATGTCATCTACTTGAAAAAAGTATGTAGAATGAAGAGTAAGAGAGTCAAGAGACCATTGTAAACTAATGATAATCTTATAAATATGAAAAAATCAAGTGGAAATTTTCCATGCTGTTTTTGCACTATGCTGGCAGTTTTTATTAATTTCACCAATTTATTCTATGCATGATATTATTTTTATATAAACATATGACAGATCTCATTGTTATTGCACAAGGACAGAAGTAGACTGAAAATGAAGCAGAAGTAAACGGCAGGAAATTTACTCAGACAGCACTGCAACATTTACTACAGAAGTTCAAAACATATAGTACTTGAGGAAAGTAAAACAGTGATTTTATGAAAAAATCAGATAAATGTTGCTTTGGGGAACTGAGTTCAGCAAATATAATGGAAAAGTCACTCTACTTGAGCATTTCACAGGTGATCATTAATTGTATATTCTTTGTTTCCTCTATTTTCAGTTAAAGAGTATGATTTTTGGTTTTAATGCTTTCATCTGCATAGCAGTTGTGCTATGCTTAAACACAGAGTGCTCCATAATGCAGCCTATCTGACATAAATCGGGTTTAAATATTTAATACTGGCATGCAGAAACAATGGATGCTTCACTCTCTCCCGTCACTCTGTCTCAGTTCCCTCTATGTTAAATAAGAAAAAAACATCTTCATATCATGAAACCACAGTAAACAATAATAATAATGAATTAGTGTCTGGGAAGCAGTTGCATATTATAGTAAGGACTGCTGTTGAAATCCTGTGGGGAACATTACCCCTCCTGTTTCCAGGGTAGTAAAGAATGAATGAGACCACCGTTCATTAGCCATGCAAAAAAATGAGTCTGGGTAAGAACCTCATAAGATTCAAGAAACCAAGTGCAAGATCTTGCACCTAGGTTGTGGCAATCCCCACTATCATTATAAGCTGGAGAATGTAAAGATAGAGCAAAGCCCTGCCAAAAAGTACATGGGGTTACTGGCGGATGGAAAGCTGGGTGTAAGTTGGCAAGGTGCACTTGAAGCCCAAAAAGCCAATTACATCTCGTGCTGCATCAAAAGAAGTATGGCCAGAAGGCCGATGGAGGCGACTGTGCCTCAACTCTACACTGGTGAGACCTCTTTGGAGTACTGTATCTGGATGTGGAATCCTCAGTACAGGAGAGATGTGGACATGTTAGAGCACATCCAGACAGGGTCCCAAAAAAAGATCAAGGGATGAAACACCTTCCCCATGAGGACAGGCAAAGAGAGCTGAGACTGTTCAGCCTGGAGGAGCAAAGGATCCAAGGAGACCTCAGAGCATCATTTCAGTATCTGAAGGGAGCTAAAAAGAAGAGGACGCACTGTTTAGTAGGGTCTGTTGTGATAGGAAAAAATGGAAATGGCTTCAAACTAGAGGAGGGGAGATTTAGGCTGGATATAAGAAAAAGGTTTTTTGCAGTAAGTGTAGTGAAGCACTGGAGCAGAATGCCCAGAGAGGCGGTGGATGCCCTCTCTCTGGAGGCCTTTGAGATATTGGAAGAGAGCAATAAGTTCTCCCCTCAGCCTCCTTTTCCCCAGACTGAACAGCCCCAGTTCCTTCAGTCTCTCCTCGTAGCCCTTCTTTGGACTTGCTTCAGTACCTCAACGTCTTTTCTGTACTGAGGTGCCCAAAACTGAACACAGTACTTAAGGTTTGAACTTCATGAGGTTGGCAGGGGCTCACCTCTCACACCTGTCCAAGTTCTTCTGGATAGCATCCCTTCCCTCTAGCATGTCAGCTGCACTATTTAGCTTAGACTTGACTGCAAACTTGCTAAAGGTGCACTTGATCCCACTGTCCGTGTTACCTACAAAGATGTTAAATAGCACCTGTCCAGGTGGTCCCTGAGCAATGCCACTTGTCACTGGTCTTCACTTGGACATTGAACTGTTCACCACAACTGAGTGCAGCCATCCAGTCAATTACTTATTCAGCGAGTGGTCCATCCATGTAATCCATTTTTCTCCTGTTTGGTCACCAGGATGTCATGAAGAACAGTGTTAAATGCTTTCCTTGAGTCTGGTTAAGTGACAATAGTTGCTCTTCCTGTATGCACTGATGCTGTAACACCATCATAAAAGGTAACCAAGGTTGTCAGGTGTGACTTGCCTTTGGTGAAGCCATGCTGGTTAACACCACTCACCTCATCTTTATCATCTATGTGTCTTAGTAGGGCCTTCAGGAGAATCTGCTCCATGATCTTTCCATGCACAGAGGTAAGACTGACTGTTAGGTTGTTCCCTGGATCTTCTTTTTTCCCTTATTGAAAATGGGGGTTATGTTTCCCCTTTTCCAGTCACTGGGAACTTCACCGGACTGCCATGATCTTTCAAATATGATGGATAGCAACTTGGCAATTTCATCTTCCAGTTCTCCCAGAATACATGGTTCGGTCTAGTTGGGTCTCATGTACTTGTGCATCTTCAGGTTCAGGTTCTTTACATGGTAGGTCTAAAGAGATCTTCAAAGAGATCTTTAAAGAGATCTTTAGATATTGTACAATCAAAATCTCTCAAGTTTTTAACATGGCTTATTAAATTTAGGAAATCTACATAAGCACAAAGAAACTAGGAAGATTATGGAAATTGTAGTATTATCAATAGTATTTACTAATGATTCTGTAGTACACATAAACTAGAAAGACCTTACATTGCATACAAGTATATTTCTACCTCTCTTTTGTGTTCTTTTGTGTGTTGTTGTTGTTTTTGAAAAATACTTTAGACATCTATGAATTTTTTCCTGTCAGAGAAGTAAACACTGTAGAGCTCCAGAGATTTAATTCAAAACCTAAACAAACCTGAGACTGGGATGAGCTGTGGGCAATTCTCATAACTCTTCAGTCTCAACCTGTTGTTCCCAATTCTGGAGAAAATAACCTAGGGGGAAATAAAATATTCAAGGAAGGGGATCTTGGTCATCAACAATCAAGAATGCAAGACTGACACAAGAATAGGAGCAAATAGATGCTGTAGCTTAATGTTTAAATGTACATATAAAAAAGTCCTAAAAATGTAGTCTCTTTTCCTTGACTGTTTAAAATCATATTGTTTGAAAGCTGTGGTATAGGAGTATTCATGGACTCAGTCAGGAGGACTTTTGGATACTATTGCCCAAACAGCTGAAGTAGGTAGCTGTTTACACAGTTTGTTCAGCGCAGTGGTGATTCTGAGCATAATTCAGTTCATATTTGATACTTAAATGTGTTCAGCAACGTAAGGTAGAGATTTATAAATCACTCCCTTATCTAAGACTTACTTAAAACCCTTTTTAACTGCTTTATCATATTATTACTTCAAAGTAGTATGATGGTCATCGACTGTCACCTCAGGTCTGTTTTTATAAACACAGATCTGGATTCCAACACCCTGCAAATCCAATATAATTCAGTACTTGTACTTCAGTACAACTAGAATACCATTCTATTTTTATCACAGAAACCATAAAAAATAGAGAAAAGTGGGTTTTGTATCATAACTTATACACAGAAATTTTTAGATTGCCTTTCTATCAGAAAATTTGTCAGTCTGCTTTTATTTCTTCTGAAAACTTGAAATCATGTTTGCCTAAAGATATATTTTTATGACTCAAAAGCCTTCTGTTTCGGCTGATTTAGGCCGTTATCTTCTATAGTTAGTAAAACAAACTGTCTGGATGTGGATGACAATTTTTTTCTGTTAAATCTTCAGCTACTGAAACATTATTTCCCAGGCACTTTGAGTTGCTTTCATGACAATGTTTTACCTTGAAACTCTTCCGCAACGATATGCCTGATTTAAATTCTGTGATCATACATATTACCATCCCAAATAAGTATCTCAGTGCATCTATATGTCTTAAAGATATCAATGGAAAGTAAAAAAAAGTAAGATGACATTAGGATTTCTTTTAGTCATCTTCATCCCTGAAAGTGACCTGGGATTGGTAAACAGACTATATTTCAAAGAGCTAGATTGTGAATCTGTTTGGCTGCATTTTAACGTGAAGAGGCATATTACGTTTCACTACAATTTGAAGCACGGGAGAAACAAGCTTGATAATATTACTGCATACCAACAGTGACATGTGAGGGGGCAGAAGAAAGAAAGCCTATGGAGTACTGATGTACAAAGCCTCCTTGCTCTCAAAACCTCTTTCAGCACAAATGAGTACTGACCTGGAAGCAAAAGTTACTGACTCGTTCCTTCCACATTCATCCTCAAAATGACAGACAGAGTCTCCTTTGCTAGAGTACTTAAACTTGCAATACCAGAAGGCACATGCTGCAATGTGTTAAATACTGCTGGACACTTGTATTGAAAACTGCAATTTAGCAGATTCTGATTCAGTTTCAGTGGGATTAACTGTGTGAGCTATCAAATAGCTGTGGTAAGGCATTTTCTATGATCCTGTCTGCTGCAGTTACAAGGTGCTCTGAAAGTAATGCCTATTATTTTATTATGTTGGCCCATGATAACAAAGGAAGATGTTGGTGTTGTGACTGTAGAAGTTGAACCTTCCCACCAATATTCCACTACACCTTGTTGCTTTGCAACAGATAACAGCAGAAGGGCAGTGTGACAAAATGGCGTCTGACATGAAGCAAAGGTATGTCATTTAATTCCTCCATGTGGAAAGAAATTGTATGCATTGACATTCATCAGCACTTGCTGAACATTTACAGAGATAAAACATGGATGTGCATGTGGTGGTGAGTGGCACATTTAATCAGTGATGAAAAAGACAGTGTGTCAACTCTGCTGGTGCAGATTTTCATGAGCATAGCATGCAAGCTCCTGTTAATAGCTGGTGAAAATGCATAGCTAGTTGTGGTGACTATATTGGAGAATAGTGTTTCATAGCTCAAACAAATAGTGTTGTTGTGCTCTTTGTATCTATTGTACTTTCCATGGAAATAAATAGAAACCATTACTTTCAGCATTACTTTCAGAGCAACCAACATATGTTTGGTTTGGAGAATTTATAAAATACTTTCCATAATATTTTTTATTGTGTATGCTATTTTCCCATGCTTCTATATTCACCATGTTACTATTCTATATAATGCAACCTCTTCTGTGAGATTGCATTCTCTAATTGTTTTAGAGAAAAATATAATATAGTTTTTGGACAAATAGCCATTAATTTTGAATTAATCATGCTTTCAGTTTTTATCAAAATTTCACAAATACCTGACAACTATCCAAAAAAGTTTTAAATGAATAACAGTCCAAAGAGCAGAATAATTTATTTCCAAAACCATACACACAAAAATAACGTGTTTTTTTCTCCTCTTTGATCAATTTTCATTTTATAATTAAACACAAACTAAAAACTGGAAAATAGGGAAATTTGCATTTTTAGCATACAGAAAAAAAAAGAAAAAGGTGAATCACTGATCACTGTTAAAAAAGGCTGCTTGAATGTGTTACTATAATCAGAAAGCAGAACTGATTCATCCAGTTCATCTGAATCTCTTGGGTTCAAATAGATGTGAACCTTTTGTCTTTTAATATTACATTAGCAGGACTCATTTTACTGGGAAAATAACAAAAACTGCTGTAGCCTCTCATTTCTAATGATAATTATTTTTGTTGCAAGACAATATTTACAGTGTGGAAAATATTGAACCATATTCAATTTACTGGGCTGAAAATGACTTATTTTAGCATATTTTAAGAAAATATGATTTATTGCAGCATTTTAGTGGAACAGATGATATTTTGCATTTGAGAGAGAGTATAATCTATGCAAAGGCTGGTAAGGTCTTAAAAGTCACTCTCAGTTGCATGGAAGTTCCTTAATAGGTGAAATATGGACAAATGAGACCACTGAATACCTTTTGGACAAATGTATGCAAAATAAATTTTTCTCATGCTGAACAAGAGCTCTCCATCCCCAGGTATAGGAAGTCAGGAAAGGAAGGCAAAGAGACAGGCATGGCTGAATTGGGACCTGCTGGTCAAACTGGAGAGCAAGAAGAAAATGCAGAGGCAGTGGAAGCAGAGATAGGTAACTTGGGAGGAGAGTAGGAATTCTGTTGGGATATGTAGGGATAAGATCAGGAAAGCCAAGGCCCAGTTGGAAATGGATTTGTCAATAGGCACAAAAAAGAGTAAGAAAGGCTTGTACAGGTACATCAGCTGGAAAAGGAAAGGGCTTACCCTGCTGAATGAGCAATAAAGGCGAGCTGGTAACAACAGACAAGGAGAAGGCTGAGGTATTCAACAGCCTTGGTCATCACTATCAACTGCTCTACACACAGCCCTAAAGCAGATGGTTTGGAATGTGGAAACTGGGAGAGCATTACTCCTCTCACCTGTAAATGAAGGTCAAGCTTGTGACAACCTGAAGAACCTAAGCATCCATTAGTCTACGGATCCTGATGAAATGCATCCCAGAGTCCTGAGAGAATCGGCTGACATAGTCACCAAGTCGTTCTCATTGATATTTGAAAAGTCATGGCAGTCAGGATGTAAAAAGGACAACTGAGGGCAACTACCAACCTGTTGGCCTCATATCTGTGCCAGGGGAGATCATGGAACCAATCTTCCTAGAAGCTACGCTATGGCATATGGAATAGTTACCTGCTTGATCTTTTACAAAAATCAATTTTTATGATTTTACCTAAATTAGACTGAAATACAGTCATGGCCAAAATTGAAGATTGATGTCTAGGTTGAAAATAGTTGATGATAGGAAAAGGAGTAGCTCTAAAATATGGATAATTCACCCGGACATTTTCTACATCGTGGTACAGCCAAGTATTAGACCAAAATATAAAAGAAGATGTAACTGAGATATAAAACCAAGTACAGATCTCCTTTAAAGAAGATAATGAAGAAGTTGTTTAGCACCTGAAAAAAAAAAAAAAAAAAAAAAGAAACAAGAATGCCTAATTTTCCTCAGATATGAATAACCACCATTCCATAGTATAACTGCTGTCTAAAATTTGAGATCTCAAGAGGATTCTCATAAGCATTAGGGACTAATTAGTCTGATTTCCATTACTGCTAAGGTAACAAACTCTATAATAAAGCATGAGTGCATTCATAAAAAGATTTTGTTAGGAAAGAATCAGCACAGCTCTGGGAAATATGCCTCATTATCTTGCTTGAAAGCTATGAGGGTGCTGGTGAACACATGTACAAAAGTTATACCGTGGAGAAGATATATGTGGATCTTCCAATATTTTTTGACTAAGTTACCGACAAAAGTCCAGACAAGAAATAGAAACTGTCATGGGGGTGGAATAAAGACCTTTTCAATGGCAGAAATCTGCTGAAAGGATAGAAAGCATGAAGTAAGTTTCCTTGAACACCTTTCAGGTTAGAGGAGAGCCAAAAGTGAGTAGTTCTTGAATACATATATATGAATTAATCTGCTGAGATTACTGTCCCTAAACATGATTTCAATGAAATCCACCTGTTTGTAGTGGCTCAGACTGGAAAATTAGAGAGAAACATCTTGGGAAAATATTTTTTTAAAATTCTTTTTCATTTTTCCAGCACTACAATAAATGAGAATGCACTCAGGAAACAAATTTAGAAGCACAGTTTTGTTAAAAGGAATCATCAGTAGCTAATGATCTGAACTCACCTCAGGGAAAAAGAATGTTTCAAGTTAATCCTCTAATATATGACACAAATTCTGTAACACCACCTACAGAAAAGGCTGATTTGAGAGATACATTGTGCTCGGTAGATATAATTTTAAATTAATCATCTTCTGTTTTGAATTACAGAGATCTGGAATTGCTGTTTGCATTCTAAAAATAAGTATGTTTAAGTAATGCAGTGCCAAAACTTGTTACTCACTAATCATTTTCAGAGACATATAGATCTTGCTAAAACCAGTATAAAAAATAGACCAAAGCTGAAAATAAATATATATAAATAAACTATTGATTATGTTATCCATTTCTTCTGTTAGAGGATTTAGATAATTATCACCCCAAAAATGATCACAAGGAGAATAGTAAAGACGTTAATCACAACCTGAAAAGTAGAATGTCACTGTGTGTCCTTATATATTAAAGGTATAAATATCTATTATTTCAATGCTAATTGTATCTATACGAGCTAAACTTACACTTTGGAAAATCTTATCAAAATTCTTCTGGCTCTCCCAAACTTGATCACCTCATATGCACATGCAATCCTAAAATGTTTGTCTTCCTCCTGTGTGTGCTGGTATTCCCAGAATGACACATCCCAGGACAACCCAGAGCATAGAACTGTTGGGAACAAAGGAAAAAGCATGGAATCCCTTGTGGAGGATAAAGACAATCTGTTTAAAATATATCTTAGCTCTGAAGATAGTGAATTAAATTGTGAAGGTGGCTTTAAATTTACTGTACAGATTATTTCTCTTCTGAAATTCAGTTCAAAGAACATGAAAGGATGTGCACATGAATGATGAAACATTTACCCACTGGGAATGTTTCCTCCTTGTTAAACTTTCATTTTCTTCATTTTGAGTTCCATGGAATCAACATTTATAATATCTCACTCTTTACTAGCAGTTCCTTCCAACATAAATGACTTATTAATTTCAGTTACAATAGAGAAATAATACAGATACTGTCTGTGCATTTGTATACTTTTTGTATTTGGATTTATCTTTGCTCAGGCTTGTACTACTATCTGTTAAATGGTTAATTTAATTTGTTGCATGGGAGTTTGCTGCTTTCAGTTAAGCTTAGGGTGGCTGCCTTTCCTATTGACTGTTGTTCTACTAGACTGAATTTAAAGACATCTTGAAAGAGTGTTCTTGTACTAATGTTTCCAACTTCTCCTTTAGGGTCTCTGTAATTATTGTTTTGTAATTTAACAGAATGCAGTTGTGCACAACAGACAAATAAAAAACAAACAACTAAAATCCACTTGAAAATATACTCAATCAGCCTTGAAGACTTACTATTTAGTACTCATAGTTTCAGGTCACAAAATCTAAACTTCTATACTTTTCCAACTCATTTAACTGAATAAAATGAATCAATTGAAATAAGCTTCACAATCACCTCTATAATAAGTGCAGATCAATCTGACATGTTGATAATTTAGAATCCAAATAGTGCAGAAGTTGCACTTTACATTTAAGATCAATATCCTCAAGATAGAGATAAGATATTAATACATAGCAAGCCAGTGAATCTTAAAGTCATTGTATTTCAGAAATAGGTAATCTTAATGGAAGGTGCATATATTCCTTTTTATACACTTGTACTATAAAATTGGTAGTAGCATTCCTGGGTCTGTATCAAATTCTCCAAGGACGTGATCTTTCTGCAGCTGTGAAAGAATAGGTAGAAAAGTCTTTAAATCTCATTACAGTTTGTTGTAGCCTTTGGTAGTGAATATAGTATTTCATGAAGTTCTCCCCTGACAAATCTCGTTATAAAGTTCTCCATTCACTAATCCAGCTACCCTACTACTTGGATGCTTGTACTTTACTAAGATGTTGAGAAATAATGTGGAATTCTTTTCCATTCTTACAAGCTATTTTAAAATAGCAGTAACATATTATTAAAAACTAATTATAAATAAGGTGTTAAATGTTTAATTACCTTTTTAAATACCCTTTGTATGTATGTTACGAACTAGCATTTAACAGAAATGAAGTAATATAGTGATATCTGAATCCAAAATCTCTTGCAAGAGTAGATTTATGAGAGGAGAAAGCTAACATTAGCTGTAGTCTCCTTCCCTAGCTATGGGCTGGGCACAATAGTGCTACTTGGACTAGAAATGGTGTACATGTCCGGCTTAAGAGGCTGTAAAACACATCAGCATAGCAGCCAGACCAGGCCTATGTTGAAGACTAACCCAACCACCACCACTTCTACTCCACATTTTGAAAGTCTGTAATAGAGAATTTAAAGATATATGTGAAGTCCATCGTTCAAATGCCCCAACTAACCACTGAAACTAAAGTACTTGCAAGCTGTGGACTACAGCATTCAGATTGAATTCAGAAGTAACTTGCATTCAGAATAACTTACTGCAGATCTTAGTAGCTCAGGTGCAATGCAGAGAGCTGAGCTTCAGCATGGAGAGTGCATACAGAGAAGGGCTACAAAAATGATTCAAAGGATGGAACACTTCTTCTAAGAAAACAAGCTGAGAGAGCTTGGGCTGTTCAGCTTGGGGGAGAGAAGGCTCCAAGACCTAAGAGCGGTCTTTTAGTATTTAAAAGGGAGGCTGTATGAAAAAAAATAGGCAGACTCTTTAGCAGAGTCTGCTGAGACAAGACAAGGGGAAATGACTTCAAACAAAAAGAGAAGATTTAGACTGGATATAAGGAAGAAGATTTCTACAATAAGGGTGGTGAGACAATGGAACAGGTTGCACAGAGATATGATGAATGGCCCTTCCTTAGAGACAAGTAAAGTTCAGGCTGGACAGGGCACTGTCCAGTGGGCATCCCTGTTCATTTCAGACTACATAGCCTTTAATGTTCTCTTCCAACTCAAACAGTTCTATGATTCTTTAAGTACATTCTTTAAGTCTAGAGATAGCTGGAAGAGAACTCAGAAAACCATTCATTTGTTTTAAGTTCCAAAGTATCACTTCGATAAAATAGATTTGATTTCAAATATCTTTATATGCTTTTAGTGGAATTGTGCCAAAAAAGTACATTAAGCATCTTTGAAGTCACACCTTTCAAATTGTAACAAAAGCACATAGAAGAAGCTCAAAAATATTCATTTTCCTAAAGGTGATATATTTGGATACATGGTTGATTCCTATTTCAACAAAATAAATGGAACAATTAGAGAACATTATTTCTGGACATTGAGGAAAAGAGAATCTGAAAAAAACAACAAATCAAAATGATCCCATAAAGTGCAATAACCTCACATGCTCACTGGTTTAATAATGTAAACAACATTGAAATTGATGCCAAACATTTTTGGATGGCGTGTGCACTACAAAGAAAAATGAAAAACAGACAGAATAAATTACGAACTCTTAAGAATGATAAAAAGCTGCTATCAGGTAAATGAAAGAAGTTGATACGCCATTAAATGTACTTTACAAACTCATTTATGTCATAATACCAATGTAGTTGGCTGTGCTCCAGGCACTGGGGAAATGGGCACATTGCCACAATTATTTTTTTCCACAAACAATACATCCTGTCTGCTGTCTAAAATATAATTTATCAGTGTCTTTCACAGAGCTTTGCCTATAATCTTTAATACTCACTTAGTTCAGTCACAGCCCACTATAAAGATGTATGTCACCTCATTTAGCAGGATTTCAGTGAAGTGTGTACATATATTTCTATGGGGAAACAAGCTCACTGTATTCTACTAAGTCAGACAGCAGCAGATCCTTTGATCTCTGAACTCCCATGAATGATTCTGCACACAATCTACATCTATATTCATCCCAGAATGTATAATTTAAGACTGGCAACCTTACTCAAATCCAAAGACATACTCTGAGGAATGAATTTTTAATACCAAATGTATTAGAATTTTTAAAGCTCTGATCTTCGGAATCTTTTAGCACGATGAGCATTCAGGAGTATTGTGAATAAGATAAGATATAAAGGCATTATCCTGGCTCAAAGAAGCCAATATAAACCAATTATTTCTCTAGCTGCAACTAAGGGACCAATTAGCAGCAGCTGGCATAGAGCAGTGCTGCCCAGTTAAAAAGGAATAGCAGCCAGAAGGGTCAAGAAGTGTTTCAGAGAAGGGCCTCAGCTAATATATGTAATTTGGGGGATTTTTTTTTAAAAGTATGATAGACAACACAAAAGTAAATGATATCTATTAGCAGACAAAGGTAGGAGCAATGCAATGAAGAAGAAAGAGCAGATGCTTGTATGCTATTGACTTCTATGTCTTATCTACAAGGGAGGAAGAACTGGCCTTTAAATGTAAAGGATAAGAAGTGTCAAACTTATGTGCTTGGAAGGGCTGAGGAACAGGAATCAGGCCCAGCAGACATTACACTTTGTCTGTAGTTTCTATTACCACTTTGATTTCCCTGTTTCTCTGCCTTTTGAACTGGCTGGAATAACTCTGTCATGTTTCTTCAAAAGAAAGCTAAAATGGATCACGCTCCTGCAGCTTTGAAGTACTCCCTCTGTAATCTACTATCACTCTGACCAACTGGGCTGAATGATTTAAAACTTTCATAAGGTTAAGTCAGCACAAAAAATTGATGAACAGAGTGAGATCCTCTCCCCAAATGGCAGGGTCAGGGAAATTGATACATTCAGTTCCATTTCATTGTTTGTCTCCAATGCAAATATATTTAAAATACATTTCCAAAGAGTTAATTGGATTTTTTTTTTTTTTCTTTTTGAGGTGCATCTGCAGGATTAGGAACATTCTCCTCCCTCCATTTTTCTGTAAATGAAATGTTAAGGGTCTATTTTTCTAATTCTCTATATGGGAAATCAGAGACGGTAAATAAAATAAAATAATAATCTAGTCTTGAATTTTTAAATTAGTCTATTGATATAATCCCATTTCTGCATTCTTTGGGATATCTTTGATATCTAGATAGCAAGTCTGAAGTGAAGAAACACGTAAGAATCCCTGTTACTGTGCCAGATTATTTCAAGAACTGAAGTAATCTTATTTAAAGGTGATCAAATGCTCACTAAAATACTGTGTGTCTTCAGAGGGTATACAACCTTATCTTATCTTATGTCTTATATTTTCTTGCTTTAACTTCTCTGTCAGAATATGCCAAAAAGGGCCAACTGTCATGAGAATGACAGTGACTTTATTTCTAATGCTGCGTGCAGTAAGAAATTATCTATGAGTTCTTGTAATAGAAAAATAAAATTCTGGACAGGAAAGCTATCTACTGTATTTTAGACTGTTGACATCAAGCTGTTTCTCATACAAATTTATTAAAAGCCAATGTCAAAAGTATCCTTAATACTGACTGTTAAAATCATGAGACTTTCAAAATGTAAAAATTCCTAATTGATTTTTAGACTCTACTGTATTAATTTCTTCCTTAATTCTCTTAGTACTTCATTGTCTGCCATGTGCTCTGCATTGTGTAGTGGCATAACCCCACTCATTCTCCAATTGTCCCACACATGCCTTTTGATCTCCCTTGAGATGATCTGCTCTAGAACCTTTCCTGGTGCTGAGGTCAGACAGACAGGTCTGTCGTTCCCCAGATTCTCTTTATGATCCTTCTTGTAGATGGGAGTTAGCCTTGGCAAGTCTCCAGTCTTCTAGGAGTTCTCTGGTTGACCAGGATAGCTGGTAGATGATGGAAAGTAATTTGGCAATCACCTCCCCCTGCACCCCCCTGGTGGATCCTGTCCAGCCCCATGGACTTGTGGCAGTCCAGGCGGAATAGTAAGTCTCTAACTGTTTCCATTTGAATTGTGGAGAGTTTATTCTTCTCCCAGTGCCAGACTTCCAGGTCAGGGGGTAGAGTACCCCAAGGATAAAAGACAGGTGTAAAGAAGGCATTGAGTACCTCAGTGTTTTCCTTATCTTCAGTGGTCATATTCCCCTCTGCATTCAGTAAAGGACGGAGATTCCACTTAGCCCTCCTCTTGCTGTTAATATATTTGTTAAAGATTTTTTGTTCTCCTTTATCCCAATGGGCAAGTTGAGTTCAAGCTGGGCTTTTGCCTTTCTAATTTTTCCCCTGCACATCCTAACAACTTCTTTTTACTCTCCCCAAGTTATCCATCCCTTCTTTCACGGGAGGGAGAATCTCTTTTTCCCTTGTAACCTCACTAAAAGCACTGTGTTTATTCACACTGGTCTTCTTCCTCATTGGCTCGTCTTGCGGCACAGGAGGACAGCCTGCTCCTGTCACTTTAAGACTTCCTTCTTGGGGAGCAACCAGCCTTCCTGGACCCCCTTACCCTTCAGTACTGAATCCCAAGGGACTATTCCTACCAGGGTCCTGAATAGTTCAAAGTCCTCCCTCCAGAAGTCCAAAGTAGCTGTTTTGCTACACCCCCTCACCAAGTATATGTTGACATAAGGAGTGTAGGAAAATGTGCAGGTATCAGCCAGTATTTGAGTCATTATCATGGTCCATAAACGTACCTCTATTAAGTGGACAGAAAATATGAAATAACCACATGCCTTTTATGTCTTTGAAAATACTGGTACGATTTGCATTCCTTGATAGTAACACATACTTGAAATGTCTGAAAATAGATACTGACATTGAAGCAACTCTGTTAAGCATTTTAATTGTGACTGTTGAAATCACATTACTCATAACATAGTTACAAAGTAGTTTTAGTGGTTTGGTATTCTGTAATCATAACTCTTGTATTTAAATACATTAATCATATAGAAGATTCCTCTACTACGTAGCAGAGTAACATATTCCCATTTTATGGAAAAAAAAAAAAAAAAGGACAGTTATGTTTGGTGCTGTTAAAAAACTGAAAAGTATTCTTTTTGTGTTGTAAATTTCTTCAAGATAAATTTTGTAAGATACTGATCTTAATTACATTAGTATTTTAGTAATGTTGTAAGGGTAAGATAATGATGAGGGCATGAGTCATGCTGAAAAGACTCACAGCTTAAATTAAAGTTGATTAGCTTTAACTTATACATATTTCTCAAACTTTTAAACTACAAAGGGCCTCATTGTACGCAGTATTCTCCTTAAGACTGATTGAATTTGCCAGAATCTACTTTAATGTAGAAAGCAAATTTTCTGGGATGTAGAATGGTAGAGATTCATCCAAGTTGTAGTCATACTTCTACAGTTTTTTCAAAAAATGGATCTCAGCCTTGAAAAAACCACATGTGTATCAAGAGGTGAAAAAGCTGAAGAATGAACAAACATCAGA